>NC_142103.1:28864695-29178624 GCF_054644295.1 Miniopterus natalensis
CTGAGCTACCTGGCCAGAGCCCTTTTCTATTTCTTTCAGTGCTCCTTTCCACTTGGTGAATGGCTGTTTGTCATTTTTAATTCCCAGCTCAATTACACAGGAATACAACGGCAGGTTCTGGTTTGGTGTTTTATCCATAACTTTTCACTACTTTATTTTATCGAAATAGCTTTTAGAGCCCCCTATTTGCCATTTATAGTAACTTTCATTATTTGAAATATATGAGCATCTGGGGTTTTCTTCTGAACTTTCTGCTTAAACAGTATGCTTTTAACTGTGGAGATTTACGCTGGTTCTTATTCATCATCTCTACTCTTGATTTTTTGTTTTCTTTCTAAATCAAAATGCTAGGATATATTTGTTTTCAACATATTCCTTCTGAAATGTTAAACACTCAAGCTAAAAAACCCACACACACTCAGAGTCCACATACAGGGTTGTCTAGACACAGAGTGAATGAATATGAATGTATGTAATACTTGGTTTTCTGGAAATGCCAAGTAACATTGTCCTTACTTCTATCCTCTAGGACTTCTGGTGGTCATGATTTATTACTAATCCAAGATTTGTGGCCATAGTCATCTTCTTTGTTTTTGTTAAATGTAGATGCTTGTGTGCACTGCTGATGGTCGTCTTCGCTCTTCTTTGGAAGAACCAGTTACCTCTACTGATTTTAAAGGAATCAAGAAAAATGAAAGGGGGAGACGGAAAAAATATGTCTGGAAGCATGGCAGTAAGTCACCAGCCCTTTTGCTCATTCTGGCTGACTACATTTATCTGCTGAATCCTAATTACTTGTGAACCAGAGGCCCGTTTACCACACTCAGGTATTTGGTTCATTAGGCATCCAGACACTCTTAAAGGAATGAGTCATGTCATGAGCCAGTAGTTTATAACATGACCTTTCTCTTTATCAAATTCAGAAGATATGTGACTACCATAAATATTATATGTTTCACCATGTTGAATTTATTTTAGTTACTCCTCCACTTAAGAATGTCAGAAAGAGAAGGTTCCGCAAAACAACAAAAAAGGTTAGTTGCATGCTATTTCTGTGTCTACTGGGTGAATTGGAAAAAGATTATGAGTGGGGGGAAAGGAAGATAGTCCATTTGGGAATTAATTTGTTCATTCATTTGTATGTTCAGTAAACATTTATTGAGTGTGAGCTAAATGCCAGGCACTGTGTGCTAGCAAATTGGGAATATATAATGAACAAAACCCAACCTGCTCCTTGAGGTTATAGGCTAGTCCATTAGGGACCTGACTGTGTCTTAAATTTGAAACTTCTGCTAATGCTTTTAACTTTCAATTGCAAGATTTAGTTTTAAAGTGAACTCATCCAGAACCTGAGAATTGGGAATTGTGGTTATATTCCTAACCTTACCTCGGACTTTTAGAACCTTGGGCAAGGTACAAGAGTACTGTGGTTTAGCTTTATTTTTTTAATTAAACTTTTTTATTTTGAAATAATTGTAGAGTCAAGTGAAATTGTAAGAAATAAAAGGGAGATACCATGTACACTTTAACCAGTTTTCCGAATTGTGACTTTTTTCAAAATTATAGTACAATATCACAAAGAGGAAATTCACATTATTACAATTCGCCAATCTTATTCAGATTTCTCTAGTTTTACTTGTACTCCTCTGTGTGTGTGTTTAGTTCTATGCAGTTTTATCCTATATGTATGTTCATGTATCCACCTACACAGTCAAGGTACTAAACAGTTCTGTCACCACAAGGATCCCTCATCTTGCCCTTTTATAGCCACACTCACCTCCCACCTACGCTACACCCCTAGTCTCTAATCCCAGGCAATTACTAACATGTTCTCCATCTCTATAATTTTGTCATTTTGAGAATGTCATATAAATGGAAACCTACAATATATAACATTTAAGACTGGATTTTTTCCACTCATCATAGTTTCCTTAATATCTGTGCAAGTTGTTGCATGTATCAATATAGTTCATTCCCTTCTATTGCTGAGTAATTCTATCATATGAATGTACCAGTTTGTTTAACTGTTCACCCATTGAAGAACATCTGGGCTGTTTACAGTGTTTGACTATTATAAATAAAGCTGTGAGCAGGTTTTTGTGTGAATATAAGTATTTGTTTCTTTGGGATAATTGACCAGGAGTACAACCTTTGGGTCATAGAGGTGCCAGTAGTTGCATGTTTAATTTTATAAGAAACTGCCGACTGTTTTCCACAGTTGCTGTTCCATTTTACATTCCCACCAGCAATGTATGTGTGATCTAACTTCTCTATACCCTAACCAACATTAGGTGTTGCCACTATTTTTTATTTTAGCCATTCTGATAGATGTGTAGTGGTATTAATTTGCATTTCCCTCTCATGTGCATGTTTGCTATCTGTATATCCCTGCAGTGAAATGCCTGTTCATGCCTTTTGCCCATTTTCTAAACTGATTTTTTTAATTGTTGAGTTTTGAGAATTCTTTTTATGTTTTAAATATTAGTTTTTGTCAAGTATCTGGTTTGCAGTATTTTCTCCTAGTCTGTAGCTGGTCTTTTTATCCTCACAGGGTCTTTCAAAGAGCAAAAGTTTTTTGTTTGATGAGGTCCAATTTATTGATCTTTCTCACTAAGGATCTTGTTTTTTGTGTCAAGCCAAAGAACTTCTTGCTCAGTTCAGATCCTTAAGATTTTCTCCCTTATCTTTTTTCTAAAAGTTTTACATTTTACATTTAATTCTGCAATTCGTTTTTGAGTTAATTTTTGTAAAACGTTCAAAGTTCATTTCTTTTTACCTTTACGTGTCCAATTGCTCCAGTACCATTTGTTAAAAAGATATCCTTCCTCTACTGTATTTCTTTTGTACCTTTGTCAAAAATTGGTTGGGTATATTTGTGTGTCTTTTTCTGCATTCTTTGTTCTGTTTCATTAATCTATGTATTGATCCTTCCACTGCTAACACTGTGTCAGCTATATAATGACAGGAAACCAAGAAGACTGTTCTCACTTTATTTTTCTTTGTCAAGATTGTTTTAACCTATTAGAGCCTGTACCTTTCCATATAAATTTTAGAATAAGCCCGGCCGGTGTGGCTCAGTTGATTGAGTGCCGTCCGATGCACCAAGAGGTTGCCGGTTTGATTCCGGTCAGGGCACACATCCAGGTTGCCTCTGGATCACAGTGGAGGGCGTACAGGAGGCAGGCAATCGATGTTTCTCTCTCACCCATGTTTCTATCTCTTTCTCCTTCTCCCTTTTTCTGTCTCTAAAATCAATTAAAGAACATTTAAAAAATATTACATATTAAATTTTAGAATAAGTTTGTCTATGTCTATAGAAAAGTTTTGTTGGAATTTTGATAGGAATTGTATCAAAATATAGATTAATTTGGGGAGAATTGACATCACTACTAGTCTTTTAATCTATGAACATGGTTGCCTTGGCTTTTATACTGTGAGTCAACAGCATTCATTGAATGTCTACTAAATGTAAACCTAAGTTAAGAATAGTTTTAGAACTCTTTAAGCCTTAATGAAGTATGACAATTGTACTATAACTTCATTGTTTATTATGTTTTATTTTATAGCCGGTTGATTTAAAACAAGTCGAAGAAGTCAGCTTTACTGAGGTAGAGCAGTCATAATATAACTTTATTGTTTGCCCTTAGTATGTTTTATTTCATAGCTCATTAATTTCAAACAAATGAAGGAAATCATAAAGGTTACTTTCAAGCCTTTTTTCTCACCTCTAACCCTCACTCCCACACGTACAATGACTTTGATTCACTGAAAAATGAATTAATTGTTTAATGTCTGATAACTCCTAGAGGAAAAGATACAATTTGGCCAGTTGACCCTGTGTATTCTAATCTGCTTTTTTCTGTGATATTTATTTAAAAAGCCATTTCTTGGCAGTCAGGATTCACTTTTCACAAGCAATTGTTTGCAATTGCTATCACCCCTTAAAGTTCTAATTTCTATTTGTGGCATGACGAATCAGTTGCTGTGGAGACTGAGTTTAAGGGAGAACATGTAGCTAAGATCCATCTTTTAATAGGAAAATCTCTAAATAATAAAGATGTGGGAAAGTGGAATCTTGGAATTTGAATCTTAAACTAAATTACTTCTAAATAACAAATAAGGAATTACAGTTCTTTGCCAATGTGGGTCAGGGCAAGTAATTGAAAATTGAGGCCTAGGGGTTGTATCTCTGAGACAGGTCTTTAAAATAAATCTGCAGGTTGAAAAGACTAAATGTCTCAAGTAATTTGATTGGGAAAAAATAAGCTTACCATACAAAAATCTAGATCCTGGTTAAGATTAAGATTCCTTCATAAATAGCATTATTTAAGTAGAAATTTGGATGAATATTTTAAAGAGGACTAATTATGTGAATTTATTTGTATGTAGGAAAAGGGCATTCCTGGAAAACACAGGGTACTAAATGACATTACTGATATTCCTAATACCCCCACTCTGGTCCAGTGCACTGAACCTCCTGATGCGGAAAAGGAAGTGAAAAGACTACTGTGTTCAGATGCTGAAGCTGTCAGTGTCCGTATCCTTTTATACTAAATATGTTCTGTATAGTCTGTTCCATCCCATATGTACTTGCTGACAAGCCCTTGCTTCTGGTGTTTGTGTGCCAATTTTGATGTAGAGAAGTTAAGATTTTTGGAAATGTTACTTTCTAGCTAGGAACAGTGAATTCGTGAAATAGAAATTGATCTATTTGTGTAATTCAATATAATGTACTTCTCCATACTAGAAATCTAGATAGAAAGGCCTGAAGTTGGATTAAAATAAATAGTACTTTCAGCAGAGAGCCTCTTCTCTTTCAGTGGGGTCTTCTCCTTTCTCTCTACTTTTTTCCTTGACTGCCCCTTTTAGGATGGGAAGTCATTGCTGAAGGTGATGGCAAGGAAATAGAAAGTCAAGGCTATGTTCCAAGCTTTGAGATATCCCCGGGAACAAGCGGCTATAAGCAGGGTCATAGTTCACCAGGTACGTTAATAAAGGCAAAAAACAAGAGCTTCAGAGAGTGTAGGTGTTGACCCTGTGTAAGACCATTTTCCATAGACTTACAGGCCAATTACAGGAAAAGGATGCTTTTGCCCTTCTTTCCTCTTATTGGTCATTCAGTACTTTATGGGTTTTAGATTGCAGTTCTAATCTCCCATCAATCCATGGTATTCTAAATTCCTATGGGCCCTTAGATTCTCTAAATATCTTGATCATTTAATACATGAATGAATGTTACAGTGTTTTGTATTTCCTGTCCTTGTTTTCCGAAGGGAATAATTTTCCTACAAGAAAAATTACTTATAAAATTAATTGGTTGTCCAGTAAATTTGAGGGGAAGGTTACAATGGCAGCTGGAGTGGGAGTCATTTGAAAAGCTTCAGGTAGTTTCACTTCTTTTTGCTTGAAACCAGTAGAATATCATATGCTTCCGGAGAAACTCAGTGATTCTAGCAGTAACAGTGATAATGATGAGGACAAGGACCAGGATGATGATGATGATGATGATGATGATGATGATGATGATGACGATGATGATGATGATGAGGAATTTTACTATGATGATGATAACGAAGAGGCGGAACAGTGTTATGAAGAGAATCTGCAAAGAGAGCTACAGGCCAAATTGATTGAATTTGGCCAGTGTAAGGCAAAGGAAGGAGCCAGTTCAATAGGTAAGTTAGAAGTAAAAACAAAGGGATGGGACAGAATGTGTGGCAGTGCTAAAGATGAACTCTAAACACACATCAGATGCAAGGCTAAGTTTGAAATGTTATTGCTCAGATGCGTAGTGGACTTTTAGTTGATTTGAATTTCAGTCCACTAGTTTAAGCTGTGTTTATTTTATTTTATTTTTAAAATATGTTTTTATTGATTTAAAAGAGAGGAAGGGAGAGGGAGAGAGATAGAAACATCAATGATGAGGTAGAATCGTCGATCGGTTGCCTCTTGCACGACCCCTACTGGGGATCGAGCCCACAACCCGGGCATGTGTTTTGACCGGGATGGAACCATGAAGGCGGTGTTTAGATATATAAAGTTTCTGTCTATCTCTGTTAGTTATGGAAATTCAGAAGCATATTCATTACATGGAGAAAAAGCTACAAGAGGTTCAGTGCAGAGCACAAAGACAGAAGGATCTCATCAAGAAAGTGGAAAACCTGACACTCAAGGTAAATTCTTGTTGGCTGGTATAAAGATATCTTGGTATTTTACTTTCAAAATCCCATCTTGTGTTTCCACTCATGCCCTCTCTGAGCAGCATTCTTGTTCACTGATGAAGCTAAACAACTTCTTAGAAACCCCTAACAATAGAAAGCTCTATATCCTTTTATCTGAGTAATTTTGATAATCTCATATAAGCATTTTTTTTTTTTTGGAAGTGATCAGGAGACTTGAGATAATAATTGCCAATATTGAACATTTCCCATGTGAAAGGAACATAAAAAGCTTAGCATTTTACATGTATCATCTCATTTCATCCTTACATCCTTGAAATATAGGTACTGTCACTAGTCCCATTTTATAGATAAGGAATTGAAATTCAAAGAGGTTAAGTAATTTGCCAAGGACCACAGAAAGCGGTAGGGCATAGGATGAACCCTATTGTTTGTGCCAAAATGTACATTGTAGTGAAAGAGAATTAACTAAATTTGATTTTAAATTTTATTATGCATCCTTGAGCAAGAAAAAATATCTTGATTTATTTTTATTAATACACTTTCAACTAAAAGAAAATGTATGTTTATGCCCTGTTTACTTTCCTTTTTATAGTGAGGGAAATTCTGAAGCATCTGGAGAATTCTTTTCATTTTCTATAAAATTGTAGTCATCAAAGGAGAGCAACTTGACATGAAACTGTACCTATTTAAAGTGTTATCTTTTGAATAACCAAGTGAGATAATAGATGTGGACACACTTTGCAAGATACAGATATAGGGTATATTATGATTGTTGCTGCATGCAGTACTAGTTAAGAATAGTAATATTCTGCCCTAGTGCAAGGAACTGGAAGCATTAACAACAAATTCCAAGTCAGCTTTTTCAAAATAGTTCACCACAGTCAAAGGATTTGTGATAAACTAGAAAAATGTAACATGAAGGCATTCTAACCATTTATTTTAGGACAAGAAAAAAATGCTGCGTAGGGTATATAAAATCAAATTGATGGTCATGTAGTTAGGGGTGCAGTTTTTATACTCTAAATCCTTTAAAAAGAGTGCTCTTTTGTTATGACTGAGAGTTTTCTTATATATCAAATTATTTGCCAAACTGTTTGCCTCCCTTGGTTCAGTGTTGTTGTTGTTTTGAGACTCAGTATGCATCATTTATACAATTTGTTTTTGTTTTTCAGAATCATTTACACTCTGTGCTGGAGCAGCTAAAGTTACAAGAAAAGCAAAAAAATGAGCAGGTGAGAAATGTGTTTTCAAATCAACCAGAAAATATTTGATACAAATAATACCCCATCCCACCCTCAGTCTCATTTCTGGCTGTTCTTTTTGTTGTTGTTGTTGTTAATCCTCACCTCAGGATATTTTTTCCATTGATTTTCTAGAGAGAGTGGGAGGGGAGGGAGAGAGAGAGAGAGCGAAAGAGAGAGAGAGAGAGAGAGGGAGAGAGAGAGAAAGAGACATCGATGTGAGAGACACATCAATTGGTTGCCTCCTGCATGTGCTCCAGGGATCAAACCTGCAACCCAGGTACATGCCCTTGATTGGGAATCAGACCCGAGACCCTTCAGTGAGAGGGCCAACACTCTAACCACTGAGCAACACCAGCCAGAGTTCCTTGTTTTTTGTTGCTAATCTTCACCTGAAGTTATGCCTTCATTGATTTTAGAAAGAGAGGAAGGGAGAGGGAGAGAGAGGAAGAGAAACATCAATGCGAGAAACATCGATCGGCTGCCTCCTGTACGTGCTCCAACCAGGGATGGAACCCGCAACCTGAGTATGTGCCCTGGCCAGAAATTGAACCTGTGACCCTTTGGTGCACAGGATGATGCTCCAACCAACTGAGCCACACCGGCCAGTGCCTGGCTGTTCTTTATAGGAATAGTAGTGGTCAAATCTTCTAAACGAGGGTTGCACATTGGAATAAGGTTTTTGTGAAAATGCACTCATTCAACAGATATTGAATGTCTATTAAGTGAAAAGCCCTGGATGTACACACAGTGCTTTTTAAATTTTATTCTTCAATTACAGTTTACATTCAATATTATTTTGTATTAGTTTCAGATGTACATCATAGTGGTTAGACAACTATATACTTTCACAAAGTGTTCCCCCTGAGATTTCTAGTACCCACCTGGCACCATACATAGTTGTTAGAATATTATTGACTATGTTCTATGCTGTACTTTACATCCCCATGAGTATTTTGTAACTGCCAATTTGTGCTTCTTAATCCCTTCACCTTGAATAAGACCAATACAATACTTGTCCTCATGGAGCTAACAGTATAGCAGGGAAGACTGACAGTTAACAAATTATACAAATTTAAAGGTGCAAATTGTGAAGAAGTGCTGTGAAGGAGAAAAATTCAGTGGTGCTATTTGAATAAAGAGAGTCTTAATTTAATTGGGGGAGGGGGTGATGATAAGCCTTTCTGAGGAAGTTATATTTAGGCTGAGACCTAACAGATAAGTTCAGGCTAAGAGGGGATGAAGAGCTTCTTGGGAGGAGCATATGCCAGGTCCCACATTGGGAAGGAACTTAGTCTTTTTGAGGACTTCCAGAGTATTTAAAGCAAAGAAGAGAGTGACAACATAAGGTTGGAGAAATAGGCTGAGACCATATTGTATGGTCCCTTGCAGGCCATGATAAGGAAGATGGATTTGAGTCTTAAGTGCAATTGGAAACCCTTGAAGAGTTTTAAGCAGGAGACTCACATTTAATTTAAACTTTTAAAAGGTCACTCTGATTCTTATATGGAGCATGTATTATAGGAGGGCAGGACTAGAAGAGGAAGGCCAATAAGGAGGCTGTGTGGTAGTCTAATAAGAAATGATGGTAACTTGGACTAAGGTTGTGGCAATGGAGATGGAAAGAATATATATATAATTTTAACTGCAATATAAATATTTTGTAACAGCTGTATTGAGATACAATTCACATATCATACAATTCACCCATTTAAAATGTACAATTCAATGGCTTTTAGTATATTCACCAAATTGTGCAACCATTACCACAATCAATTTTAGAACATTTTCATTATCCTCTAAAAAACCCTGTATCCATTAGCATTTGCTTCCCATTTCTTCTGAATCACACCTACCCTTCACCTCTACTTCCTTAGTTTATTTTGCCTAGTCTGGCTATTTCATATAAGAGGAAACATATTCTTTTGTATCTGACTTCTTTCACTTAGCATGTTTTCAAGGTTAGTCCATGTTGTGGCATGTATCAGTACTTTATTTCATTTTATGGCTGAATAATATTCCACTGTATGGATATGCCACATTTTGTTTATCCATTCATCTATTGACAGACATTTGGGTTGTTTTCACACTTTGGCTATCACAAATAACATTGCTATGAACATTCATATGTGAGTGAATACATTTTAAAGATAGAATTGATGTGACCTGGGTCAATTACCGGGTTTTAAGGAGAAGGAAGTATTAAGGATGTGTACCAGATACCTAACTTGAATGACTATTATTTAAAGCCTCAAGAGAGTGAGCAGAGTGGAAAGAGGAGGGCAGTGTGTGGTAAGTGAGGGTAAAGTAACTGTGTAGAAAATGTCTGCTGAGTCCAGCCCTATACTGTTGAGGGTAACAATTTTAAAGAGACTGGAGGTCATATTATGAGGATGGGCTTAGCATTAGGGATCTTAAGGTAGAGACAATGCTGTCCTCCATCCCCATCCAACAAGGCCAGGGGAATCCTCATGTTCTGTATCTTCCCTTCACCTCAGCAAACCACTTATCCAAGTACTGCTTATAAACAACCATATGAACATTTAATGCCAAGATTGCTTCAGCACCCACTAAACATCTGTGTTTTCATCAATGTAAGTAGTTAGTATTGGGTGGTGCTATTTTCAACATAGAAAGATAGTCATAAACTTAACTCAGTTGGAGCCTTTGTGTTAGCTCACTTATTTCATGTAGATTTATTGGGTGCCTACTTTTAGCTAGGTTCTGCAGAGGGCTACAAATTGCTTACAACACAGTCTCTGTCTCCAGTGGGGGAGAAATCCATGAGAACGATAGGAATTTAAAGGGCTGAGAGCTCACTTTTGTCCATGGAGATTAGGGAAGACTTCATGGAGAGATGGTGTTGGACTGAGGCCTGAAAAAGTACATAGGGTTTTAATAAGGAGATAGGGAAAGGAGGGCATTCTGTGTAGAAAGTAGCATAAACAAAATGGCTCAGAGGTATTGATGCCAGGCAAAGGAGTTTAGATTTTTGATGTAGGTCATAATATGCCACAAAAACTTTTTACCTGTGGAGTAAATAATTCAGGAGGATTTCTCTGCCAGCAATATATAGGAGAAATCAGAGGGGAGAAAGACTAGAGGAGGATGTAAGTCATAGAAGGAATCAGAACTCAACAATTGATTAGACTTATAGGACAAAAAGGGGAACACAGAGGAGTTCAAAGCCTGGGTAACTAGAAAATGGTGTGCCACCAAGATAAATGAAGACAACAGGAAGAGGATTATTGGGAGTGGGAGGTGGAGAAGAAGATTAGTTAAGTTGGAAGCACTCTAAAATAAGAGAGTGGAGAGTAGCTCATGCATAGAAATGACCACTGAAGCTGTGGGGATAGATGAGTTAGCCAGGTTGAATGCTCAGCAAGATATCTGAACCTAGGGGAAAAGCTACCTTTAGGGGGTGGTAGGAGAAGAAAGGGCCCACAAAAGAGAAAATTGGAGCAGTCAGTGGTTGTAATCACAGTCAGCATCTGAATGAAAAGAGCCTCTAAATTACTGCAGGTGGCAATTATAGCAGTTTTGGTAGATGGCATGCAGCATAGGATCATTTTGTAATTCTTTTCATTTCACAGAATGAAAATCCACACTGGTATGGAGTGACCTAAACTGAATAATATTCAAAACCCATCTTTGTCCCACAGACAATATACTTCTGAGTGTTACTGGTCACTTTGCCATTTCGAGTAAAAAAAAAAAAAAAAAAAAAATCCTACACCACAAAAGATTCACGGCTTCTGACTTAGAATGCATCAGGATAAGTAGAACACCATCAAGTTCCTGATTGGTCAGGACTCTGTACCAGTTTCCAGGTGTCTCTTAATGTGGCAAGCAGCAGCAACTAAGACCTGGTATAAGATCCAGTGTGTTCAATGAGTCAAGAGGCTCTTCCAACTGCCTTACCTTCTAACTCTTTGAATATGGCTACAATGATCCCATCTCCATTGCTCCATTGCTCCTACACTGAGCTGTGACCTCTGTACACTCTTCCTAGAAGTACAAATTCTTAACAACAAGCATATTCAATTTTAAAGCTTCCTTTTGTAAGTTTGTCATAATAAAGGATAGTATCATGGCTGCAGCATTGTGTACACATTCTTTTTTGTTGTTGTTAATCCTCACCCAAGGACATTTTTCCATTGATTTTTTAGAGAGAGTGGAAGAGAGGAAGGAGGGAGGGAGGGAGGGAGGGGGACAGAGAGAGAGAGAGAGAAAAAAAAAACCATCTACATGAGAGAGATACATCAATTGGTTGCCTCCTGAAGGCACCCTGAATGGGGCTGGGGATAGAACCTGCAACCCAGGTTCTGTGCTCTCGAAACCCAGGTACGTGCCCTTGACTGGAATCAAATCCGCAACCCTTTGGTGTGTTGGTGTGTGGGCAGATGCTCTAACCACTAAGCATACCAGCCAGGGCTCTGTATGCATTCTTAACTGTGGCACTGTATTTTGGAACATCACAAGACTAAGATAACCATACAAATGTCAAATTACAGTTCTTTTTTGTTTCATATGAGTAAATTCTGGATCAAGTAGTAGAACTTAGGATTTCAGATTAATTTTTCATGTTTTTCTGCCTCTCCCTACAGATCATTTCCCTACAGGAAAAATTGAAACAGTTTCTGGAGAAGTGAGGAGAGCCTTCAGCTTTGCACACAAACCTCGGATTTCCCATCCAGATTGAAGACTGCATGAAACTGTGTATGTTTCTGTTCATTTCATTGCCTTATGTTGAATCATTTGTATTTGTTTCTCTGAGCCTTTTTTTGCTAATTATATTTGAAGTTTCTAGTAGTGTAGAAAGGGACAGAATGTAAAAAAAGTAGTAGACCTAAGGACCCAACTCAGCTATGGGACTTTCTTTCTCTTTATGAATTTGAGAATTATTTATACTGCTCTGCTCTCTGGTGCCATCAGATGATTCAGCCATGCATGCCAAAGACAGAAAGTCTAGGCCA
The DNA here is from genome assembly GCF_054644295.1 of Miniopterus natalensis. Classification (NCBI taxonomy): domain Eukaryota; kingdom Metazoa; phylum Chordata; class Mammalia; order Chiroptera; family Miniopteridae; genus Miniopterus; species Miniopterus natalensis. Next base: position 28,877,095 of record NC_142103.1, read on the forward strand.
TGCACCTGGTCTGCATATATTTTAGCCTTTCCTTCTGTTTGCTTTATATATTTTCTAAAACATAGAACAAATCAAGTCGTTTCTACCAAGTGCTAAGACTAGCTACAGTGAATTTAAGTGCCTACTTCATGGCAGCTAATGGTAGGTTATATTCTGTCTCTGTTCAGGTAATAGGGGCTGCTTTCTTGTTCAGGGATTTAAAAAAAAAACTTTATTAGCATTTATTTCATGCTGAATTTACTCTTGGGCCATACAATGTTGTTTCTTCAGTTTCTTCTTCTGGGATGTATTTTCCTTTTGTGCAACCTCTTCCTCTGGTTTAGGAACAATCTGCTATTTTGCAGTAAGGATCCTCTCAATGTGGCAGGGAAAGTTCATGTATGAGTTAATCCACCTATGAGCTCTGTAAATTCTGTGCCGCATCTTGGGAGTTTTTTTCACCTCGATGTGCTCCATGACCAGGTAATCTACATCTAAACCCTTAAGTTCAGCATTACTTTCTGCATTTTTAAGCATGTGCAGCAAAAATTCAGTACTCTTTTTGGGCCACCCACCCTGGGTCCAACCCCACTGTTTGACCTGGGCACACCCACCAACTCCAGTATTGTAACAACGGAATGACACAGTTGCTTCTGTTAAGTGACATTCTTCAGGTACTTGGTAGCTTTTTGAATATGCATATCCTTGATGTCCTGGGAAGTTTCACAAGTGCTCTTAAAGTGAACACAAAGATTTGAACCTCTTGATTTGCATGATTTTGTGGGGTTTTCTGGGTAGTGAATCATTTTCACAGGTCACCTCAGGACATTTAAGGAAAGAGTCAGGGATGATTTCTTGCCACTACAGTCTTTGTTCTGCTGTTTAGGACTGTGTCTGGTTGTTATTTGCCAGCTAAGGGAATAGTTAGAGCAGAGATGAAATTCCAAGCTGTTCTCCTTATTCTGAGCCTCTTCATCCTAACCCCTATCAGAAAAGGTTAGGAAAGACCAGATGCTTGTGATGCCTGTAAAGACTCCTTTAAAAACTGTGGGTGGATTTGTTTATTCAACTGTATTGTTAAGGGTTTCTACTCTGTATTCTTTAAGCAATAAATAAATTCCTCATTTTAAATGGATTGCTGTCACTTAATTAAACCACTCACATGATGAGTACACTCATATCCTAAAGGAAACTGGAGAGACAAGAAGTAAACTATGATTAGGAAATGTCACAAGATGCTGTCAGTACTGAAGCGCTTTCTAAAGAGCTCTTAGGATAACTCCTAAAAAACTAAGCAAATCATCTCATATTAACCATATAGCATTGGGATTTCGAGAGAGGGTAGAGAGATGTGATTAAAATGGCAGCTTTGCCTGACCGGGCGTGGCTCAGCGGTTGAGCGTTGACCTAGGATCCAGGAGATTGCGGTTTGATTCCCAGTCCGGGCACATGCCTGGGTTGCGGGCTCGATCCCCAGTGTGAGGTGTGCAGGAGGCAGCCGATCAATGACTCATCATTGATGTTTCTATCTCTCTCTCTCCCTCTCCCTTCCTCTCTCTGAAATCAATAAAAATATATATTTAAAAAAATAAAAAATAAAAAATGGCAGCTTCAATATTTGCATTGAATTATGTTGTAGTGGAATGAACACAAGGTTGGAATCTCAGATCTACTACTCACCTTGGGCAAGTTTCTATACCTCTTAGAGCCTCTATTTCCTTATCTGAAAATTAAGGGTGATAATGTTTATTAAGGGTTTTTGTTTTCTCTGCCACTTTCAGGTGCTCACATTCCAAGTTGAAGTTAGTAAGCCAAAGACAGAGAAGGGGAGGTTGGTATGTATGGGCAGGGCCTATGGAGGAGGGATAAGGATAGAAGGGATGCTGGGAGCTAACTAATGCAGGGAAAAAGTGGGACTAAGGGAGATAGACATGTTAAGGGCAAACAAAATGAAGCCAAGATTAGGAGAGAAGTTAGAGGACAGCTTGAAAACCAAGATGAGATAAAAACAGTTTTCCCCCAGAAACACAGAATTTAAAAGATGAGAAGAAAGAGAATGAGTAAAAGGAATTGAGTGTCAGAGGCAGTCTCACAAGGAGCTGCTATAAGACCAGTCTCCTTATCTTGAGGGAGACTGCCATTCTGGTGAGGCATGGGATTTTCTGCCTGCCCCCAGCCCCAAAGGGAACATCTGCAGGCCATAAAACTGCTTAGCTGCAGTGCGGAATTGGCTACTCAGCAAAAGGGAATCCCACCATCCATTGCTGTCTCTCTAAATAATATATTGTCTGGATCTATGTGGGTTTCTTGTTTCTTTATCAGCAGACTATGTAAACCCGTTTTACAATTTCTAAGACATTTTTTTTTAAAAAGGGAATTTAGAATATCATTAAAAATTGTTTTATACAGATTACATGTTGAAATAATAATATATTGGATATACTGTGTTAAATAAAATATATTATTAAATTTTGTTTCACTTGTTTACTTTTACTTTTTAATATGGCTGCTAGAAAATTTTATTTATTTATTTTAAAATATATTTTCATTGATTTCAGAGAGAGGAAGGAAGAGGGAGAGAGATAGAAACATCAATGATGAGAGAGTCATTGATCGGCTGCTTCCTGCACGCCCCCTGCTGGGGATCGAGCCCGCAACCTGGGCCTGTGCCCTGACTGGGAATCAGACTGTGATCTCCTGGATCCTAGGCCGATGCTCAACCTCTGAGCCATGCCCAGCCAGGCTAGAAAATTTTAAATTGCATATGTGGCTCACACTATATTTCTATTGGACGGTGCTGTAATAGATTGGTGAAAAAAGAAAAATTGGTGGTAGCAAAGAGGGACTGAGTTTTATTTTGCCAAAAAAATGGCATTTGTAAAAAAAAATCACCACCAATTATTTACAGGGACATTATATACATATATGTATGTATGTATAATCTAAATCTAAGGGATAGACCTTTAAATTGAATAAATGTAACTTTATAGAAACTTACTGCATTGTTCTTTTTTGTATATTGTTTCAGGCTGGTAAAAAAAAATTCTCAGATTGATGAGGATGGTATTGAAGAACCATTGCCATAGGAGCGCATTCCATGAGGGGATAACTAGCTAATTTGGGTAGGGCTTTGAGAAGCAACCACTCCAGGTAACCGCGGTGGATGCAGCTAGTGGGGGTGTCTTTTTGGTCCAGTAGGTGTTGGACTCATCTGGTAACCTATGTTTTGCAGTGCTTCTGTGGCTTCTTGGCCCACCCTCTCTTCCCACACACAAATAAGGAAGGGTGTGGAATATCAGAGTCAAGGAGAATATATAACCAGAAGAACCAAAGTAAACAAATACAAATTTATTCTTTTCAAAGCAGAATTCAAGGGAAAGGGGGAAAGCACCACAGTGAGTGGCAATCAAAGTTAACCAATTTTTTCCCAGCCCTGCCCATTTGTCCCAAACTTTTCTAGACTTATGTGCCACTCTTGCCACATGCCCCAAATCCCTTCCCCAACTCCCATTCTCGTGACCAGTTCTTGCAGCCAGCAAGAAGCATAGCGGGCTTCAGTCTGGCCTCAATACTGCTCTGGGGTCAGCAAGGACATTCAGCAGGTCCCCCTGCTAAATGCAGCAGCTGTGGGAGGAAATGGAGGCTGGGAGCTGAGCCTTGGCCTTGAGCCTTTCCCTCTCCCACAGCCATGAGTGTTAAAAGAGTAAGAAGGAACTGAAATATTCCTTTGTTCCTTGGGCCAGATTTTGGCAGGGAGGCCCAGAGATAGAAGTGCCCTGCTGAGCAGCTAAGTCTCCACAGCCCTAGGGCAAGGCCCCCAGTTTCTCCCCCAGGACTGCTTATCTTAAGGCAGCTACTTTCTTGATTATCTGTCACCTATGTAAAAGAAACTTTGATGAAATTCTTGGTCTGAAACAGTCTCAGAGGCCATGAGCCTACCATTGAGAATTTGTGTTGAAGGAACACTCTAGCTTGAAGCTGGATATGGAGCCCAGGTCCCAAACATACACCTCAGGTAGTACGAGTATTCCTTAAAATGAATCTGGAGGCAAACCATCTCCTAGAATTGGCCTCTGCCTGGCCTCAGGGTTTCTCATTACTGCAAACTACCAACCCAGTTCCTGAAGCAGAGAAACGCAAACAGGTTTCTCTGCAAGAAAATATTTCCAAACTTTGGGCTTTGTGGGAAATGGGTACTTGAGAGCCTTGATTTCAACCTTTCCATTCTGGAGGGAAGGGCACAGTTCCTCCTGGGTAGGGCCCTCCCTAGGGAACCATACAATAAACAGCCCGTGCCCAACAGTCAGCCTTCCCTAACAATTTCCCACTCAACATGACTCTACTCTGCTCTAGCTATAAGCAGAGGCACCCTCAAAAAGGCTTTTTGGTCTCTATCAGATTCTATCGAGAATAAATCGCCTTTCAGTTCTAACTGTTCATTGATACTATTTGACAACAACCCCAGCAAACAAACACTCACCTTCCTTATTACAGATGCTAACCCTGCAAGTCAGACGTTTTCCTCAGGTGGCCTACCCAGCAACTCCCTTCACCACACTTTCAGTTCAGGGTCATAAACTATGCACATCACGCACAATACCTCTAGGAGATACATACGTGATAGAAGCCTAATGACATACAACACATCTCAGTAAATCTCACCTTAATTTGGATTCACAGTGCCCAAGGATCCATTTACCTCACTTTAATCAAAGTGCCTGCACCATCACTGGAGCCTTGAGAAACAGGCATACCTTGGAGATATTGCGGATTTAGTTCTAGACTACCACAATAAAGCGGGCCTCACAATAAAGCGAGTTGTAATCTTTTTGCTGGTTGAGGGTCTTGCTTTCAATTAGTAAAAAAAATAAAATAAAATGCAACATCTGTGAAGTGCAACAGAGCAAAGTGCAATAAAAGGAGGTATGCCTGTACTCACCTTGGGCATTAAGGTAAACACAGGACCACAAAGTCTGAGTAAACCCGTTAGTGAGAATTCAACACTTCACCTGCTGCTTCGGTCCACCTAATGGCACAAATCCTACATAACGAGATCTACATCTTCTCTACCTTGCTTGGCCCACTGCAGTTGCCACAGGCCCACAGCAGCCCTAGATCTCTTCAGTGGAGCGAGGGTTACAGAAAGGATTTTCCAGGACTCCCTTGATAAAAGATTGTTTGATAACATCGTTCCTCTTAGGGCTTAGGCAGCCATAAGCCTCAAAGACCCTGAGCTCTGTTTTATAGCAAATTTCTTCTATCCCATTCCTGCCTATAATCTAGGCCACTACAAATATAGCTTCCCTGCACTCATGGACAGATGCCTAGGCTCTGTGTTTGATGCCCACCTACGACCTGCTTATCATACATCCAGATATCCAAGTTCTCCCACCCAGAGACCTCATGAGCAATAAGGCAGATGTTGTGATGAGGTCAGACACTATGGGCCTCTGGCTTAATGCCCCCTGGTAATTCTAGAAGGAGGTAATCTTAGGCTTTTGGACCCAAGCTGCTGCCCTCTCTCCCATGCAGCAGATAAATCTAGCTTCCCAGCAGTTGTACCTGTTGGCCCACTGCTTGATTATAACACAGCACCCCAAGCATCTCATACCTTCCTGACCTCAGTAGCAACCGCAGCTTTCTTTAAGGCCCTGAACCAGACTTAAACACTGAAAGGGGCTGGAAGATGTACTCTGTGTCTTACCCTGACAAAGACTATTTGTTAAAACAGCCTTTTTGTTACTTCTTGTCTGCATGGGGTAGGTAAAGCTTGGATTTGCTCTATTTTGGTACCTGAAGTATTATTTAGAGGAGGCCAGGAAAATTCATCCAAGGCCCAGGTCTCAAGGGAACAAGATTTGGAGTGAGTAAAGAGAAGAGAGTGACTTTTCCTGTTACATTCCTCTGTGGCCGCAGGCTTCTGTTGCTTTGGTCCTGAAGATAGCTCAACCCAAACATGAATGGAGAGACATCCTAGGGGAGCAGCCAAGATGTATCTATCTGTTCAACCAGAGGCTTAGGTTAACAAGGAGCAAGGCAGAACATTAACACTTCAAGAGGTATTAGAATTTAATGTGTGAGTGAGGCCAGGGGAGTACTGATATACAGTAGATATGTGGGATATGTATGTATATAAACTTAGGCAAATGAAGTCAATTTCAGGGCTCTAGGTTATAAAGCTCTTTTTGAAAGAAAGCTGCCTAAGTGGGCTCTGACTCTGTTCAAAGTTCCCAAGCTCACTGCCCCCGGCCCTGCTATCTACCCTGAACAGTTTCTGGATAAAGGGATCATGGTATACATTGCCTAGGAAGAGTTAGTTCACTTTGAGGTTTGGGTTCAACTTCCAGAGTTAGAGAGAATAATTTTATGCAAAGGAAGGCCGTGCTGTTGCTCGGATGGAAAGCAGTCAGTGACTCCTAGGAATGGGCCACTATTCAGGGTGGCTTATTGCATCTGCCTTAGGATTAGCTGGGGACAATCAGCCACCTCATCAGGTTCAGTCTAAAAGAAGAAAGGGTGTTGGGCAGTCACACTCTTCCAGGCTAGCGGGTGGCTTCCTCTTCCTCACCCAAGGAGAGCAAGACCCCCTTGCTGAGTAAGCTGCTGTTCCTCCCCCAGGGTTGTGAGGGCAGACTCAGAAGAGCCAAGGGTGGCTTCAGCTGGACTTCCAAAGTAACTGAACTGGTCTCTCAAGATGCTGAGGCCTTCAGGAAAAAGGAGGATGGGGGGGGGGGGTAAGAGAACCTAAGCTCATACATATTTCTTTAATGTTTCCAAATATAAGATGGAAGTAAGACCCAGAATGAACTGTTCCCCCTTTGAGGAAGGTCTTCCAGCAACTGAAGCAGAAGAACTAAAGATGTTTGAGGAGGAAACAACATTTAGGTAACATCAGGATGGCTAGAGATATATGCCCTCGAGCTGAAGTAATATGATACATGTTGCCCAGATTTTTTTCCAGGGGCACTCTGCTGGAGATGGGGTATCTCGGGGATACCCTTTTACCTCCCTCAGTTGGGCCAGAAAGTAGGGCTAACTCCTGTGGATTCATAATGCTGGGACCTTAGGGTCATTAGGCTTCCCAATCTCCATAATTCCATGGAGAAGGAAAGGAACCAGCAAGCACTGCTTAGCTCTGAAAGGCAGCTTCTCTACTTCCCATCTAAGTGGCCTCCAAGTGCTATTTGCCTGGGCTGCAACAGAAGCGTACTTAAAGGACCAGTCTCAAACTTGAGAATTAAAGGGCACATTTCTAGAGTCAGAGGAATTATGCCTCTCCCTTCCCCGGCCCCCACACACCCACCTCACATACCACCAGATCTCTGCTCCTGCCCAGAGCCCAAATAACTCTGGCTGAGAAATGTGGGGCCGGTGGGTACTGGAAAGGTTGGATGAAGACTGAGGGAAGGTTTTGACAGAACCACGAGGGAACTGCAGACTACAGTATGGGGATATGGCTCCATCAAGAGGCCAGCAGTGTGTTGGCAGTCACATCAGAGCTTCGCACACTGGGGAAGGCATGGCGAAGCTTCTCCATAATGTCCTCCAAGCATAGGCTGACATCTTGGCTCTTTGACCCCACATCATCTGTGTTGGGAAAGAGAAATTTGGAAAGGGAACTAGATATTCCTTGATGAGGCCAAGAACCTGAGGTAGGACACCACCAGCTGAGGGGCAAATCCATAGCATTTGTGTCTTACTGGCGCAATGTGTAGTAGATGGCAGGTGCTCAATATACATGTGTAGAATAGACAAATGAATGAATCAGTCAATAAACCAATCATCCCTGATGTTAAGCTCAAAGCCATGAGGAGAAACCAGACACAGCCCTAGCAGAACTGTAGGCAGGAGGTCTGGAGCAGACAAAGCATGGAGGAAGGGGCTGGGAGGGGCTGGGAGAACTCACCTGCAGCCTCAGTGTCTGGAGTAGTCTGTCCCTTCTCCTGGGGGTGACTGCCTTCTGACTGCTGTGGAGAGGAAGCTAAGGACGAGCCTGCAGAGCCATTGCCATCTGATTCTGTGGGTGGCTAGTAAGAGGTAACACATGACTTAAGTGGCTTTGCCTTTCTGATCTTACTTTGACAGATCCTGAGCTTAGAAGGGACCTTAGAGACTTCATGCCCATCCCTTTGGCCTTGGACTTCAAGAAACTTTGGTAGTGCCCCAAACAGTGCTCCCCCTTGAGGAAACTTCTTAAAATATTCAATTACCAATTACCTTCCTCCTTCAACAACATTTGTCAAAGTCTCCCAGTTCTTATAAGAATGACATTGTACCTAAAGGTCTCTTGCTGTTATGTCAGCTATAATTAAGTTGTTCAGAACCCAATTCTCTCTAGAAATGTAGAGTTTCACACCTGATCTCAGTTCATAACATATATGTTAGAGACGACCAGGCATCTAGAAGCCACCCCTGGGAGGGTCTGGGAAAGAGGCAGGGAGTGGTATAACTTGGTACATATAATGACAATAGGTAACATTTATCAAGTGTTTACTATATTCCTGGCATTGTGCTAAATTATTTAAATGCATTATCTCATTTTATGTTCACCACAATTCCATGAAGTTTGTATATTATTATCCCTGTTTGACAGATGAGGGTACTGGGAATTAGTGAAGCTAAGTAGCTTTCCTAACACCCCTCAGTCACTAATTGGCAGAGCCACATTCAAACACAAGGTGGTCTGACTCCAGAGCTATACTATATCATATACACTATCTCTCAAAGAAGAAAGGGACAAAAAGTAATAAAAGCTTCCTTCACAGAAAAAACTTTTCTTTTGCCAAGCATTTCCAAACTTGCTCCTTTCCGGCAAACATAAGAGCAAAATCAGTTTTGGATGATTCTTTGAACTTTGTTCTTTCAATGCCGGGTTCAAATGAGTTATAGGGAAGTGAGCTCTCAGAAGTTCTCCCTCTGCCCCAGGTACCACAGTGGTTTGAAAGTGACACACAAGGATGGAGTGAAAGCTAGATGGAAGAGAATTGGCCAAGCAATGCGACATACCAGGCCCTTTGAAAGAAGGGGGAAGGGCCCCCTTCCCCAATTGACAGCCCAGTTCTCTTCTGAAGGTCATCTAATAGCCATGGCCAAGAAGCTCCTTCTTTACTCCATGTTGTCACTTATCTACTCCCTGATCCCCATTTCTACCCCCTGTAGGGGCTGCTCTGGCCTTTCCCCTGGCTTCAGCCTCACCTGCAGGAGCAGGTCCCTTAAGCGCTGCAGCTGGGACTCTAGCTGCTTGTTGTGGTCTTCAAGGATCTGCATGCGTGTCTCCAGGCGGCTCTTGTGCTGCCGAAGGATCCGGGCCTCAGCCAGAAGCTCCTCATTTTGGTGGTCCTGTGCCACCTCAGTAGAGCCCTCAGCCAGGGTGGGTGCCTCAGCAGCCTCCTCATGCTGCCACTTCAGGCGCCTCAGTTCTCCCTGGAGAATCCTGCCAAGGACAAAGAAGCCAAGACCTATGGCCCTAATGAGGTTCTGACTGTGCCAAATGACCCTCATATCTAGGTGTGAGCAATCCCTTGGCTGTTCCATCCTCACCCCTATCCCAGCCTTGTTCTTGCTTGAATGGCCATATACACTTCCTCTCTAGCACATATGTCATTTACTCTGCCATCCTTGGGCCTCAGAGCAGAGAGAGCTGACATTTCACATAACAAATGTCTCAGGGTTTTAATGTGCTGCTTTGGGGATTAATTCTGCCCTTAAAATCAGGCAGAAACACAGTCTGCAAAAAAATATGAGGCATTAGGGCCACTGATTCACCTAATCCATTTTTAAATATTTAGAAAACATAACATAAACAAAATATCACCCATCTTGTCTCTCTGTCATCTACCCTCCTCTTTGGCCTACTTTGAACACCCATGTTGAGTCATCAAGAGAACAGATTCCAAAGAGATGGTCTACTTTGGGGATGTTACTTTTTTTTCCAAGAGAATTACTCTCTCCCCATTGTTTCCCAGGGCCTGCCCACTGCTGCTCTAATGCAGTGCTTCTCAAACTATCCATAGTGAAGACTTATCAGGGTGATCACTTTGTAAGTTACATAAATTTCTAATCACGATGCTGTATATCTGAAACTAATATAATATTTTGCCAACTTTAATTGGAAAAATTTTAAAAGAACTATCCATAGTGAAATACCAGGGGGATTTTTCAATCCATTGTGGACTAATATGTGGTCTGAATGTACATGGCTAGTACAAAGCTCACACCACACATGACTTGCTGCACAAGTTCAACAAGAGCCAAACTGGTCTATACCCTATTCAATGAAGACAAGTACACTAATTATGTGCTGGGATGTCACGGCAATGTCAAATTACTCTAAGTTTCTAAAAATTTACTCTTTATTTCTTTATTTATCTTATTTTGAACTAGTAACAAACACCTGGCAGACTGGTCCTGTTCTAAGGACTTGCTAATACAAGTATAGTCTGTGGGCCCATGGCATGGGCACATCCTGGGAGCTGGTTAGAAATATAAGAACTCAGGCCCCAACCCAGACCTGTGAATCAAAATCTGCATCTTACTGAGCTTCCCAAGTGATTTGTATGTTCACTACTGTTTGCAAAGCACTGTTCTGAGAGGTACTATGGATTCTATTGCATGCCCCCAAAGTGGCTTGGACCCTCCTCAGGCCCTGGTTGCCATCAGTACTTTATGGAATCAATGCCATTCCTGTCATCTTCTTCACCTTTGCTTTTCGAGTCCTCAAATATGCTATGCAGTGCCACCTTCTTCTTCTTATATTACTTTAACTAAGTACTAAGTATCTCTTCCTATTCCAACCCTGAAAATTCCTTGAGGGCAGAGACATGTATACTATTCTGTATTCTCTGGGTTTGCATTCTTTCTGCTTGCATTTAGTGGGTACTTAAAAATATTTGGGTTGAGTTAAAGGGATTCAAATAATTGCTAGAATAGCTATCATTTTTTGAATACTTACTCTAAGCATGGCACTGGTTAACACATTATATGCCTGATCATTTGATCTTCCCAAGTGCCTCTAAGAGAGAGCTACTATTACCAGCATCCCCATTTTACAGATGAGGAAATGGAAGATCACAGAATATAACTTGTTTGAGGCCATATAGCTAGGATGTGGAAGTGCCAGGACTTGCAAGATGTCTGACTCTAGAACCCACATGGATCTGTGCCATCGCCACACCCACCGGTTCTCATCCTCTAAGTGGGCCAGAATCTTCTCTAGCTGCCCTTTGCTTTCTGTAGCCATGCTGCACGGAGCCTGCTGTCCAAAGCCTGGCTCCCGGTCTGTAATGGGGCTGGAGTGCCGCAGCAGGTACTGGTCCTCGTCTCTGCATGGGTGTGGGGAGAGAAAAAGAAATGGCCAGGCATTGAACCAAGAAACAGCTCAGGGCATGAGTTACCAGTTCCCAGCTCAGGCCTCAGGAGATGCATGCTGGAAGATTCACTTCTAAGTCATACAGAGAGGGAAAGGCTATGTATTTAGGCTTAAGAAGAATGAAAGTATTCAAAGGTGGCAGAGGTCATGGTTGAGTGTATACTAGGAGAGAGTGTTTTCAGTATGCTGGGACTTCTGGGTTCTACTTAAAGTCCCCTGGGAAATGATTCCCAGTTTGTGCTATTCTTCTACCCCACCTTCCCTTCACTTCCCCATCCCCAGGGGCATCACTGTCTGCCTGAGTCCTGGTCAGGGCCAGATTGATCCATGTAGCTAGCAGCTCCCAGGCCTTCTGAGCAGGCCAGATACCTCCCTAGAGATGAAGGGTCCGTTCTTGGGGCTTTAACACCAAGGAGTCTCTCTGGCCACACTTCGGTCACATCCCTGGTGTCTCCCAGGGTTGCTGTGGCACTATCTGGGGCTTTGGCATCCTGAACATAATTTAATGGCTCATTTCTGCAAAGTTAGGTGAGAGCATATTCTTCTTCCCTCAAAGCTGGGCACAGAAGAATGGGATCTTGCAACAGAAAAGGATCTGGGCAGATGGCAGGGAAGTAGTGCATCATTCATTCCCCCCACTCAGTTGATAGAGAGCAGACTGTTTCTCTTACTAAACTCTGTGCCCAGAAAGCAGCCTTCCTTAGGATATCAATGACCTAACTCCCATACCACCTCCCTTGAGGATATACCCTTCCCAAATAAATGGTGGCAGAGGGTCTTAAAGAGAGATAGTTATTTCTGGAAAAGAAGCAGCTGTGAAAACTCACATGCTGTCATCTGGGGACAGGCTGTCATTAAAGAAGGAGCAATTTTGATTTTCCATCTCAGCAAGCCTGGGGAAAAAGAGCAGGAACAGAATGGAAAACAGGATGTGGGGCCTGCTTTCATCTCAAGGACTCTAATCCCACAATAGAATGATCAGCTTTGGGGGCTGTCCCAACCACACCTAAGTGTTGGGCCTTGTTGGCTGCCACATACCCCACTGTGAACGTTCCCCTGGCCCTAACTCCTTTCTCTTTGCCCCAGTTGAAAACCCCTTCCCCATGAGACTCCGTACAATCCCTGTCCCCCAAACCTGGTGGTACCTGCTGGCGAAATGCTCAATGCGGGAGTGTGTGTCAGCATGTGGCAACCTCGGGGAAGAAGCCGGCCTAGAAGAAAGCAGCAGACTCAGAGGACCAAAGACTGGGCAGCTGGGCAGCCTGTTTCTTCACCAACACCTTCCTTGCCCCCCTGCCCCAACCAAATTAGTGAGATAGGCAAGAGTTTATGGGAACAGGATACAGAGACTGGATTTACAGGGTCTAGTTCTCAGGCCAGATTCCTAGACAGGCTCAAGTTGAACTGCCCTGTCACTAGTTGGGTTTGCTCTGGAACACTCCCCTAGCCCACATGGCACTCAGCCCCTTCATATACCCAAACTCAGTGAGGCTGCCCACAGCTCCTGCCCAGCCACTGGTACTCACGTTTCACTGTAGTCAGACTCCAGCACTGATTGCACAGGCAGATAACCTCGCTGAGGGTGTTTGCTGAAGTAATGCTTTGATCGGAATTTGTTCTTTAAGGTTGTGGCAAAGTCCCTCATGTTCTCACTGGATGTGGTCTGAGGGGAAACAGGGTAGAGGGACTCACCTTAAAGGTTTTCGGATATGATGCGGTAGGTGTGGCTGCTCCCCTAGAGCAGGGAATGTGACTGGTCCTCCACTTTTGTTCATGCCTACCACATCCCACTCCTAGTAAAAGGTCTAGAAGGACACATGCCAAACTGTGAACACTGGTTGTCTCTGAGAATTTGGACCGGAGTGGTGGGGACCAGGCTGAAGAGAGAGGAGGACTTTCATTTTATACTTTAAACACCTCTATATAATTAGAATCTTTTATAATGAGCATATATTTGTTAACTTTAAAAATATGATTTATATAAATTCTAGGGACATAGATGAGCAGGAGATAGAAGATTACCAGTCTGTCATCTTGAGCTAGTTTGTTGTGTATGACTTTTATGTTTACTTTAAAGTAATAAAACAAAAATAAAGAGCAAGGTCCCTGCTCCCACTGGGTTGCATATGTTTCCGTGCCAACAGAATTTGGAGATTACAGCTTGGAGAGATGGGTTGTAGGGAAACAGGTTGAAAAATGAGGAAATACGGTGGGAGATAGCAGTGGGGGGAACTGGGCTTTGGGGGTATCTGTGGGACAGAACAGGATAAAGGAGTTAAGAGAGCAGAGTCAGCTCAGGCAGCTAAGTCTGGAGCTGTGGATCCTGAGGACAGCAGAGGAGAAACTGTGTGGCTGGGGTTCAAGGATGCTGACCAATCTGGGCTCAGGTAGCTATGAAGGGCACGGTTTTCAATGAAAACCAAGTGAGTTGGGGACCCAGGTAAAGAACATACCCCTTCCCCCCTCAAGAGACTGAGCAATTAATTTGAGGACAAACTTTTGTATTGACTAGAGGGATGGAAGCAATGACAAAGTAGCAGGTGAAGATCAGGTGACAGGAGCAATATAGAAAACTAGGCAGGAAAAACTAAAGTGAGCAACAGAAGGCTTGTTGCCCAGAATTGTATTACTCTTTATTGTTTCCTGAAAATTCTCTCTGAAGGAAAACAGTGAGTGCCTTTTAAATGCCTGAAAGTGTCCTAGGCTCCCGTACCCAGCTGCGGCCCTGATGAAGGAGAAGCTCTGCTGAAAGAACAGAGGCCTGAATCCCCCAAACTGGTGAATCATCAGGACTGTTGGGAGTATGCCCCAGAGGAGAGCAGAATAGTTAGCTAGTGCTTGGCCAAGTAGATCAAGGGCCCAGAATCTGAGAGCTGTCTCCCCCTCCTGCTTGGCCCTGAGGTTCCATACCGGGGTGTAATACTCCATGATGGGGTAGTGCAGCTTGTTGCCTTTGCTGGCCCTGCCTGTCAAGAAGCAGGTCTGGCAGATGTCCACGTTAAATTGTTTCAGACTCCGGTACCTTGGGGGAGAGGAGAGGTTGTAGGACAGAGGATCCAATGGACTACAGTGATCTCTCTATTCCACTAACATCCAAATATACACACACATCATGGGGCATGGGGCATGAAGCCATAATGTGATCTACCTCTTATACATAGCAGTGGCTGAGTCCGTACTAAATGATTAGCTTTATTCTAGAGAACATAAGTCTCCATGAAATCACAGGCTTAGACTCCTAGGAAGTGTGGGAAATAGCATTGTCTCACCATCTTATTTGAAAGGAAGGGGGTGCAGGTATAAATCACTCACGATAGCAAATAGTTTTCTAAACAAGGATCTCCCCAAAGGGTCCAGCCTCACAAGTACCACCACCTACGTTAGAGAACTTATTCTTCCAATATGAAGGCCACTTATTCTACCAGCCCTGGGTAAGTTGACTAAAAGTTATTTCCAAAAGTTTTTTTTAATAATAACTCTGTTATTACCCAATATAGACTAGCCCTTCAGATTCAGTTCCAAAGCCTGGCTGAGCTGCCCAGACCTAGTAGGATACAGAATGGTGAAATGCTTAGACTTAAAGAAGTCAGAAGATCTAACATCTGGTCTGGGATCTACACTAACCAGCTGTGTGAACTTTGGCAAGTCACATTCCACCTCTTTGCTGATTTGCTTATAAAAAAACACACAGGATGGTTGTGAAGAGAGTGTTTGTTAGTGTTTTAAAAAGTTAAAAAATTGAGCATTGTATGACGAAAGCCAATTTCCAGATAGTGGCTACCTTTGTGGGAGGAGAGTGGGAATGTAATCAGGGGAACTTCAAATGTATTGTAATAATGTTTTATTTCTTAAGCTTGGTGGTGGGTATGAACTGTGGGATGCTGGAGCTGGATCACAACAGCTCACAAGAGCCAAATGTTAATATTTCAGGGATTTTCCAAGCTGGTTGTTAAATACAGCCATTATTTAAACAATAAATTATATAAACTCACAATTAAGTAAATAATATTAAACACTGAAGTAATAAATACTCAGAATTCATGAGGTTGTTTATGTCTATTGGATCTGCATGGTGGAAATACTATAAATACTGTGCAACTGCACATCTCTCCCCAACCTCCTGTGGGTAGCCAGACATCAGCCACAGTGGGAGTATTTACATCATGGAAATTAGCAAATGCTACAAATTAGGTTTCTTTCTGGCTTTCTGGAGAGTTGGTTGTGAACCATTTGCCAGCATACCATTTAGTACATAGATGTTCTTATGTCAGGATGCTGGGGCTTATGAGTTCTACCTAATGTTCCCTGGGAAACCACAAGCAAATTACTTCACTTTCTGTGCTGTTCCCTCACCCACACCCTTTGGCTTCTCTATACATTTTTGTGGGTCTGGAATATTTCATAATATAACTAAAACAAAAGAAAATATTTCCAATTTTTGAAAAGTTAAACATTCTGCAATAGAAAGAATTACAACAAAGTATAACAATGTACAATAGATTAGCTCTTATTATGTAATTATGCAATACATTTTTTGTAATATGCGATTTATTTGCAACTTGGCCTATTTACAATTATTATCATTCCACCAGGTATTGTTTCCCCTACCTGAAGCCCTTGATGGGGCACTGCCTACAGATAGAACACTTGGTCTGATGCTTCACTTGCTCAGCAATGGTAACCCGATGCAGAACAGCCAGCCACACCATGGATTGGGGCTCCAAGTTGACCCATTCCAAGAACTGTGAAGCTTCAATAACTGGCTTCCCAGTGCTCTAGAGAAACAAAAAGCCCAATGGCAATGACTGAGGCCCAAAGTGTCTTGTCCCTAGAATGATAGCCCTCAGAGGAGCAGGAGAACTAGCAAGGCCTGGGTTGGCCTATTCTCCAGAGGTGTCTACCTCTGTCCTGTTCTAGTAGAACTGGCACCCTTTGTGGCAGGACTCTGGCCTTAAAAACCCAGTTGTTCCATCCCAACAAACTCCCTTATATCTGAGTAGTTCATATCAAAAGACTAGCTCTTAGTCTTCCCTCCCTTCTTCCCACCCTTTTTCCCATCATCCCTCCCTTCCACCCTCCCCAGTTCCATACTCACAAAACGGAAGCAACTACGGACACTGGGCTCCACATTGCTGCCCCCAAAGGCTGCCACTTCCCCCAGCTGACGGGGCACCTGAATGGCCTCATGGAGCAGGACACCAAGGTGGCGTTGGTCACACTGGCTGCCTGAGTTGGCTACTTGGCTGAAGAGGTCTGCTGGCCCCACCATAAGTCATAACCAACCCCGATGCAGGAATGGCCAGAAAATGGAACAAGGAGAGAGCAGAAAAAGAAGACAGGGAAAGAGCACATAGACTTAGCTAATGACTTTTGAAACTGGAACACCTAGAGGTCCATCCCTGACCTTCTAGAAGCCCAAGAGTTCTAAAAAGAGCATTATCTGGGTTCAAAGAGAAAAACTGAGACAGATTCAAAAGAAAGGACATTAGAAAGAGATGATAGAGAGATGAAGACAGAGAGCAAGGTATGTGTGAAAGCAGTGCCAGACACAGATATAACATTGGGCAGATTCTCAAGAAGCAAGATGAGGGGGTATGGGGCTCAGGGGTGCCTGAACATGAGCCACAGCTAGTCTACCCTGTCCCATCCTAGCTTATGTAGTCTGATACTATAGTATCCTTTCAATTATCCACATAAATGGAAAGAAACACTGGCATGGGTAATCCAAAAAGAGGGGATAGCCCGGCCGGGCGTGGCTCAGCGGTTGAGCGTCGACCTAGGATCCAGGCTATCGGGGCTCGATTCCCGGTCAGGGCACATGCCCAGTTGTGGGTTTGATCAATGACTCTCTCATCATTGATGTTTCTATCTCTCTCTCTCCCTCTCCTTTCCTCTCTCTCAAATCAATAAAGATATATTTAAAAAAAAAAAAAAGAGGGGATAATTAAAAGCATTTGATCATCTAAGAATGATTTCTAAGTGATTGTGGAATGGACTGTGATACTTATATTTGAATATGAGCTATATCTGCCCTTGTGGGAACTCTTTCACCCCACCCTAACCTTAGAAAACCTCCTCTAGAGTTTCTTGTCTGTCTGCTTCATATGTCACCTAAGGGTTAGAAAACACAAAAACATGGAAGACAGAGGTCCTGGGTTTTAGTAATGGATCCATTACTGACTAGCTTGTAGAACCTTAGGTAAGTCATGAACCTCTTGCTGCAGTTTCCCTACTTGTAAATTGAAGAGAAATAATCATTGCCCACCCTATCTCAAAGGAATGTTGGGAGAAATAAATAATATTATAGCTATAAACATGCTCTGAAATGTTTCCTTCCTTGTAAAGTTTTCCTAGGCAGCTGTCATTTCTCTTCTGTGATCTGATATAGTACATATCCTTTGCCATTCTGATAGTCTAACACTGTAAAAACTGCTTTCTGTGTACTGTCTCTTCCTCTGTACTGTAAACCACTTGAGGCAGGGACTATGTCAAAATGAACCTAGTACTCACCACATTTAGCACAGTGGTTAACACATGTTAAGCACCTGACAATTAAGGATACTACTGTAGAATGGTACAAAGTACTGTACAAAAGATGAAGGATGGAGGGGAAAGCAAAGAGAGGTGATACACCAAAGATGTTAAAAACTACAGAATTATATACTGTACACTGCCCAGTAATGGGGAATTATTGCACCCTGCCCATGTAATCACATGGGAAATCTCCCGTAGAATGTGTGGTATGACTTGAGCTCCATGCTAGAGAGGGCTAAACCCGATAGGCCGTGGGGAAGTAGAACTAAAAAGTCTGGGCTCTGGGTACCCCAGGATGCTAACTCAGATCCTGGTAAAGTAATTACATCAGATTAGAAGAAACCAAACTTATTGGAGTAACACTGGGAATAAAAACAGGCCTTAAAGCCCAGTCAGCATGGTTCAGTGGCTGAGCATCAACCCATGGACCTGGAGGCCTTATACCCTTCCCTCCTCCCACCACACCTCTCCCTCCACTCTACTCCACTTTCAGACCTGGAGGTCAAGGTTAGATTCCAGGTCAGGGCACACGCCTAGGTTGCAGGCTCCATCCCCAGTCAGGGGGTGTGCGGGAGGCAGCCGATTAATGACTCCTATCATTGATGTTTCTATTTCTCTCTCCCTCTCCCTTCCTCTCTCTGAAATAAATAAAAGCATATTAAAAACAAACAAACACAAAAACAGGCCTTAAACCCATCTTGGCCTTTGGCTATTGTGGGTTCTTCACAATAGCCTAGACCAGGAAGTATCACAAGGTAGCCTGAGTAGCCTTCTGCTGAGTCAGAAGACCTACCTTCTGCTTATCTTATACCCTTCCCTCCTCCCACCACACCTCTCCCTCCACCTTACTCCACTTTCAGTCTTTGGAGTTGTACTCACACTCCAGTTTTTCCTTCACTTCCGTGCCACACAGGCATGCAATGCCGGTCTTAAAAGACAATGCCCGCATCTTTCCACTGCGACCACTAGGTTTAAAAGAAGAGACTGAGAACATGAATATATGTACAGAGAACATGAATATATGTACAGGGTTAACATCTTGGCAGTCATTTCCTTCACAGAGTTGACCTTAGCAGTGCTCTGTGCCAACCATGCTCCAAGCTGAGTTGGGTCCAAGTCCACCATGGGATCAACCTCTTCCCACCAGGCTCACTACAGATACCCCATTGAATTTCATCCTGGAGGCTGTTAGGGCTCCAAGCCCTTACCTATCAAAAACATTAAGGAGCCAGTTGAGGCTCATGTCCACACAGAGTGGCACGTTGACAAGGATGCCTCTTTCCTCCTCCAGCCGTTCATATAAGGCAGTCAGGCAGTGAATGACCTCCACCACGTCCATCACCTGCTCACTGGCCTGAAGATCATGCTCATTAAAGATCTCCAAAGCTGTGGTTAAAGTTACCAGGTCCACTAAGAAAGAAAAGAGAGAAGGAGAAAATATAGTCAAAAGAGGAATCCTAGGGGCTAGACAAGGAGGTAAGGCCACCAGCCTCACCAAATTTGACTCAATCTCCAGAGAAACCATTTGTAAGTATGATACAAACTTGCCCTTTACCAAGACACTCATCCCAAGGAAGGGGAAAGCAGCAGCAAAAGGCCCCCTAAATTTAACCTAAAATGTTTCTATACCCATATGTTCTTTGACATCTTCAAGAAGATGGTGAGATGGGAGTGAACTCACCTCCTTTGTTGGACAAATCCTATTTTAAATTTCTCTGTCTTTACACATACTTCAACTGCAAATACGTTTGTTCAGAGACCTTGTTCTGAGAAGGTAGTCACCAGTTATGAAGGCTCAGGTGTGCCTGAGTAAGTGTGACATACTTCAGGAGGAGTTTATAATTACCCCCAATGTTGGAAGCAGCCTAGTGAGACAAGCCAGAAAGACTAACAGTGTCTCTGAGAAAGGCCAGAAAGCACATTATATCTACAGCCATGTTGTCCCCTAACCACTGGCATATGTTTCAACAGATCTGTTATATCCAATAACCCCTAGACAGCAAAAGAACATAAGCCACTAGTGGCTCCAAATCATTAGCTAGGATACTTCCTTCCATAAAACAGTTGCTTGATTATCCATGTTGGACAGGGAAGAAGGGACAAGGAAGAGGATAGCTGTGCATTAATTTGGAAACAAGTCTGGGGTTTCGGGAGAATAGAAGGGCCCTGGAAAGAGCAGGTGCCCACAGCCAGCATATCCCAGTCTTTGTAAAGTTCCCACCAAGCCAATCAACAATCCTGCCCAAGGTGGGATGAATGTGGGAAACAGTCAACAGATGAGGAAAAGAAAGAGTGGGAGGAAGGCCATAAGGGAAGTGTGATGGGAGACTTACAGCGCAGTGCCTTCTGGACTCTGCGTAGCTTCATGGCAGTGCGGTAGGCTGAGAACTTAATGTTGTTCAGATCAGCTGAAAATAATGTAAAGAGACCCACTCAGATCAGGGAAATGCAAATTAAAACCACAAAAAGCACCATTATACACCCACCAGACTGGCAAAAGATAAAAGTCTGACCATAGCAAGTGTTAACAAAGATGTGGATGAATAACTGCCTGTGGAAGTATAAACTGGTACAATCACCTTGGACACAATGTGGTATTGCCCAGTAAAATTGAATGTTCAGGTATGCTACAACCCAGCCAGTTATATATCCAGATCAGTGATTTTCAAATGTTTTTTGACCAGGACACATAGTGAGAAATTCATTTTACATCATAGTCCAATATACATACACTCATGTGAGCATGTATAAATAACTGAATCAAACATTTCAGGAAACAATACCTTACTATATATTATAAAGTAAAAACATAAAATTTATATAAAATATGACTCTTGCTAAAGATCTGTTGCACTTTCTTTCATATTTCCTAGTCTATTTCAATTTTTAAAATGCTTATTATAACACTGAAACAATGTTAGACCTGTAGTCTGAAAAACACATACTGTGTACCAGAAGACATTCACAAGAGCTCTTCAGCAGCACTGTTCTATTAACTCCAAACTAGAAACAACCCAAAATGTCTATCAACAGTAGACTAGATGAAGAAACTGTGGTATATACGATGGAACACTCTATAGCAGTTAAAATAGATGAAATAAATTCACACACATCAACATGAATAAAATCTGCAACCTAATGGTGAGTCTGGTAGCAAAAGATAAGGCACCTAAGAGTCACATTCATTACATCTGGACAGTGTCTTTCAAAGCAGATCTAGTTCACATCTATAAACTTAATTCCCTAATGTGATAATAAAATGGTCCAGGGGGAATGTAGAACCTCCAGGTGATGGAGGTGCAGGTGGGAAATGAAAGCAGGCTGCTGGAGAAAGGACAAAACACTAATTTCTATCCCCATCTGCTTGTTGAATGGGATTCCCTTCTGTTCTTACAGAACAAAGGCAGCTCAATATCCAGCCATACAGGACACTCCAAATTCTTACCTAGGGTTTGGTATAACTCTGTCATCTTGGGATGGTCCCAGCATGTGGTCTGAGCTTGGTGGCTACAAACAAAAGCATCAATAGCACCAGGGTCCACCTCCCCCACCCCCCTCACACATGCACACACTATTCAGTGATAGGTTAGATGCAAGGAGCTGCAGGACTCAGGGGTGAACCCTGAAGATCCCAAAGCACAAGGGTTCACCTTTACCCAGGTAGAATCTTGAGCTCTTGAGGTGAGGAGGAGGGAAAGCTGGACTGGATGAAGGAATTCCAACAGATAAGGAGTAACAGGGACAGGTAGAAAAGAAGACAGGCAAGGGAGGGGGTGGGCAGGTGACTGATCCGCTTCTGATTCAGACTCACTTGATGTAGTATGGAACTTTATTGGGTGAAATTGCTCTTTCCCAGGGAACCTGGACAGAGGCTGGTAAGGAAGAAGAGAAAGAGAAAGAAGCTGGCCACTAATGCTCTTCAGGTCCGTGGAGAATCCTCTGCTCTGACCTCCCAAGTACAGGTCAAGCCCCGAAGGGGATGCCTGACTCTCATTGCCAGATCTTAACAGCCCCTAAGTGTGGGGCAAAAACTAATGAATACACTTCTCTCCCTGATCTTAGGGCAACGAAAGAAGAAAAGGCTGTTATTGATATCTTCACATGCCAAAGATGTGGCAAGGGCATGATCTTGGCCATCCTGACAGTCTTCTCCCTGACCAGGCTGGCATTTCTAACCATTAAGTTATAGGCAGCTGGAGTGCTGCTGTGGATATGAAATGGAGCCTACATTTCTCTTGGGGCTCAAAGCCTTTCCCTAAGAAGGTCAAGCTACTCGTCCTGTGGAACAATGGGGAATGGTACTTCCCATTCCTCTATGACGAGGAACTCTTTAAAGAATGCCCCTCTCTGCTCCATATCTTTAACTTCTGGATGTTCCAGGAGAGGTTCAGTTACCTGGTCAACCTCCTCATTGCCATTTCCCTGAGTACAAGAGCCCTCTGCAAGTATAACTGCATACCAGTGATTATAATAGCAATAGTTCTGTCATTAACATTTATTGAGTTCCTACTATGTGACAGATACTCTTCTAAATGCTTTGTGTACATATCTAATTTTCAGATCTGTATGTTGCCACCATCTCCACTGCTACCACCCTGATCTGAGTCACCATAATCCCTCACCTGGATTATTGCAATATGCGTCCTAACAGATCTTGTTCCCACTCTCAACCCCCAACACTCTGACTCTGTTGAATCATAAGTCAGATCATGTCATCCTTTTGCTCAAATCCCTCCAAGGTTCTGCATTCCATTTAAAATAAAATCCCAGTTCTTACCCTAACCTACAAGGCCCCCTGTGCTCAGGCCTCTTGCCACCAGTCTGACCTCCCACTCTCTCCCTTCCTTGCTCACTTCTATACCAGCCTCCTTGCTGGTCCTTAGGCATACCCCTGCCTTAAGGTCCTAGAAGTTGCTGTTCACTTTTCCCAGTATGCTCTTCCCTCAGATATATACATGGCTCATTCTCTCACTTCCTTGAGGTTTCCCCTCCATTGCCATACTCTCAGTGAGGTCTTTCCTTACCACTCTATTCAGAATTGCAAAGCCTCTCCCCACTTAAGTTCATCACTTTCTATTCGCGCCTTAGTTGCTTTACTTTTTTTCATAGCACTTGTCACCAATTTACTTCATATACGTTTTGCTTATTTGTTTATGGTCTGGCTTCCCTCACTAGAATTTAAGCTCTACAGGTCTAAAGATTTTCCTGTTTTGTTCACCGATGTAGTCCCAGTGCCTAGAAGAGTACCTGGACCACAGTAGGCCCTCAATAAATAGTGTTGAAAAAATTAAGTCATTTAATTCTCACAACCCTGTGAGCTAGGTAATATTTTTAATTCTTTTTATATATGGGAAAAACTGAGGTTCAAAACTGGACTGTAGCCAGGTGAGGGGGCCTGCATACCTTAAACTATTTTTTTCAAGCTTGCACAGCTATGAAGTCAAGGAGCTGTGAGTCAGATCCAGGTCTCTCTGGTTTGAGAGTGTGTCCTTTTAACCATTATGCTACACTGCTTTATCCTTACTGTATCTGGAATGCCAAGGTATACTGGGCTTCCACTAGGCCCCCAAGGGACAACAGTAGACTCTCCTGGAAGGTGGCTGAAGCTCTGCTAAGTAAAGTTCAGTTTGTCTCACGTACAGGAGAGGAAGTGCTGTGACCCAGGCCCAAAGTCCCTGTGGGCATCCTGGAGCTGCTTAAGCCTCTCGCCAACCGACATCTATGGAAAGAACAGGTAGGAAGTCAGTGGACTCATTCCAGATATTTAGTGTGGGATTTCCAGGTGCCTCTGAGATCATCGTGAACTCCCTCATAGGCTGATTCGTCTCCGGTTCCAGCTCCTCCCACCATCACCCCTCCCACAGCACTCCCAAGGGCCAGAGACGTGCATCCCTAATTCCAGGCCATAGTCACTCTTCATCTGTTCCTGTATACCCTAACTATCCATATTTAGACAGATCTTCATTTCAAGCACTCCCTGTAGCTTAGAGGTTGATAAGCTTGTTCCGTGGCCCCAAGTGCTCTACTATTCTTCTATTATGTAAGTTCCACTTAAATGTGCCTTCACTTCCTTTGGGCCTAGAGAAGTTCCGCCCCCAAGCCTAGTTATAGTAAGGCTTTTCCCCATGTCTCACTCCAGACTTCTCTACCTGCAGCTGTTTCCACCGGATGTTGATCTGCTCCAGGGCTCTGGAATTCTCCATTGACAAGTGCACATCGGAAATGGCAAGTTGATGAGCCAGATCATTCACCAACTTCACTCCATCTTTCATGGGGGAGAATTCTTCCTTGAAGAGCTGTAGAATTAGGGCCCAAGTCCCACATGGACAGAGAGTGGGAAATAGAAACCATTAGTCATTCCCCTCAACTCCTCCCTCTTTAAGATTTTGATTCAACAGCACAACCTAAGTGCTTGCCTATTAGGGTAACAGGACTAAGATGTGGGTGGCCACTTCCTTATACTCTTCCTTTTTTACTCGCAGAAAACACCAGAGAAAGAGAAGACAGTAAAAGGACAGAGGTGACTCTAGCTAAACCAGCCCCCAAATCCAGCACAAACTGGTAGGCTCAGTTGTAGTCCTGATCAACAATGAATTCTCAGGAGCAAGAAGGTTGTCAGGGTCTGGGAGGAGCAGCTATACCTTAAGAGCCTGGATGTGGTCAGGGAGTGAATCAATAAAGAGATCCCCAATAGGCTCCCAAGTGGCTCGGACTCCCTCAGCCTGAGTTAGAGTAGTGCTTAATTCCTCCATTGCCCCTTGGATCTCCAACAGCTGCTCCAGAGTGCGCTCAATGTGGCGGTGCTGGTCCACACAGCGGGCTGTCAGCTTCTCCCATAGTTCACTGGCCACTGTTGCCTGCTTCCATACAAAGCGGCTTAGATTCTGTATCCGCTGTCTGGGAGAGGTATCTGCAAGGGCAGGCAGGAGGCCAGGTGAGGCCAACCAGGCAGGGAAGCCCAGGGAAAGACAAAGACAGCCCTTTGTAAGATGGGCATGTGTGCGCAGGCATGTGCGTGCATTTGTGCGTTTATTTATATAAATACATATTTTCCCATGGTTGAGCTTCTTTTGCACATTCAGGTTTTTAAAAAAGTAAACTTTTTATTTTGAGGTCATTATAAATTCACATGCAGTTGTAAGAAATAATACAGAGATCTCATATACCCTTTACCCAGTTTCCCCAGATGGTAACATCTTAAAAAACTATAGTACGTTATCACAACCAGGATATTGACATTGATGCAATACACCAATTTTGTTCAGTGTTCTCCAGTTTTACTCATATTTATTTGTGTGTGTGCATATATTTAGATCTATGCAGTTTTATAACATGCCACTACCACAGTCAAGAGATCATGTTGTTTTCTATTATATCATGAGGTTTTCCTCATATTCTTTAAAAATGAACAAGATAAATAGTGAGTAAAATATTTTAAGAGGCACTGTGAAGCAAATCATCCAGAGTCCTATTCACATGACCCTGGAATGTGGTTTTGCATTTGTGTCTGCTGCCCACTTCCATTCAAAGAAGGGGTGCATTTCATGAAAGCTCAACCCCAGGGAAGTTAGTATAACTTGCCTAGCTTTTACACCTAGGTTCCTAAACTATAGATTTCCTCTTCCTCCCTCAGACCTCCCTTCAGAAGTAGATTCAGAGCCCTAAAACTCCAGGCTAACTGGAACTGTCCTGCTCCCTCTTGAGCTTGTGTTATCTGAAGCCCATTGGGCAGTAAATTGAGCACTAGTCTCCTACTGAGGGGCTCAAAGTAAATGAGAGGGTAAATGGTATTGACAAATGACAAAGGGTCCTTCTAGGCTATTCAGTCAATTTCAGAGAGTTGAAGACTCTTCTGGAAAAGAGGGTTTGCTAGGCAACCACTCAGACCTAATCACCATGGATCCTAGCTGCCTTATATGAACCTACACCTAGAGTGGCCCACTCTATTAAGGGAAGGGGACAGAAGTCATTAGGATCAGTTTCAAAAAGACATAATCAATTTTTTTTCTTCAAATGTCATCACCTAACTTTTTAGATTTTAAAGAGGTTTTGTGTGTGTGTGTGTGTGTGTTTACTTGCTGGTTGATTAGAGTATTGCCACATGTCTCTCTATGTTGGAATAAAGCAGGATATTTTAAAAGGACATACTACTACTACTACTACTACTTTGATTCACTGAATCAGCTCAATGCATCTGAGCCTTTTGGTTTTTCTTTTCCATGCCCCATTAGAAGGCCACATGTGATGCTCCAGAGCCACATACAATTTGGGCCCCATGCTGGTGTATCCTGTTCCAGACTCTGTTCTCTTTGCTTTTTCTTGCAGTATGAATCTTTCTCCTCCCCAACTTTGGACTCCTAAGAGGAAAGTATTGTCCTAGATAACAGCTGAGAAAATGAGTTTGGGGAAGGCAGGAAGGTGTTTAATGGTTCATAGTTCAAAAAGAAGAGGGAAGAGAGGAAGACCACCCACCTTTGCTCTCCAAACGAGGCTCCTCTAATTCCTCAAATGGGTGCTGGGACAAGAAGGCCTGAGCTGACTCCAGCACAGAGTAGATATAGGGGCCCCGAGACTTGACATCTTCCATAAAGGCCTGTGAAGTTTAGCAACATGGTCAGCAGAGAAGGGAAGTCAATCGCTTTACATTCCGTTCTGCAATTGACAACCTTTCTTCTCCTCAGCGTAACTTGATACTTTGGCATTACCATGTACCTTTGGGCTACCCAGACAAAAAGAGGTGCAGTCCTATCTACAGGCAGAAGAAATAATAACTCTGACACTGGAACGTCTAACATCTACATAGTATGAAATGGGTATCTCTATGCCACAAGGTAAAGAGAATCATGGGGATCTGGGGCTGGAAATCTTGGTTCTCTGGAAGACTCAGAGAGTCCCCTGGAAGGGGCTTAGAGAAATTAAAACCAGAATGGGGTAGATTATATTAAGATTTTAATTAATTTTTGTTGAATTATACATAGGAAAAAGTACAAAAATCAAAGGTTTACAGCTCAGTGAATTTCCAGTAAGTGATTCTACCTCTGTAACCAGTACTGAGATCAAGAAACAGAACTCCACTAGCATCCTAGAAGATCCCCTCATGGCTCATTCTGGTCACTCTCTTAGTGGTGACTTGCGTAAATAGTGGTCACTTGCAAAACCACTATTTTGTCTTGTAATACCGCTGATTAGTTTTTCCATTTTTGAACTTTATATAACTGGAATCATACCGTGTATCCTCTTTTTGTATCTTTTTTTTTTTCCAATCAACATATAGGTACTGTCTTTAAAATTCAACCATGCTGTGGAACACAATTATAGTTTGTTTGTTCTCTCACTGTATTGTATTCCATTCTGTATGCATTTTTAATTGACATATAATTGACATATTGTGTAAGTTTAAGGTATAAAACATATTTATTTGATACATTTATATTGCAATATGTTGCCATTGTAGCATTAGTTAACATCTCTGTCATGTCACATAATTGTTATTTCTTTCAGTGCATTCTGTATTTAGTTTTAGAAATCTCTTGTTATTTTCTGATTATAAAGGCAATATATGTCACAGGAATCTTAGAAATTTCAGAAAAGTATAAAAATTAAAAAGAATTCTAATCTCATCACCTAGAGTTGTTAACCATTGTGAATATTTTTATATAGTCCCTTCTTATGTTTTTATGTATGCATGTACAACATTTATATGGATTTTAGACAATTGAGATCCAACTGTATATGGTTCTGTATCCTGTGTTTTTTCACTTAGTGTTATATTATGCTCATTTTCCATGGTTCCATTAAAAATTAGGGCAGGATTTTAAGGGAGGCCAATATTTGATGGGAGAAATAGAGAGGAAAGATTTGACTTTCTCTGTGGAGTGCTATCCACAGATTTTTAGGACTGCTTGCAGCTTCCTGTTATTTTAAGTGTCTATCCAGAGACTAGGTGCCCTTCTGTCAGGTATTGCAGAAAAGATCCCTTCCCAACTGAGAGGCACACACCATGGTCTCCATAATTCTAACCTACCGCATGTGTCTCCTTCTCCTGTTGCACCAGGGCCACATCCCCTTGTAAGGGCAGCTGAGCTGACAATTCCTCATCCTTTTGGCTGAGCCAGTCAATTATCTCTTGGAGAGGGAGCTGAAGCTTTCCACTGTGGTCTGAGAAGGCCTCTAGGCGAGCGCTGCACACAATGGGTAAGACCAGTGATTTTCAGTTTTGTTTTTAAGTGGCAAAACGTTTTTTCCCAAATAAACACTTATGTAGAACATTAATATATAAAACACATTCAAGGGGAGTTACTCTGGTTGAAGTAGGAGGAGATCCAGAGCCCTCCGTCTTACCCACCCACAGAGGCACCTTCACAAGGAGCTCAGTGCTAAAACCAATGGGTAGGGCCATGCGTGGGGAGGAAACCCAAACTGAAGTGGTTTAACATGTCACTTTGTGGACATCAGTTAAATTAGTTGCATGTCCAGCATCAGGCTGGGAAGGGTAGAAAACTGAGCAAGGGCATTAGAGGTGACAGCCGTCTTCTTGACCTCTTGCCTTAGAGGAACTCAAGTCATGCCAAACTGCTCATCCACAAAGGCTTCTCAAAGCCTGCCCTTCAAGCAGGGGAGGATGCAGTAAGTGGGAAGGGCAAGTCAGGGGGTTGAGCATGGGCACTCACATGTGTAAGGTTGCATACAAATATAAGAGGCCCAAGGGTCCCAAAGAATGATAGCAACATAGGTTAGAGGTTTAGCATATGGCATATTAAAAATGTATACTGTAACATCTGTAATATTCTGAACAGTAAAAAAAAATTTTAAACCTTCAAAAAATGTATACTGTATAATCATCTCCGTCAACCTTCCCCCACAAATAAACCATGAACTGAGGTCCAAGTAGTAGGAAACTGGAGACCAGTCTAGGCTGCATGTAGACATCGAGCTCATTTCCCTTAGCTGACAATAATAATGATTCATTGCTTCCTTACCACCTGGACCAAGCCCTTTACCTAAATTTTTATTTCCACTAATTCTCAGAGCACCTTTATTAGGTAGGCAGTACTATTCCAGAGAGGTTAAGTAATTTACCCAAGGTCACACAGTTAAGTCACTGATAAAGCTGTGATTTGAACTTAGGTTTATTTGACTCCAGAGCCTGCATTTTTTCAACTTCTCCACACCGCGTCTTCCCCACCAGAACTTAACTGAAACTGTGGGTTTGGGCTTTGATGATAGGGAGTAGAGAAGAAAAGTGTGCAGTAGGGGATACACATAGGGGTATGGGAAAAAGGAACAACTGATATAGAGACTACCTTCCAGCTCTTACTGATTTGCCCTTCATTTGGGGAGGACTAGGTGGGTTAATAACCAATGGATAGGAACAGAGGGATGAAAGAATGAGAGAGAGAGAGCAGATGAAATCTGTCAATAGAGAATAGTAATGAGAAGAGGAGAAGGAGGGAATAATCATATCCTTCATTTATATATCAGTGTTTTTAAGTTTAGTAAGCATTTTCAGATCTTATTTGAATCCTCATGACAACACTGTGGGGTAGTTAAGACAGGTATTATTCCTCCACCCATTTTTTCCGTTAAAAATAATCCAAACAAATGGAAGCTAAATTCAGATAACGCAAACCACTTCTCCAAGGTGACACAGTTACTTAAACCTGAGGCTCAAATACAAGTCTCCTGATTTCTGACCCAGGGTTTTTCCCCAGTGCCAGAGAAGGAAAGGAAGGAGAAGGGGACAGCGAGGCTGATGAGAGGGTGAGGCACAAGCTTACAGGAGAATGACAAGCTGTAGCAGCAAAATGAGCCCAACATTGTCCGAGCCAGGTTCCTAGGGCCCTGTTTGTAGGGGGCAGGTCTTACCGGAGGTTGTGAGACTTCTTCTTGATTTCATTCCAACACAGATTCATAGCTGATGGTTCCAGGGATCCAGCTGTATCAACAGACCCGTTGAACAGCTTTGGGCTTAGGCAGAAAACCCCAGCACCATCCTGAGGAGGTGCAGGGGAGGTGGCAGCAACTCTAACCTGGACAGAAACACAGACATCCTGTGATCCCTGGAGTGTGCCTCACCCTGGCCTGCAGGAAGGCAAGGGTGGGACAGGTGTGAACAAAGGAAGATTAAGGTTTGTCCCAGAGTGTGTTCAGGGGTGAGATAAAGGAAGACTCGGTGGTTCTATTCATTGCAAGGTCCATTCTTGTTATAGGTCGGTCACATATGACTGCTGACTACTATCAGTATTACTCTTATTATTGTAAATTCTGCCAGGACTACTGTCCAGATGTAATCCTGGAAGTCTTAGCACTAGGTAAGAGCTGCTCAGAGTTTTCCCAAACACTGGCACCCACAGCATTCAAGGTGAGCTCTAGGCTCCTATTTCAGGGTCCCATCATTTACCCAACCTCTGGAGAAGAAAGCTCAGGGGCTGCCCATCTCCCTCTTCCCCACCTACATGTCCCACCAGTCGGGAAACCTGGAAATCATTCCATAGAGCACTGTTTACCTTCCATGGAGTGAGAAAGGGATGAAGCAGCATTTTAGATTCTGATCTCCAAACAACTCTGACCAGAGTGGGCAGCTAAGAGGACCGACCAGCCATGGAGCCTGCCAAAATCTTGCCTTTGGCACCCAAGCTCAGAACCCATCACTTGCTCGCCCTTTGGGGTAATGTGGGGCTTGGGGGAATGGGGTTGTGCCAGATAGCCCTAAGAAGCTAACTACCTCCAGGATAATGCCAAGACTGCCCAACCAAGGGGGCAGTTGGGGGTGGGTGAGGGGGAGTGTGGAGGAGGAACTCTCAGCTGAGCTTCTCCACCTTAGCCTCAGGAAACCCACTGCCTGCCTGTCCACCTTCTTGCCTTCTGTGGAAAGAACAGTTCTGCTGGTGGCTGAGACTTTCTAGTATCCCCCCACCCCCTCACCCAAGACCTCCTCCCCACACAAGACTCTCCAGGCAATTTAGAAAACCAATCATCCCATTAAAACCACAGCTTGCAGCCACATACTATAAAGGAAGTGAGGGAGCAGCCAGGTTCTGGGGCAAAACTTTCAACTCAGTTACCCTGCATCCCCAAGAGCTGACACTACCTGTGCTGCCTGGAGATTCCGTTGCAGGATTGGGCAGCTCCATGATTATCCCTCAGCACGAATCCAGACTCAGTGCCTGGTGAGCCACAGGCAGAGTCCTGACAGGCTCTGAGCAGGTTTCCGCAGGGAGGGCAAGCAGAGCTCCGTCAGGCCAGGAGGCGGGAGCTGTCACCCTGTTTGTTTACTGACCCCCCAGGAATCTGGAGGGGGCGGCTATGTCAGGGCTCAGCCGGTGAATCAGAGCTTTGTCCCCGGGGAATTCCGGCTCGCTCCCAACTGGGCCCGCCACACCGGGGCCAGGAGGGCCCCTCCCAGGCTGGCAAGGATGGCAGGAGTGGGACTGGGAATTCCGTGGTGCTGAGGAGGGGCACGAAGAGAGTAGTGTCTGCTGATTTACTTTCCCCTCCTATGGAAGATGCAAAGGACTCACTCTGCTTCCAGGCCCACCACTCCCCTAAGGTGGAGGAAAGGATCAGACCACTTTGGTGACAAACCTCTCTGATAAGCAATTTCCCAAAGGCTTGGCAGGAGAATGGGCTTAGAAATAAGCCTTGTCCTTGATGAAGCTAAGTGTCCTTAGAGGCAGTGAGGAATGTGTGTGGCACACCTGGGGACAGAGCCATGGGATAGCAAGATCGGGTTGTTGGGCAGCAGAAGATTCACCCGAGCCCACTGTGAAAACATGGGGGTGCTATGCCCTGCCTTTGGGAGTGAGAGAGGGGTGGAGGGAAAGTCATACCCCTTCTCCCCAGATCTCTCACTGCACTCTAAGGATGGGGAAAATGGATGGTCTATGGACAGCCTTGGACCTCTGCAGGGGAAGGAAAGGGGAAAGTGGAACTGAGCAGCTCTGAGCAGCAGAAATGAACAGGGATACAGTTGCAGAGAGGCTCCTGTGCCCTGACTGTGCTGCCCTGGGTCACTGGCCTGAGGGGCAAGGTCCCTTCTGGAAGTGGATACCCTCCTTCTCCAGCAGACTTGCTTGGGGAAAGGTTAACATTCCCAAGCTGGGCCCCCACCCTTCAGCACTAAGGGAAACATTTCGTTTTTACCAAAAAGGGTTCTGTTCCCATCCTCATTTATCTCCCACAGTCTTCTGGGCTTTCCA
Organism: Miniopterus natalensis; assembly: GCF_054644295.1. Lineage (NCBI taxonomy): Eukaryota > Metazoa > Chordata > Mammalia > Chiroptera > Miniopteridae > Miniopterus > Miniopterus natalensis. The sequence goes on from NC_142103.1 coordinate 28,909,174, forward strand.
CAGTTCCACATTGTTTCCATGCTGAGGCCCACCTACAGGAATAGTTGGAGCAGCTGTTTGACCCTTTCTGGGAGTCTGGGATGGAGCCATCAGGGGTGGATGGGGGGTGGCAATGGATGGCAGCCTGAGAACAGGGAGTGGCTCTAGCTCCAAGTCACAGCTTTGCTTATGCTGGGGTGATTAGGCTAAAGATAGTCTTGCAGATTTTCCTGGACTGGGAATGCCCCAGAGTTAGAAATGGACCCTTGTGACCCAGCTACAACCAACTTCTCCTTGTTCGGTAGGAAGCACCCACAATGAGTTGGCTTCACCCATGTTAGCCTTTCATTCCCTCTAGCCTTCTTCTTAGTTTCCTAACCCCCCACTTGGCTCCCTTAATATGTTCCTTCACCCTGTTCTCCCCTCTTAGTCCCCCCTTATACTCACAAGTCCACTTAGCAGAGCCAGGCTAACAAAAGGCAAATAACAAACAGTAATTGTTATCTTTCCCTATCAATGGCCTTCTACATTTGGCCAACATGTTTGCTTCTCACTCCCACTCCCCACAGGGCTCTCTCCTCATTTCTTGAAACTTTAAGACGTCAGGGCCATAGGGCAGGAAGAGAAGTAACTGGACAGTGGCAGAAGAGAAGGGTTAGTCTCACCATTCTCAGTCATAAATTGAAGCCCTCAGGTCCCTGTGCTTATAGCCTAAGCATGCAGACATGAACAGGGCAAGTGTTTTGGAAAGGGCCCAGGCTTCTCAATCCTTTAACCCTATGAAAGTCCCACTCTGGGGAAAGGGTAGGTGCACCAAGGGACTCTAAGTTGGTGCTGGCTTTGAGAACACGTTAGATACAGCATTTTCTCTCTGGCTAGATGTGGGGAATAAAAGCTCAGGAGAACCTGGATCTTATGCCTCTCTGGACTTTGACTATGCTTCACTATTCTCTCCCAAAATGGGCTCCCCAGCAATCACATTCTCCATGCCTGCCTCCTTTCTCCCTCCCTTCCTTTTCCCTGTATATTCATCTGCTGTCTGCATCCCCAGCAGTGTTTCAGCACAACAGCCCACCTGTGTGAAATTAGGAGACATAGTATTTTCTCACACCCCCATGGCCTCTGGACCCCAAAGCACTGTAGAGCAAGCCAAAATATTTTTATGCTTCTCCCTTGTCAATTCAACTTTCCCATGGGCCTCCCTGGCTGCCCTCTCGGGATTACTGCCTCTCACACATCATCTGTCTACCTACCAGCATACACAAGCAGGCACACAAGTACCACAACTACACTCCTAGGGGAGGAGAGAGAAAGGAAAGGCAGGTATGAGGCTCAGGGGATTCTTAGTGGGGCTGAGCCGGGAGCTTCAAGGAAGACGAGGTACTTGAGAGGAGAAAATGGAAGGAGAGAGAACATTCTTCAGGTGCAGTATATGAGGTGTGCCACAGAGAAGCCAAGGCAAAGGAAGGTCCTGTCTTCTCCTAGGCCATGCCCTGTAGGAATATGGTCTTCTGGGACCCCTTCTTGGGAGGTTAACATGGAACCACCCCTTCAGCCATGGTGGGCCCTTTGGCTTTCCAAGCCAATACACTTCCTTGCCCCACGCCCTCAATAACATGTCTCATGAGTGACAAAGGGTGGGCCAGAAGGAGGTCCCGTCTTATCCAAGGGGTTTCATGTATATGAAAAGAGCCTTTGAGTCTTAGGAAGCATGGACACCCACAAGAACACACACAGATCCCATGTTCACCTTTTCTCCGCAGGTCTTCCTTTTGCTATTGGCCTCTTACCTGAAGCTGGGGGCAGGCACTTCGGAGGCTGCTGCTATGATGGAACTGGACAGTGGCCCGCCACTCATGACATCGTGGAAATGTGTAAGGGCATCCCTGCATGACCATAGATTGCATCAGAACCAAAGCTCATGAGAGGTGAGGATGGGCAGTGCACCAACCATTGAGCACAAGCACCTGGAAGAATAACAAGGGAAGATTTAGAGTCCAGACCTAGAAAAGCCCTATCAATCCAGTGCTTACCCAGAGGTGCCTCCATCAGTTATGTAAGTAAGTATTCCAAGCTTACTGACCCACCCAATAGTTTTTCCCAGGTAACCACGTACCATAAAAGACTTTAATTACTGATCAAGGAAGTATTTATTGTTTATCTATTATGCTTTGTGCTAGAAACACAAAGATGATTTGCTGTCTAACATCTCACAGCCTAGGGATGGCGGTGGGGGAGGGGACAGTCATGTAAGCTGATAATTACAATAAACTGCCTATGTGGCAAATGCTATAATTAAAGTTTGACCAGAAGACTAGGAAAGTACAGAGTGGAGAACAACTAACTCTACCCAAGAAAGTGCAAAAGTTCAGAGAGACTGCATTTGAGGTGAGTTTTTTTTTTAAAAAATATTTTTATTGAATTTATTGGGGCAACATTGATTAATGAAATTATATGTTTCAGGTGTACAATTCTATAATATATCATCTATATATTGTATTAAATATTTACCACCCCAAGCCAAGTCTCCTATCATCATTTATCCCCTGTTTACCCTCTTCTACCTCCCCCCACCCACGTTTCCCTCTGGTAATCACCATACTGTTGTCTGTGTCTATGAGTTGTTGTGTTTTGTTTTGTTTTGTTTTTTTGCTTAATCCTTTCATCCTTTTCAGCCATCCATCCAACACTCCTCCCTTCTGACAGCTGTCAGTCTGTTCTCTGTATCTAATAGTCTGTTTCTATTTTGTCTATTTTGTTCATTAGATGTCACATATAAGTGAAATAATATGGTATTTGTCTTTCTCTGACAGGCTCATTTCACTTAGCATAATACCCGCTAGGTCCATCTGTGAGGTGAGTCTTAGAGGACAAGTGTATGTTTGTCTTTGCAAAGAAGGGGAAAAGGGAGAATGGCATTCCCAGCAGAGAGATCCACCTGTGCAAAGATAAAAAAAACTTAGCATGTCCAGAGTACAATTAGTTCAGTATGGCTAGAGTTTAGGAGGCACAGAGATGAAAAAGATACGGTACCTGCCCCATGAGGAATTCACATACAGAGAGAACAGACATGGGGAAAATCAGGCCATAAAGTGTTACTCGCATTAATAATATAAGTATTGATGGGATGGAGTGAAGGGATAGATGAAGCGAGTTCTACCTGGTCATGTCAGGAACAGTCTCTCTAGAGGAAATATACTGGAGGTGAGTCATGAAATAGAAATTGGATTGTCATTAGACAGAAAAGATAAAACAAAAAAGAACATTCCAAACAGCATAAAAATAAAATGTATGATGTGAGCAGAATACAAGGTAGGTGCCTTGTGGGAAGTAGCAGATGAGGTTAGAAAATGAGGCTGTGGCCAGATTGGGTCATGCCTTGAATGACAAGCAGAGGATTCTAGGCTTTGTCTTGTAGACAACAGGGAGGCACTGAAGACTTTAAGCCAGGGAATGACTTGACTAGATTTGCATTTTAGAAAGAGCCCTCTGGCTGCCTTATGAAGTGATTCTCCCAAGGAAAGAATCCATTAAGAAGCTGTTATAATAGGCAGGCAGTTGTGGTGAAGATGGAGCAGAGAGCATGGCTTTAAGATACAATGAAGAGGTAAAATATATTGGGTTCGCGATCAGTTGGATATAAAGTGAAGGGTGAGGGAAGTGAAGAAGTCAAAGGCTTCTAATTTGGGAGCTGGGTGGATAATGCTGCCAATAGTAAGTGAAAGAAGGCAGGAGGAGCAAATCTAGTGTGGTAGGGTGTGAGGGTAGTGTTCCATAATAAGCTATGCTTGAGACACTGCCAGCTTTAGATGTTAGGAGCTAAGCTTAGAAAAGGAAGATACGAGTGAAAAAGTTAGATGTTTAAACCAATTGACAGCTTAGTGAATGTACACCAATGTGATGAGAATGGGTAGCAAAGACAATGTTTGCACATGATAAAAGTGATATCTTTTAGTGCTGGGCAAAGACATGCAAACCCTGATCCAAAGGGCAAGAAGTGAACATCTTTAATTCCTGATGCTGATGATTAAATAATCACAATTTGTAGTCTCTATTTCAGTGCTACTCAACACTTTAAGAATAAGAAAGTGTCCCTTCTTAAAATTAAAAAAGCATCTCACTTCACCCACTCATACCTACAATAGTAGCTGTACTTTTAGTACATACAGAGTGAGAAAAACATCCATTTAAAGATCTGTAGACTCCTTGCAATAAGTACCCTTCCCTCCACCTCAGGGGTCCATGGTCCAAACATTGGGAACTCTTACAGATCACGAAGGTGCAAAAATTTATAGACACTTTCTTGTATCAAATTCCCTAGATATTACACAGGTCCTCATCCCCAAAGAGATTCCCCAAAGAATAGTTGAACAGGTGGCTCTCCTCTGATCCAATACCAACATAAAAGAATTAGTACCTCAGATAAAAATGAAGCCACAATAGGATTGTTTTCAGACTTCTGTTTATATTAACATTTTTTTTTTGCCAATTACACAAGTAATGCATCTTTATAGAAAAACTGGAAAACACAGAAGATCATAAGGATGCAAATAAAACTAACCTATAATACTACCACCCAGAAATAACCATTACTAACAGCTATGAAGACTTACATAGTTTTTCTATGAAAGGTATATACATATACTTTAAAAATAAAAGTGACATCATAGGATATATATATATATGTGTGTGTGTGTGTGTATGTATATATATATATAAATTTTGTATTGTGCTTTTTTTCATTTGCCATTTATATCACGATCATTTTAGAATGTCACTAACTATTGTGGTCTGGGACAAGTTCACCTTTCTGAACTTTAGTATCTTCATCTGCCAAATGGGGATGACAGCAATACTTTCCTCTTAGAATTGCTCTAATGATTAAAATTAATAATGTATTTAAATAATAGCATAGTGTTTGGAAATAGTACACTGTTCAATAAATGTTAGCTGTAATCATTGTTGTATACTATTTCATCGAATAGATATATCATAACAGTTAGACATAAGCCACACTGCAACGAACAGCCATGTGCATATTTGCAATTCTTTCCTTGGGATACTTTCCTAGAAGGGAGAATTCTTAGTTCAAAGGATATGAACCAATTTCAGACTGTGATGCATACTTCTAAATCATTCTAGAAAAAATGTTAGATCACTTTATACTACCACTGGCAATGTATGAGAGTGCCAGTTTCCCAGCACACTGACCAACACTGAAATAATCTTTTTAAAATATCTTTGCCAAATTTGTAAGTGAAGATGGTATCTTGAGGATTACTTTGTATTTCCTTAATAATTAGAGATGCTTAACTTTTCCCCTACATTTTTAGTGGTCAGGTGTATTTCTTATATCATGAACTATCTCTTTTTCTCTTTTGAGATTCACCTCTCTACAGATTAACTTCCTGACCTGATTTCAAGTTGATTGCTCATAAAAAAAAATAAACCAAACCCAGGAGTTAGAGAACTTGGAACTTCGAATCCCAATGCAGGCAGAAATATGTTCCTTCTGGTCCTAGCATTATTGTCCTCAGGTATTTTCAGACTTTTTCAGTGACTGTGACCTCAAGTCATTTCACTTCTCTGGACCTTGGTTTGCTAATCTATAAAATGTTAATTTTTAAGAGTTGCCACTCATCAAAACCTTAGCATTCCCTGTATTTGTATAGATGCTTTGTATCTTGCTATACTATCTTTTTTGATCTTCAATGCAGCCTGGTAAGGTTGGCACAACCAGAATTATGACCCCATCTGACAGATGAAAATGTTGAGACACAAGTGAACCTGGGCCTCCTGACTCCCAGCCTGTGCTCTTTGTTCTACACGAAGATTCTTCTTTCTGCCTCTTTATTTATCTCCACCCTGTCCCAAATTACTACCTGTACATACTGATTCTCTTCCTATTCCTTCTTCCAATTTGCAGAGGCTGTGAGGAATTAGAGATGAATTCAGTCTGGTCCCCAACTGGTCAAGTGTAGGAAATAAGACATATAAACAAAAAAAGTAGAACTTAAGGGAGAAAATGATTTGCACCTTAAGTGTGACACAAATCATACAATGAGAGGTCATAGAGGAGGGAGTGCTCACCTTAAGTTGAAGGGACTTAGGATGTATTTATGGAAGAAATGTTTTTGATTTAAGGTGAGAGGAAGATTTGCATGGAGTAGTGTGGAGGATACTTTTGGGGTGGGACTAACCCGTCTGTACTCTACTCTAGAGGCCCTGATGGATATCAAGCTGTGGCTTCCTGCCACTAGGAATACTCTTTTTCTGGTTCTTAAAGCTACACACGGGAGGCCCTTACAGGAAGATTGGAGTGTGGTTGGGGACACATTGTTTCTCTTGGACAGAGATAAAAGCTTTAAAAACACGTGATGAATACCAGGATTTTAGCATGAAAGCAAGATTGTTGGCTCATGGAGGACAAGGTCCATGTCTGATATTTATTTCTATCCCACAGATTTTTAGCACAGTGCCAGGCACAGAACAGGCACACAGTGAATGTTTCTTGAATTGATGTATTGAATTGAACTCCATTTAGGTAAGTGTATAGGACTTCAACCTTGTAGGTACAAATCCCAGGAGTCATGAAGAAAAAGGTTTTGGATATACATATTTCCTTGCATTTCTGTGAAATGCTGTCTGCAGAATGTTAGCATTTGAAGCAAGTCTTGAAATGGCAAAAACAAAAACAAAAACAACCTGCAAACAACCTAAATATTCATTATTAGAGGACTAGTTAAATAAATAATTGTGGCCCAGCCAGCGTGGCTCAGTGGTTGAGCATCAACCCATGAACCAGGAGGTCACAGTTCAGTTCTGGTCAGGGCACATGCCTGGGTTGGGGGCTCAATCCCCAGTAGGAGGCATGCAGGAGGCAGCCAATCAATGACTCATTGATGTTTCTATATCTCTCTCCCTCTCCCTTCCTCTCTTAAATCAACAAAATCATATTTAAAAATAAATAAATAAATGTGTATCCATACAGTGGAATTCTATACATCTATTAAAAACAGAATTAAGATGAGTAGATAAAAAAGCTGTGGGACATTTACACCATGGAATACTATGCAGCCATATAGAAGCAGGATCTTGTACCCTTTGGGACAGTATGGATGGACCTGGAGAATATTATGCTAAGTGAAATAATCCAGGCAGAGAAAGACAAACATCATATGATCTCGCTTATGTATGGAATCTAAAGAACTTAATAAACTGATGAACAAAATAGATTCAGTGACATGGAAGCATGGATCAGACTGACAAATCTCAGAAGGAAGGTGGGGGTGGGTAGGTGAGTGGAGAGAGATCAACCAAAGAATTTATATGCATATATGCATAACCCAAGGACACAGACAATGGTGTGGTGAGGGACTGGGGAGGGGGGTGGGTGAGAGGTAGAATGGGTCAATGGGGAAAAAAGGGGACATCTGTAATATTTTGAATTAAAAAAATAAAAACAGAATTAAGAACTCTTTATGTGCCAATAAGGAATGATCTCAAGATAATTTTAAGTGAAAAGAAAACAAGAAAAAAAATAAGGTAGTTAGTTGATATTTGTGTTAAAAGAGGAAAATATGTGCTTATATATACAATAAGATATCTTTGGAAGTATTACAAAAGAACCTGTTAACATTAATTGCCTTTGGAAAAGGGAACTGGGTGGCTACTAGAAAGGGGTACAAAAATTCTCTCCATTCCTTTGGGATTTTCCCTCTTTTTAAAACTAAGAAATATAGTTACAAAAAGTGCATAACACGTGTAAAATATATTGAATTATTATAAAAGGAGTCCCCATATAATCACCGCTTGGGTTGAGAATTAGAATAACTACTCATACTCACAAAAGCCCTGTGTTGCCAATAAGAGAGGTAGTTTTTATGGAATATCCTTTTGTACCTTTTGAGTATGGAACCATGTGAATATATTAGCTATTTAACAGATAGTTTCTCCCTTTCTCCCTCCCCACTCCTCACAAAAATGCCATGGATGTCTTTAACTGTTTTATGAAAAGATTGGTGTAGCAGCTTTTCTATAGACAAATAAATAATAAGAATTAAACTTACTTACATTTTATGTTTTACATATATTAACTAATTGGTCTACATATAAGTCATTTAAGCTTATGAAGCAGCTACTATTGTCTTCATTGTGCAGATAAGAACATGGAGGCACAAAGGCAGTAAGTAACCTGTTTAAAGTGATATTGTGAATATTAGCTGAGAAGCTGGGATTTTATCTAAGCAGATGTGTCCCAGAATAGCAGTTCTTCACTATTACACTATTCCTCCTCTGTAAATTCTATAACCCAGGCTCTGAGGCATTGTAGTCACTGACTCTGAGCAAATAGAGGTTTTTGGCTATGGGTCACCAGGCGGGAGCCCAAGAGCTGACTCATCATGCCTCTAACCCAGGCAAAGACACAAGCAACTGAGAACAGACAGGGTTCAGTGAGTCTGGGGTATCACCCAGCTGGCAAACCCTACAAAACATTTAAATGACCTTCCTAGGACATCTGAGAAGTACAATGCTGGTCAATTCCCCTAGTCTGACCTCAGAGCTTCCCCAGTGCCTTAGGGCTCAGTATATATTTTTGTATGAATGAATAAGCTTTATCCACTTATAAATTGGAGACATCTAAGACCTAGCCTATGGAAATATTTGCAGAAGTGAAAAGTATGTACACTGCAGTATTGTTTGCAATAGCAAAATTCTGCAATCAACTCAAATGCCCATCCACAGGAGGCTAGTTAAGTGGATTATGCCTGAAAGACCACACAGCAGGACAGTTACGGGTGCAGACTCTGAGCCAGGATGCCTGGGTTTGCATCCTGGCTCTGCCACTTATCATCAGCACAGGTTTGGACAAGCTCCCTGACCTTACTGTGCTTCAGTCTCTGCATCTGTAAAATAGGGATAACAAAAAGATCTACTTCGTAGCCTTGTTGCAAGGAGATAATTTATAGCCTTTGACATGTAGTAAGTACTCAAATCTTATCTATTATTGTAGCCACTCACACAATGGAATATTATGCAGCTGTTAAAAAGAGGTAGATCTGTATGCACTCATTTGAACAGATATCAAAGGTATATATTTTAGGTAAAAGAAAACAAGTGTCCTATAGAACTCCAATTTTGTCAAACAAACAAACAAACAAACTTTTGAAAAAGTCTACGTGTGTGTGCACAGAAAGAAAGTCTACAAGGACACATAAAACTGCTTAACAACATTCCTTCTGGAGAGTTGTATGAAGAGGAGTCTCCTTTTGAGTTTATACACTTTATGTGTGTTTGTGTGTGTGTGAGTGTGTATGCATGTGTTTAAAGAATATATATGTTATATATATGTGTGTATAACAAGCGTTTATTATTCTTGGGAGAAAAAAATAAATAGGGAAGACTTGTAAACCAGAGAGGCTTGGGAAAGAACAGGGCAGTGGGAAGAAGACACCCCTTCTCATGGACTCTCTAATCCAAGGTAATGCTGCATAATGGCCGTCTCTCTCACAGCACTGCCTTTCTACCTGACAGCATGGCGCTAAGAGACGAGACACATATTTCATTGGTACCAAACCTTGTTATGTGTTCCTAAAATAATTCCTGCAATGTAGCCAAAAAACAAGGTTCTGCTTCAGATGCTCTCACTTAATGAATAAATCATGGAAACTCAGAACGTCAAACTGGAAGGATCTTAGAGATTATCTAGGCCAACCCCCTCATTTACAAATGGAAATAATGAAATGTGTTCCTGAGAAGTTATTAGCTGTCAAGCAATTTTGAAATAAAGTTTATTTTCCAGTGACAAAATGAGAGACATATCCCTTGGGGAGAATTTTATTCTAATAGCCAATTAATGCACTACATCTGAAACCTTTATACACTGCTGGTGGGACTGCAAGTTAGTAAACCATTTGGGAGAGCAATTTGATGATATCTCCCAAAGGTGAAGATTCTCAGACCCTGTGATGGGACAATTCCCTCCTAGATACAAACTGGATAGCAACAGTCACATAAGAATATCTACACCAGAATGATCATAGTATCCCTAACTGTGAACCAAAAACTGGAAGTGGCCTAATTGTCTACAAACAGCAGAATAGATAAATAAATCATGGCATATTCATTAAATGGAATGCCATACAATAATAATAAAAAAAATTAACTAGAGACTAGAGCCACATGGCACAACATGGATGAATTTCACAAATATAGCACTGAATAGAAAAAAAAACAAAAACAAATTGGAGAAGAATTCAGACCATCAATATAAATTTTTAAGACATATAAAGCAGTGGCATATGCTGTTTAAAGGCACAGTCATATGTAGTAAAAGTATAAATAAATGCATGAGAATAATAAATATCAAATCCAGGAGAAGGGTTACTTTGGAGAGAGGGAAGGAAGGAGAGAGCTTTAATCACAGGATAGACAGAGGGTTTCAACTGTATTGGTAATGTTTTTTTCTTAAGCTAGGTGGTTGGTAACGTGATTTTCATTATATTATTCTTTATACCTCTTTGAATGCATAAAAATTTTCATAACACATTGTTTAAAAAATGCAACAAATCCCATGCTGAAAAAAAAATTCATAGTTTTTGAAAATAACAAAATACTAAAGGAAATGTATGAGATAAAAATGCTGCTCTCAAAATGACAGGATTATTTCTTAAACCTGCCTCATTTTCCTGGGGCTAATTTCACAGGAGGGAACTTGCGAGAGAAGCAGCATATGGGCAAAGTGGACTGAGAATCAGGAGATAAGGATTCCACTCTCCTAGATACTCATCAGCTTTGGGAAAGAGAACAATCTGATTAACCTCTCAATCTTTTTCACACTTAAAAATGCAGCGTTGGAGTAGATTATTTTACAAGTTTCTTTTTCCTCCCATGTGACAATTTCTTCCAGCTTTTTCCTTCCTTCCTTCCTTCCTTCCTTCCTTCCTTCCTTCCTTCCTTCCTTCCTTCCTTCCTTCCTTCCTTCCTTCCTTCCTTCCTTCTTTCTTTCTTTCTTTCTTTCTTTCTTTCTTTCTTTCTTTCTTTCTTTCTTTCTCTTTCTATCTTTCTTTCTTTTTTTGAGCAGCAATTCTCAAAACCATGTCTGGAAGATGCTAAAGTGTTTCCCATGTAGAAAAGTGTTCCCTGGTCAAATCATTTTGGGATATACTGGGTTAAACAAAATTAAACAGATTTGTTTATAGCAATCCTCAGAACCTTTATTTACTTTTTATATCTACAATATTACATGCTTTATTATCTTTTGTTTTAAAATGAGCTTTAAATTAAGTTACAGATATTTAAGTAACAAATTGAGGATTTCTGAAATCAATCCATAATTACATAAATTTACAGAAAAAGAATTTTACCTAGTGTTATCACAGCTAAACAGTAAAGGCCAAGCTAGCAGATTAGGCACCACAGAAAGAATTTTTAAAAACAACCCAATAATATTAATAATAATTGTGATACTAAAATATTATTGATAGCTTTGCAGCTATGTATCTGCCTGAGAAGTACAAATATAGTTACCTTAAATTGGTCCCTTTGAATGCAACTAGAGCAGTCTTCCTAAGCCTTTGATTTAAATTTTTATCATTGCTCCCTTAGGAGCCATTTTTATTTTATTTTATTTTTTCCATCACTATTTATCACCTCTATGCCCACTTCCACCTCCTCACCCCACCCCCACAATCGCCACACTGTTGTCCATGTCCAAGTCCTCAGAACCTTTAATATGCTTATATAGAGTCTCTAAGAAGAGAATTCCGTTTTAAAGCATTTTCAAAATATTATTGGGCCATAGAATGTACCCACCACCTCGACCACCACTCCTTATTTCAAAACAGAATCTATTAACATTCTCTCAGAATCGTGTCCTATGGAATATCGGTTTGGTAAATGCTGTCCTTGAAGGACTTATCTCTCTTGTTATTTAACTTGCTGCTGTGTGTTTAAAATCCTTTGTAAGGGAGGAGTGTAGTTTCATACTATGGTTCTGCAGAGTGGGTTCCCTTTGAGTGAGTGTCCACCACAAGTTTAGAAGGATATCTCTTGGGTTTCATTAGCGAGAAGCCATCCTATCTGGCATTGTGGCAGATTTAACATGAGAAACTTCTGTGTATCTATAGTTCAAAGTGCTGCAACCCAAATGTGCTTTCTGCATCTGGCTCTTGGGCCTTTGCTAAGTTTGCTGCCTCAAGCCACGCTGCCCTCCTTTGGGTGACAGCAGAGCTGAAGGGCCTTCTGGCCCAGAGCTTAGAGCTATTTAACAAGGGAGGAATGCCTCGGGGAACAAATCCCATAAGAAGAGGAACCTTCATCCCCCAGCAATAGTTTGCAGGAAGCAGGACTGTAAGATGGAGGCTGGCCTACTCAGGAAAAGAGGGGCTCATTCTTCTTTCAGGGACAGGACACTTATCACTTCCACTCGCAGCATGGCCTTTTCAGGTGGGGGTATTCTTTAAAAGGCTCTGAGGTTGTCTGGAACCATCTCCCCACCCAGATCCCAAAGGGAAAATCTGAGGTTTGGGGTCCCACAGGGTCTCTTAAAAGGTGATTTACCTTAGGGCCTTTCATCTAGAAACAAGGATTCCTTTGGAAAAGTCAGGAGCTAAGGTGAACTAGATATAGAGCTTTTTAAAGGCTTTTGTTCTTTTGAACAATCAAAAAGAAAACATAAGAGAAAAGTATGTTCTTTCCCAGACAGCATGCTCTCAATGGAAGCAGGGAGCTACCACTGCTGCCGTCCCTCCTTCTTTGCTTCACTCCACCCCAGCCCAACCCCAGCCTAGCAACCTGCTTGGACCCAACACCCAAGCAGCCTGACTTCATCTGCCTACCAAAGGCAGGATAAGCCTTAACCCCCTGCACAGTCTCAGGCCCACTTACCAGGCTGGGGCATTGGGCCTGATGCTGGGGAAAGGTAAGGAGAGCAGAAGGAACCGGGTGTCTGACTTCAGGAGAGGTAAGCCCGATTTCAAAGCACTCTAAGCTATGTTCCTAAGAGTAGAAAGGTGCTTCCTGATTACAGGGGGTAAAAAGGAAACCAAGGAAACAGCAAGGGGAAAAAAAGCAACAAGGAAGACAGATTGAGCCAGGAAGTAAATGCGGAGGTGGGGATGCACCTTCTGCCCCAGGCTCCTAGGTCAGAGCCCCTTTTACTCCTCAGAGGCACTCCTGTGTCCTGTCTGGTATCCTGTCTGTGGACCAGACATTCATTTATTCAGGGAACGTGCTGCAAGTTCCCACCTTTCCTGTCTCCTCCCTTTTTAATCAATGCTTTCCACACCCCTTCCCTTCCCTCCCACCAGGAAATCCACCCATGGACAAAAAGCATGTCATTGAAAACAAGCAAGCAAGCAAGCAAACAAACAAACAAATAATAGCCCTCTCCTCTTAAAGGAGCAAACTGTGGACCTTCTAATTCATTAGTTGCCCATATTGGCTTGAGTTTCTATTCCTGAGCATCTTCCCCCCCCCCCCCCGCCTCCCCCATGAATCCAAGCGGTGGCCACTTCATTGTGGGTATGTTTTAATGCAAGTTTTCCCCTAAAGGCACACGCAGGCAGCAGGCAGGCAGGCGTGTGCATGCACACACATACATACACACACACACATCACCTCTGGAGCTTCCCATCCCTCAGTCTTCTCCTCTCAGCCAGCAGAAAAAGGCCGAGGCTTAAAAATCATTTCTTTGTGGCCTACCTTCTGAGTCCGTCAGGTCTGAGGAGCAGGCAGCAACTGGGAGCTAGGAGGCCTGGGCTGGACTGCCTCTGTGAATCAGCAAAGAAGTCCCTGAGACAAGGATGCTGACAGCTGCTGTATGCACACTCTCCCTCTGTCTCTCCCACCTCCCTGCCCTCCTTCTCCCTCTCCTCCTCCTCCCCTCGGAGCCACTCTGTGTTGCTATGCAATCATATCACCGGGACTAGCAGCATCACTCCAACCTCCGGCAAAGATACCCTTGACTGGGCAAACGCAGAAAGAGCAAGGACAGTTTTGTCAAACTCCCAGAGTCTTGGCGGCTCTCAGAAATTTCAATTCATTAGAAGCAGAGGAGGAAAGCGGAAGAGGCTGAGAGGCAGCCGGGGAGAGGGGGAGAGGCTTCCACTGAGGAGGAGGAGACAAAAGAGGCCCGGGGATCAATACAAGCTGCTGAGTGAGGAGCCTGGGCCCCAACTTCCACAGATCTAGCCCAGAGCCAAAATCAACTTCAGAGCCAGCAGCTGGCAGGGCCCCTTGGTAGCCAGTCCAGGATTCAGTTTGTGTTGGAGGTTGAAACATTCAGCCCCAGAGTCTGCACTGGTACCCAAGGTGTAGTCTTGGGCCCAGGGCAGTCTGTCAGTCACCCCGAAGTTCCATCCTTGCCCCCTCTTGGAGCTACATGTAGAAAAAGCCTAAACAATGAGGGAAACAAAATTACCCTTGAATGACTTGAGAAAATGCAGCTCCTCCATGCTGCCTTTCAACAATTACCCTACTCACTCTTCCTCCTTCTGTCCATACTAGCCCTTACTCTTTTCACTATTACCCCGTTAGAGAGAAGACAGTAGGAGTTCCAAACACCCTGAGAGACCTAGGTAAAGCCACTAAAAGTATGGAGGGGATTATATCACTCTATAGAGTGCCCAGTGCACAGTAGGTCACCTACTAAATATTTGTGAGATGAGTAAATTGGATGGATGGATGGATGGATGGATGGATGGATGGATGGATGGATGGATCGATGGATGGATCGATGGATGGATCGATGGGTGGATGGATAGCAGTCAGAAAACTCCCATCCCTATCCTCCTACACAAACATACATATTTAAAGCCCTAGAAGCTCCAGGCCAGGGCAAAGGATAAGAAGAAGCATTCTTTCCAAGAACAGCATGGGTATATGAGAGAGAGAGAAACACATTGTTTTGGGAGTGGGTTGCTTAACTTTATTGATTTGCCTTTAAAAACTCTACAAGCTCTGATGGCACTGGGATTTAGAAAATAATTCCTAGCCCTAAGGACCTGGGATTAGTGTTTACAAAGTGTCTGCAAGGACTGATTATTATTATTATTATTGTTAGTAGTAGTAGTAGCAGTAGTAGTAGTAGTAGTAGTAGTACTATTATTGAAAACCCTCAGCCAGGTAATAACTAGTGTGTGTGTGTAGGGTGGGTGTTTTCTTCTGAGAGGGAATTTTTAAAACTTAAGCTGCAGGTTTCAGTAAAAGGTTAGCGATCAGGCCTGATTTCCTCTTCAAAAACAAACAAAATGGGAGCCAGCTGCCCCTTCCCCCAAGCTTGGCTTTCAGAGATGCATGAGTGGCCCCTCCTGCCTGGCCAAAGTGGCAGCAGCCAGGCCCCCATGCAGGCGCAGAAAGGGCCTTTGATTTGTGAAGGGGCTTTTGGAAGCACATCCGGTTTCTCAATCTTCACACCCTCAACAGAGCATTTCTTAGCTGCCCAGCCTCACCCAGGCCTGGTTCTGAATCTCGGCGCCAGTCTTAACCCTGGCAGCTTTCAGGGTTTCTCAACACCATCCAGACCCAGAGCCCCAGGAGTCCTTTACAACTGACTTAGAATGACTTGGAGCGGGGAGTTGGCTAGAAGAAAGACCAGAGGGAACACTCTGAGAAATTGTTTGGGCTGGCACAGACACAGAATGACTGTGACAGGCACACACAGAACACATGGGAACCTGACTCACTGCTCACCCTTGGCACCAGCTCAACAGCACGCTGAACAACACCAAAGTCTAGGTCTAGAAAGAGGAAGGTCTAGAAAGAGGAAGGAGAGTAAGCTGGGTGGGGTACTTGCTGCCCACTTTGACTGCAGCTGGACTTGCGTTCCAAGTATTCCTTATGATCTGGGCAAGTCCAGCTGCAGTCTTACCACATCATGATGAAAAAGACCTCTCTCTTTGTTCCTTTGCTTAAGGCACTAAGGGCTCCTGTGAAAATGAGAATATTACCTATGAGACAAAAAACAAAACGAAAACCATTAAGCTACCCTCGCTGGGTGATTTAGTTGGTTGGAGCATCGTCCTGTACACCAAAAGGTTGAGGGTTTGATTCCCAGTCAGGGCACATACATAGGTTGTGGGTTTGATAACCAGTCAGGGTGAGTATGGGAGGCAGCCGATGCATGTTTATTCCCCCGCCCCTCTCTCTAAAAATCAATAAAAACATATCCTCAGATGAGGATTAAAAAACAACATTAAGCCACCATCAACTAGCAACATCCAATATTTAATTATTAGATAATAATAATAATAATAATGGCTAACATTATTGAGCATTTATTACAGGCTAGGCACTATTTGAAGTGCTTTACACCCATTATTAGCTCGTTACAGCCTCCCAACAAATTAAAATTGCTTCTATTATTACCCCCCTTTTATAGATGAAGTGCTGTAACATAGTGAAGTTAAGTGACTTGCCCAAGGTCACTCAGCTAATACATTATGGAGTCAAGACTTACCTTAGATCTCTCTGGGCAATGTCCACATGATTAACCACTGTGCTATACTGCGTTCATCTAGTAGTGGCCTGATCAGATATTAGGACTATGTAGGTCATTAAGACAAATGTGACTAGGGCAGAAGAATTCCCCAGGTAGTTTTTCTATCTTTTGTGCCTTTTCTCAAGCCATTTCTCCACTCAAAATGTCTCCCTTCCCTTTAGAGGTCAAAGACACAGAAGACCTTAGAGGTCAGACTTTTCTCTCTGAGGAGTCCCAAGTAAGCAGACTCTACCAAAAATTTGGTTAAGACTATGAATAGAGTATGTAAAGGAAAAGACAAATGACTTTGAGATGAGGTGGAGCTCTCCAATTTGATAGGGTCCTCACACATTCCACTGTACTCCTCTATTCATTTGTACTACCTGCTTAGCTCCTGTGGGCTTCCCAGTATGTGCCGCCTCATAGGCCACTGAAGGTGCATTTGTTACTATAATTGACCTTCTGGAGTATTTGGAGGAGGGCTGTTTGGTTTTTGTTTCCTGGAGGTGTTGGGATGGGTAGTGTCTCTAGTAGTGTTTCAGGAGAGGTAACCTCTTTGCTTACCATCACGACTGGATAGAAAAGTCCACTCTGACATTTAAACTCCAGGAAGACTCATATGCACCCAGGGAACATCTGGACAAACCAGAGCAAGCTCATAATCTAGCTTCAACTATTTTTCAAAGGAGAGCAAAGAAAGATCAAAGTGGTTAGGACACAATATTTGACTGTGGCTCCACACTGGTAACCTCTAGGAGGATGTTTGAGACCTACCCTGAGCAGGTATCACTGAGCAGGACTTTGCTAGGTGAATAAGGGTAAGTAGGACATTTCAGGTAGAGAGAAAGTATGTGCAACAGCACAATGGTCAGAGAACACAGCTTGCTAAAGGACTGGAAGTACTAGTCAAGTATGGCTAAGTTAAGATGGGTTAACAGGTGGGAAATGGGAAAAGTTGGCAAGAAGATAAAGTTATGGAACACACAAGGAGCTACTAGAATACCATGCTGAGGATCATTTAAGATTTATTTTTAAAGGCAAGCAGCCTTTTGGTGGTGATCACTTTGTAGTTACACAGATGTTGAATTAAAATGTTGCATACCTAAAACTTAGGTAATATTCTATACAAATTTTACCTCAATTAAAAAAAGCAAGCAGAATGATCAGATTTTTATTTTAGAAATCTATTCTAATGGCTTTTCCAAAGGACAATTATTGAGTGCCTACTACATGCTAGGTCTGTGCTAGACTCCAGGGACCCAGTGAAGACTCAAAATTGGCAGTAACTTAGGGTGAAACAATTAATTACCACATATAATAGAGTGATAAGTGCAATGGAGGATGAATTGGAGGGGAGACAGCCTGGAACTTGGCCACCTGGTAGGTGGCAGTTGCAGTACTCATTGGATGAAGGCCTGAAGCAGGAAAGTAAGTAGTAAGGGTGAACTGGTGCCCCTGACCCTAGTGCTCTTCCTCATATTATCCTTCCCTTTTATTGTTTCTTCCTTGCCTCACAACATGCTGAGTTGCTAAAGGAGAAATGAGCTATGAGCAGCTTTTTTGTCCTTTGAGGGTGAGAGATGTGGTGTAGGTAATTCCCACTGCTGTTTCATAACCTTATTCATTGGCTTTCTGACCATGTTTACCCAAAGTACTACTTCAAATTATTTTTACTCTTCTCAAACGCCCAACCCAAGCTCACCTACTTCAGCCAATAGCCTCCCTTCTTGCTTTACTGAGAAGGTGGAAGCTACCCCCGCAAAATTCTTCTCTAACTCAGAATTTCTTTCAGTTTTCTTCCCCTTCCCCAGACAAAGTAAAATCCTTTATTCCTCCCAAGATCAATACCTCTACTCATGATCTCACATCATTCTCTTCCTATCTCCTTCTAGAGGGAACTAACATCATCGGGGCAAAGAACTCCCAGGTTTTATTTTTATTTATTTATTTTTAAAATATTTTTTTGTTGATTTCAGAATGAGGAAGGGAGAGGGAGAGGGAGAGAGGAACATCAATGATGAGAGTCATTGATTGGCTGCCTCCTGCACGCCCCCTACTGGGGATCAAGCCTGCAACCTGGTCATGTGCCCCGACAGGGAGTTGAACTGTGACCTCCTGCTTTATGAGTCGATGCTCAACCACTGAGCCACACCAGCCAAGCAAGAATTCCCAGGTTTTATATAAAAGCTGGGAAGTAAAAAGCATCACCAAGAAAATGCAAAGAATAAGAATGATAAACTTTTGTCAGTTGCTTGCAGAGTATTTTTTGCCACATTATTTTATTTATCTAGCAGCGATTGCTTCCAATAAACGGGCATTTCACGCAGCAAAGCAGAAAGGGTTAAGTGGAGGGGCAGACAGGTGAAATGTCTCAGGAGAAGTTGAGATGTGAGAATGAGTCAGACAGTAGGAGGGAAAAAGTTTCACCAAGTGTGCATGACATAGACAAGGAAGCAGGAGATTGGGAGATATGTTGGAGGAACATGTTAGGAATGTGGGGGCACAATGCTGATAAGGCTAGATTTTGTCATTGGAGTTGATAAAGAATAATTCAGCACCATGACAGCCTAAGGGTTGAAGATTCAGTTTTGGCACAGTCCATGTTCTGAGAACCCTCTGCGGATTTTGTTGAACATCTCAAAATGCGGAATTCATCTTACACACTTGGTTACCTCCCACCCTCTTCTGCTGTTCTTCGAGCTTCTGTTCAACCAGACCCAGCAGCTGGGATGTTATATAACCAAATATTATGTTCTATTTATGTTTTCAAATATAGTCCATTTAGACCACAACCATTCAAACTCCAGTTAAAGTGGTACAGTGGACAGAACACTGAAATAGGAGTCAGAAGACAAAGGTTCTAATCCCAATTTTGCTACTAAATCGCTGTTAACCTCTTTGAATCTTTGGGGTTTTTTTCCCTCCTCCAGAAAGAGGATAATATCTGCCCTGTCACTTGATTAGGTTGAAAATCAAAAAGGATAATAGATGTGAATACATATCGAATATACTGAAATTATAAAGTACTATTTAAATGTAAGAGATATTATTTCCATTGCTTCAAGGTCCTGGTGGTTTTCCTATCTGCGGAAGATATCAAGACCCAGAGAAGATTAGAAGAGGTAAGGAATCACTGCCAATAATGTAACAAGCTCCCTATTTCCATGATAGATCAGATATTACAGTGCTTTATGTAGACATACCAACAAAGCAGTCAGACTGTTAGTCACCATCCTTCACGTTATCAACCTTCCCATCCTCCTGCCAGCCCAGAATGCTAGACATTACGCACACACACTAACGACCTTCACATATGAGATTCCAGGACAGGATATATGATACAGTAAGAACCACTGGTTTTCTAGGCTAAAGAGAACTGCTACTGATTTGCACTTTTATTATGTTCAGGTTGCTGGGGCAAGATGGGCATTTCTTGCTTGTAACTTGCATTGAGAGGAGAAGGGAACTAACAATTTTTGAGCTCATACTCGGTGCCAAACACCATATAAGGCACTTGACATCTGTTACCTCCGGTAATGCTCACAACTTGATTAGGTAAGGATTATTGTTCCCAACTCTACAAACAAGGAAACTGCAGCTCAGAGATGTTAAGTAACTTGTTCAAGTTCATTAAACTAATAAGAAATGCAAGCTGTGATTTCATCCCAAATCCATCTGACTCCAATGCTGATGCTCCTTTCACTTCTTCTTCCAGGCAGGGTCTCAATATTAAAAGTAGGGCAGCTCCTAGAAATTACCACTTCTTGGCACACTCAAAAGCACATATTGGCATAACATCTGGTAAGTACCTTGACCACCAACAGTAAGAGGCCCCTTCCAGGGATACCTTTAAATCTTGGCTTTGTATTTTAATCTAAAGCAAACCTAGGCCTAAAAGACAAGAGCCATCAACCTTTTACATCTAGGAGTGAGCTCTACACATCTCATAAAAGAAAGGCAAGATATTTGTCTGACAGAGGTCAAGTGGCAATTTCAAGGTGAGAATCTGTCAGTAATAAAAGGATGCCTCACACAGTGTTGTCTGGCCAATAACCAAACAAACTCAGAGCTACTCCACTGGCCTCTCCTTAGATCCCACCTTAAATTCATCATCTAGGGATTGGTAGAGTTAGAAGGTACCTACCTGATATGATTTGAGGAGGACTGAAACGGTATCACTAATCGAAATGACTTTCTCCACTGGCCCTGCCATGAGGCCTGCAATTCCCTATTAATCATTTCTTTCAGGTTAAGGCATCTGTTAAAATATAAGTGCTATCTTTAGTCACTGCACATTATACTCATTAGTTTATCACTTTCATTCTAATCACCAGACAGGTACGGGACATGGGGCAAAAGATTTTGAAGGGGAAGGCTGAAAGAAAGATTTAATGTGATGTATGATGGGCAGCTAGAGTTCAGTGGGGCCAGACTGAGACATTTAGAAACTCCAAGCACTGAAGAGATAATGTTACAAGCTCTACACTCTCATATATAATTCAAGATAATGATAATACTAACATGTAAAGTAAGCATAAGATGGGCCCTGACCGGTGGCTCAGTTGGTTGGAGTGCCATCCTGTACACCAAGGGTTGTGGGTTTGATCCAGTCAGGGCACATACCTAGATTATGGGTTCCATCCCCAGTTGGGGCACATACAGGAGGCAACCAATTGATGTTTCTCTCTCACATTGATGTTTCTCTCTTCTCTCTCTCTCTCTCTCTCTCCCTTCCTCTCTCTCTCAAATCAATAAACATATCCTCAGGTAAGGATAAAAACAATAAGCATAAAATGGTTTAACAAAATCTGATCTTTCCCATAATTCCTACTGCAATTCTTTTCTATTGCCATACAATTGGCTTTTAGTATATTCAGAGTTGTACAACTACCACCACCACAATTTTAGAACATTTTCATCACCCTCCCACCGAACAAACCCCATTATCAGTCACTACTTATTTCCCCCACCCCCTTCTTAGCCCTAGGAAACCACTAATCTACTTCCTGTCTCTGTAAATTTTCCTATTCTGGACATTTTACATAAATGGAATCATAAAATATGTGGTATTCTATATCTGGATTCTTATACTTAGTGTGTTATCAAGGTTCTTTTATATTGTAGCATGTATCAATGCTTCATTACTTTTTATGGATGCATAATATTCCACTGTATGAATATACCACCTTTTATTATTTTTTAAATTATTTTTTATCCTCACTCGAGGATATGTTTTTATTGATTTTAGGCAGAGAGGAAGGGAGAGAGACAGACAGACAGACAGACAGAGAAACATTGATGTGAGAGAGAAACATCAATCATACACACCTTGCCAAGGATCAAACTGCAACATAAGTATGTGCCCTGACCAGGAATCGAACCCGCAGCCTTTTGGTGAGTGGGACGACACTTCAGCCAACTGAGCCGCCCAGCCAAGGTGGAATACCACCTTTTATTTATCCATTCATCACTTGATAGACATTTGGGTTGTTTTCACTTTGGGGCTATTATAAGTATTGCTGCTGTGAATACTAGTGTAAAAATTTTTGTATGAACATATGTTCTCAATTCTTTTAAGTATATACCTAGGAATGAGATTGCTGGGTTATATGGTAATTCTATGCTTAACTTTTTAAGAAATCACCAGACTGCTTATCAAATTGACTGTACTACTTTATATTCCCACCACACCAATACTTTTTGTCTGTATTATAGCCACCCTAGAAAGTATGAAGTGGTATCCCTTTGTGTCAATCCTTTTTTGAAATATCAAATATACAATTCTTTTAAAAAAAAATCTTTACTGCCTCTAGTTAGCTCGTTTTCTAAGTATATGTTTGATCTGCCCTATAATTAGGTCATCCAGGACTGGGAACAGCTTGAACGGATCTGGGTCCTGGGGTTGAAGGGCATGTTAGGAAGGGTCTGCTGTGTAAAACATTTCCGACACCAAATCAAGATACAAAGATGACTAAGCCACACTGCCTGTCTAATGGGGAGGCAGACACCTACTCAAACGACTACAAAACAAAGTAGAATGAGAGAAGTGCTATAATAAGGCAACGGAAGTACAAAGGGGTGTTAGGGCAAACCAGATGCAGTTCTCCTAAAGAACAATGCTAATTAGCTCCAAATGTCATCAAAGCAGCCCAGCCCACCAGCCACAGCATGAAGCCAAAGTCTTCTCGGAAACAGCCATAAGAGCAAGGAACAAGGCTCTCAGAGATATACTGTTCTGGGCCTGAGAAGTATATTTGTTATTTCCTCACTTCAATTACTATTCATGCTTACTACCCACTGGCTGACCCTTTCAGACTTGGCCTCATTACTTTTAGTCTTATGTCAATGTGTAGGACTGCACTGAAGAATGGCTGTGAAGTGCTTTGTAAAAAAATTTTTTTTAAAATATATCTTTATTGATCTCAGAGAGAGGAAGGAAGAGGGAGAGAGAGAGATAGAAACATCAATGATGAGACAGTCCTCATTGATTGGCTGCCTCCTGCAAGCCCCCAACTAGAGATCAGGCCCACAACCCGGGCATGTGCCCTGACTGGGAATCGAACCGCAATCTTCTGGATCCTAGGTTGATGCTCAACTGCTGAGCCATGCCCGGTCAGGCAGTGATTTGTAATTCTAAAGTGCATTATAAATAATAATCTACCATTGCAACCTTCTCACCAACAGCAAGCAAATCCTATTGCAGCATATCCTCATTGCCCTCTACCCAATCTCCTATTTTACCTGAATTGTTCCCAGTACGCCTCTTTGCATCAGTACATCCCAACTTCTGGAGATAATGCTTACCATCAGCTAAGCCTTTGGAGAGCCTTTGTGGTATTAGAAGCACTTCAGTTCAGTATTTTGCTTTGGAAACAGAAAGCAAGCCAGAAGGATTGCTCCCATTTCATCCTGGAGATGCTGAGATTAAGTGGTCCAGTAATTTAAAAGAAATCATGTTATGAGACTGAAATTCTGGATGTCTTCCCTGTCTTACCCCCCTCTACCCATGAAGAAACTGCAGCTATTAAGGTTGTGGGTTTGGGGTACATACTCCCCAGGTCCCAAGCCTTTCTCCTGAGAGTAGCTCAGAGTAAGCAGGCTGCCTGAGCACAGCTAACTCTATTCAATAGACCGAGAAGGTAATATCACTTTCGAACTGCTCTCTACTTTTCTGAAGTGGGACTTAATTGTGCTTGAAAATGTCAAGCACAACCTAATTGCCCTCAACCATCTGTCTAAACCCTACTCAGAGCAATTGACCAGGGTGTTGTAAAAACACACGACTCTGCCTGAGGGAGGCCTTGAGGGAAGCCCTTTGGAAGTTTGAGCCCTTTAATCATTTATTTATTCAAATATTTATTGAGAACTTACTAATTTTAATACTTCAGAGTAGTAATAGCATAATGGTTACCAGCAAGGGTTCTGAAGAGTGGCTGCGTGGGCTCAAATCCTGACTCTAATGCTTACTTATTGACTTTAGAGTTTCCCTCTTGGTAAAAAGAAAATAATAAAATTATGCCATAGGGTCAGTGTGAGGATGAAATGAGATCCACATGTGAGGTGCCTAGACCATTGCCTGGCACATTGGAAGCATTCAATAAATGTTAGCTATTATTGCTATTCTTGCAGAATCAGAGCAAACCTGTCAGAGATCAATGGATAGGAGTAAAGTTTTATAACCCTTCAGCCAGTTTCATGGGCCCATTGCTGGAACTATTCTGGGGAAGAAACTTTTGCTGAGAAGAGTGGTAGGAAAGATGTCTGATTGGAGGAGGTAAAGTAGGAATGACATTTGGATGCCAGAGAACTACTTGAAGAATATCACCACCAAAGAGGAAATGATTGCCCGACAACACATTCTGTTCTATGGTAAATGATTCCTGCTAACACAACTGAGTCCCTACCAGTTCTGTTTTCCGCTGCACAACAAAGAGCACAATGCAGAGTTACGACAGTGATTCTTAGGTGCAAAGCCTGGAACCTCATAAATTATTTCAACTATTTCCCAGCAGAATTTTTTCTGGAATTAGCCCTGTGAGTTAGGGCATCTCAACTGATCCCAAGAAAAGCCAATTGCCCGGCCCACATGGCTCAGTGGTTGAGCATCGACCCGTGAATCAGGAGGTCATGGTTCGATTCTTGGTCAGGGTACACGCCTGGGTTTTGGGTTTGATCCCCAATAGGGGGCAGGCAGGGGGGAGCCGATCAATGACTCTCATAATTGATGTTTCTATCTCTCTCTCCCTCTCCCTTCCTCTCTCTAAAATCAATAAAAACATATTTTTAAAAAGGCAATATGTGGCAGAGAGAAAATCCAACTGATGAGCTAACTGAGGGGAGGCTGATTTAGGGCTGCATTGAGGGGGTAGAGGGTCTTTTGCTGGGACGAGGAACTAGGGAGGTGGGGAGTGAAGAGGGAAATACTGCTTTGACCATGTCGATGACTGTCAAGCAGAATTTTTAACCCCATTCCTGGCTTTCATGTTTATTGAATGTCTGCTCCGTGAACAGTACAAAGGACACAAAAGAAGCAATAAATGAGCTTCCTGCTTCCAAACTGTGATTAGACTGAAGTGGGAAAAATATTCTGCAGTTTCTGCCTGTCACTTAATCCCAGATTAGAGAGTACAATGGTAACAGCTGCACTAATTGCTTTTACTTTACATACAGCACTTAGAGTTAGGGCCTCTTGAACTCAATTCACAAAGTGACAGAAACCCATGCGTGGGCACTTTTGTCTGTTATAGGATTGCAGCCAGAACTGTATAAAATTCTATGTTTGTGTTCCCTGCTGCACTAGTCTCTCACTAAACTGGCATTCCATAGTCTTTAAGCAACAACCAACCCAGTGATTTATTTCTGGTCCTCCCAGAGAAGGGCTGGGGGGCCCCAAGGGCATACACACAGTGGGTTCACATCCTCTGCTAGCCCTGCTGTTTTTCCTCGTCTCTTTGCCATTTGGAGGCCCTTTTTTGTTTTCCACTCCTGCTGGGCTGAAGCTCAGAAACAGTGGGTTGGTGAGCAACCATTTGTGAACAACCTAATTGTGAGGGAACCAGGGCAAAGGCAGACTGAGCAGAATGAACCCTGAGCACTGACGGACTACCAACCCACACATCAGTACACTCTCCAGATTCCTGTGTCCGAGTTCCTTGCACCTCCCACTTAGGGTAAGAAGGCTCACAGTGAGGGGGAGGTACCAGGCAAGGCAAGCCATATTCTATGATTATTTTCCTCTTTTGCAAGACATTCTCAAGAAGTTCGCCTTTGCTGGTCTGGGGTGGGTTAGCTGTAGTTCTGTTGACAGCAAAGCGATGGCCTCTTCCAGTTACATGAATCTTTGGCTATACTACAGAGATGAGCCAGGTTTAATACCCATGCTGTCTAGTCTTTCTTTTTTCTGTTCAAACCTACCAAGGGCCAAGCTATTCAAACAATCTCTGCTTATTGAAAGCTTGTGCTACTTCTATTACTACTACTTTATTTATTTATTTATTATTTATTTAAATATATCTTTATTGATTTCAGAGAGAGGAAAGGAGAGGGTGAGAGAGATAGAACATCAGTGATGAGAGAGTCATTGATTGGCTGCCTCTTACACACCCCCAACTGGGGATCGAGCCCACAACCTGAGCATGTGCCCTGGCCGGGAATCGAACCCCGATCACCTGGATCCTAGGTCGATGCTCAACAGCTGAGCTACACCTGGTTGGGCTATTACTACTACTTTAAAAAAAATTTTATTGAAGTATAGTTGGCATACAATATTATATTAGTTTCAGGTGTATAACATAGTAGTTCAACATTTTTATACATTACGGTATGATCACCCCAATAAATCTAGTAACCATCTGTCACCATGCAAAGCTATTATATTATTTACTATATTTCCTGTGCTGTGGGAATAAGATATAAAATAAATATAAGTATAAATAAGTTATAAAATAAATATTACCACTACTTTTATCACTGTTTCCTCCTCTTGGGGAAGCTCAGCCTGATTCCACAGCAACTGAGAAATTAATTCTGACCTCAAGGGGAAAGTCTGAGATTTCCAAGAGAAGCTGATATTTAAACTGGTCACCAGGCAGAAAAGGGCATTCCAGGTTGAGAGAGCAGCATGAGCAAGGGCTTGGGTTATGTAAGCAAGCAGCTGAGTGGGGCTACAGTGGAAGGTATGAAAGCAATGAGAGTGATGCCCAAGAGACTGGAACAAGGTAGGGTGGGGCAGATTATGAAGAATGGCATGCTAAGGGGGGCTGTAGACGGATTCCTCTAGGAAATGGGGTGTTCTAAGCAGGTGAAACACAATCCAATCCATGTTTACAAAGAGAGCTCTGGTGGGAGTATTTGGGCTTGATAGACAGAGGTAGGGAGGCCATTTAGGAGGCTCTTATACAGGGCTAGATAAAAAATGAGAGCAGTATCTAGGGTAGTGGTAGCGGGGACTGAAAGGTGATAAACTTGAACAACACTAACAAGCAGTGGTGCGCTGGTAAGCAACTGGCTCTCCAGAAAAGAAATGAAAAACCCTTGATTTATATAGTTTGCTGATTTCCATGGTGTCAACTCTTCCCCATGGCTGATTTCAAGCTTCCAACTAGACATCACACGATATGGAGTTTGGAAGACATGTGCTCAGTCTGCTCTCTCGACTATGAAGTGACTGATTAGATGTGGGAAAAGAGCAAAATTAAAGAGGATGGATGCATCTAATTTGCATGACTCCTTAGATGTTAAGTTAGTAAAGAGAGGGAACATAGGAGAAAAAATAGATTTTGTTTGTTTGTCTGGGGTGAGGAGGATTAAGAGGTAAGAGGCACACCAGGTGGGAATTATGACTTTGGTTTTGTACATGTTGAGTTGGAGGTGCTAGTCCTGAAATTCAATTATCAGTGAAGCTCTTCCTTGTCACAATAATTGACATTGGTAAAAATACTTATAGTGTGCTAAGCACATTATGTATTTTTATGTTCTTTCGGCTTCGCAATAAACCCTATGGATCTAACAGAATAGCTGGCATATAGTAGTTGCTCAACACACATCTATTAAATAAATGAATGAATTAGGTATTGTTGTTTACTTCATTTTACAAATAAAAGAAATGAGACACAAATTGGTTAAGTAACTTGCACAAGGGCACATAGCTGGGACTGAAACTCAAGCCTGCATGATTCCAAAACCACTCTGTTACACTATATATGTGTCCTGTGGAGATATACCACGGCAGGGATCTTTTCTTTTTATCTTTCTAACTCTAGTCTACCAAAATGCCTATATATAGTGTCATGGACTGAACATTTGCCCCCCCCCCCCAAGTTCAAATGCTGAAGCCCTAACCTCCAATGTGATTTTATTTGGAGACAGGGCCTTTGCAGAAGACATAGGATTAGATGAGGTCATAAAGGTAGGGTCCTGACCCAATGGGATTCATGTCCTTGGAAGAAAACAAAGACACACCAGAGCTCTCTCGAGCTCTCTCTCTCTCCATGTGCATACATCCAAGAGAAGGCTCTGTGAGGACAGAGTGAGAAGGTGGCTGTCTACAAACCAGGAAGAGAACTCTCACCAGAAGCTGACTTTGAACTTCCCAGCCTCCAGAACTATGAGAAATAAATGTCTGTTGTTGAAGTCACCCAGTCTATAGTATTTTGTTGTGGTAGCCCGAGCAAATTAATACACATGGTACAGGATCATTAAATGTTTGTTGAGTGAATGAGGACTGATCCTAACATTTATTATTGGAATTACTATTTTTCAGAGATAAGACGTAGTAAGATATCAGGAAGAAATACGAGTAAAAAGAGGCTTGACATGATAGATCTTTGATGGTGGATTTTTCTCTGATGGAAGCTTTTCTCTGTGGGACTAGTGAGAGGTTCTTGCCAGGTTTTACCACAATATCACTAGCCAAGGCTCAGAAATATCTTTTCCTGAGAATCATCGTATTCTGCAACCTCCATTCTTGATTTGCTTAGAACATTAGGAATGCCATGTAAGAATTAGAAAAGTATATGTTAATTTAATAAATATATATTGAGCACCTACTGTGCTATACAATATGTCTATTATAGTATTTATTTTTTACCACAAGCCTGGGAGGTATTACATATTATCCCATTTTGCCAATGAGAAAATTAAGGTTGGTGGAAGCTAAGTAATTTGCTCAAGGTCATCTTATAAGTGGAATCACACATTTAAACTCATGGCTGACTTTTTAAAAATTTTATTGATTTGAGAGAGAGAAGAAGAGAAACATCGATTGGTTGCCTCCCACACACACCCTGACCGGCGATTGAACCTGCAACCTGAATATGTGCCTTGACTGGGAATCAAACCCACCTTTTGGTGTATGGGACGATGCTCCAACCAACTGAGCCATACCAGCCAGGGCTGTGGCTGACTTCTTAAAAAATTATCTTCTTTCTTTCCTTACTCCTACCAACCAGCAGGGTGTGTCCTCTGTTCAAGAGATATTTTCTCTATCTCTTGGCTTCTGCTTATTTCCACACGGGGATACTGTGCTCTATATGCATTCTCTTACTTCATTTTCATGACAACCCTACACATCTACAGCAGTAGCTAGCATACAGTAAATATTTGATAAATACTTTTTGGAAGGATGACCATATAATAGTAACTAACATTTATCAAGTCTTCTATGGGTCAGCATCCGTTCTAAATACTTGACATGCATTAACTCATTCAACTTCTACAACACAAGGAGACAGCGACTATTGTTATCCACATTTTAAATACATCTACTGCCTATAACTTTTAGGGTGTTTCACAGGCATCTCAAACTCAAAAGGCTTAAAACTGAGTACCTCTTCCTCATAGCTCCTCCTTTACATAAACCCCCACCCACATCCTGCTCCCCTGAGTAGATACATCTGTCTGCCTAACCTCCTATTGTCCCTGCTTCTGGAAAAAGCATGCATTAATCTTTGGGGGAAATAGCCCTCTTCCATTTCATTGGTTCTTGTGGAATTATGAATCATAGTACCTCTACTTCCCTGCCCCAGTGGAGGAGTGTGATCCAAACAAGGTCAGGTTTTATCTCTTAGAAATCTGAATCTCAAGTGCATATGAAGATGGGAGTTGGCTAGGGTTCAGATATCTACTGACAACACCCTAAAGAAACATCTACAATTTCCTGCTGCAGAGAAACCCATAGTTGCTCTCTGGTCCTATCCTTTCTAAGGCCTAGTAACTCAGCTCTCCCTTTAGTTGTGACCTACTCTAGAACCTTGCAATGAATTTTAGGGTTTTTTTTGTTGTTGCTGTTAAAGTCAGTTAGAGTTTATTAGTTAATTAATTATTTTTTTCTGTTTGCAACTAAAGAACTCTGATTAAACCAAACTCAGTGAATGGTACCATTTTATTTACCTAGTAGCTGAGGTTAGAAACCCGAGAATAATAGGTTGATACCATCAGTCACAAAGTCTGATACTGATTCTACTTTTTTAAAAATCCTCACCCAAGGAGATGTTTTTATTGATTTTTAGAGAGAGAGGAAGGGAGAGAGAGCAAGAGAGAGAATCAATTGAAAGAGAAACATCGATCATTGCCTCCTGTTAGTGCCCCGACGACTGGGGATCAAACCCTCAACCTTGTGGTGCCCAGGACAACACTCCAACCAACTGAACCACCCGGCCAGGACTTGATTCTACTTCTTCAATCTTTCTAATCTGTCTCAACAAAATACTAGCAAATCAAATCCATCCACCTATAAAAAGCACTGCATACCATGACGAAGTGGGATTTGTCCCAGGGATGTAATGCTGAACCAATATGCAAAAATCAATGTAATTCACAGTGTTATTAGAATAAAGAACAAAAACCAAACCACACGATCATCTTAAAAGACACAGCAAAACCACTTGGCGACATTTAACAACCTTTTATAATAAAAGAGTTCAGCAAATGAAGAACAGAATGGACCTTCCTAAACTTCGTAAAGAGCATCTAGCACATATCCACAGCTGACGTTAGACATAATTCTGAAAGGCTGAAAGCTCCAGCCCTGAGGTGAGCAACAAGTAAAGGATAGCCTCTTGCTCCATTTCCATTCACCACTGTCTTGTTTGTTCTATTAGCCAGGGTAATTAGTCAAGAATATAAAATAAAAGGTATCTAGATTGGAAAAGTAAAAATATCTCTATTTATAGATGACAATCTTGTATATAGACATCTAAATAAATCCTCTAATAAACTATTTGAGCTATTAAATGAGTTTAGCAAGGATGAAAGATACAAGATCAAAATACTAGAAGCAGCTGTGTTTTGGAACCGTTACAACTCCATAGGAAAGAAAACACCTAATTTTTTTAAAAGGGCAAAGGAAATGAACAGACATTTCTCCAAAGAAAACATACAAATGGCTGACAGGTATATGAAAAGGTGCTCAACGTAACTATTCATCAGGGAAATGCAAATCAACACCACAATGAGATATCACCTCACACCTATTAGAACTGCTATTATAAAAAAAAAAAAAATCCCAAAAGATAAGAATTATCAAGGATGTGGAGAAAAGTGAACCCTTGTAAATTGTTGGTGGGGATGTACATTGGTGTAGCCACTACAGAACTGTATGGAGGTTCCTCAAAAACTTAAAAATACAATTACTATATCTACTAGCAATCCCACTTCTAGGACTATATCCAAAGAAATTGAAATCAGGATCTTGAAGAGATGGCTACACGTCCATGTTCACTGCAGCATGATTCACAACAGCCAAGACAGAGAAGCAACTTAAATGTGTACTGACAAATTGATTTTATATATATATATATATATGGGCCCTGGCCGGTGTTGCTCAGTGATTGGTGCATCAGCCCATTCACTGAAGGGTCTCAGGTTCCATTCCCGGTCAAGGGCACATACCTGATGAATGAATAACAAAATGTGATATATCCCTGCAATGGAATACTACTCAGCCATAAAAAGGAATGAAGTACTAATCTATGTTGCATAATGTTAAAATCATTATCCTAAGCGACAGAAGCCAGACACAAAAGGTCATATATTGTACAATTCCGTTTATATAAAATAGAATAGGCAAATTCGTAGAGACAAAAGAGATTAGTGGTTGGCAGAGGCTGGAGAGGGGAATGGGGAGTGACTGCTTAATGGGTATGGGGTTCCCATTTGGTATGGTGAAAAAGTTATGGAACTAGGTATTGGTGAACTGTACAACATTGTAAATGTACTTAATGCCACTGAATTGTAAACTTTAAAATGGTTAAAATGGTAAATATTATGCTCTATGTATTTTACCAGAATAAAAGGAGTAAAATTTAAAACAAAGAGCCATCTTATTAAAACTAGCCTTAAAAGTGCTTAAAGAAACCTAGTAATATAAAAATACAAAATATGAAACATTTAAGACGTCAAAGTCAAACCTATTGGTGACAGAATAAGAAAAAATGCTAAGACAAAAATTTAATGCTCATTAACGTCAGGGAAAAATCGAGATCTAGGCTAAAAGGAGCTAATGTAGTTAGTTATTAGCCGATATGTCTACTCGTATATAAATGGCTGATAGGGGCAAGGTTTTTCAAGGAGTGTAGATCCCAGTAAGACTCAATCACTGTCCAGACCCAAGAACCTAAGTCATAGGCCAAGAATCTTCAAGCTCTTTCCTTTAGTTCAACTCATTTCCAAACACAAGGGAAGTAGCTCTTTGAAGTCGGGAAGGGCAGAAAATCAGAATTGTACTCTAGCTCCCCATTCAGCTCAGCACACTCATTTTCCCCACTCTAGCTTTCTCTGCACTGGCAAAGGCTCTAAGCTGCAGAGGTCAAACACTTACTTCTTTGTAGCAGGGTAAATGTCCAGCAGAGGGAGATGTTAGGTTATCTTAGATTCTGCGGTTCACAAGGAATTCTAAACATGACGAAGATTTTTTCACATAGAGCATCTTAAAAAATGGGTTAAGTTATTGAAATAACCAAAGTTTTACAGTTCTTACCTGAAATTAAACAGATTAATACATTTTTGACAATTATCAATTTAAAAAATGAAAGTTTCCAAATTCTATTTAAAATATTCACTCTGGCTGTATCCTCAATTCAAAATAGAGAAAATTAACTAAATATTGTTAGAAACCTGGTTGTGTTTTATTTGCTTGAATATAGCCATTATGGCTATATTATATATTTTATTTTTGATAGAAACATATGTAAATGCCTCTAAATTTGCTCAAAAGAGAAATATGGTAATTTTGACTCACAAAATTTCAAAACCTACTTCCACTTATACTTTAGAAAATACAGTGTATCTATTTTCCTTGCTGACTCTAAACTATGGAACATAGTTTATGGAACATAAACATTATATGGAAATGGCATATTTTATTTATTCATTCATCAGTTGCACATTTGGGTTGATTCCACTTTTGGTTATTATGAATAATGCTGCTATGAACATTTGTGTGCAAATTTTTGTGAGGAGATGTTTTCTTTTTTTAAATGTATGTATCTTTATTGATTTCAGAGAGAGGAAGGGAGAGGGAGAGAGAAACATCAGTGATGAGAGTCATTGATCTGCTGCCTCCTGAAAGCCCCCGATGGGGGACCAAGCCCGCAACCCGGGCCTATGCCCTGACGGGGAATCGAACCACTGTCTCCTGGATCCCAGGTTGCTGCTCAACCGCTGAGCCACGCCCGGCCTAGCAGTTTTTAATTTTGATGTTTATGAATTTTTTCATTCATCGTTTGTGCTTTTGTTATCATAGCTACAAAATCACTAACTCAAGGCCACAAAGATTTACTCCTGTGTTTTGTCTAGGAGTTTTAAAGTTTTAGATATTACATTCAGGTTTGTGATCCATTCTGAGTTAATTTCTATATATGATGCGACATACGGGTCCAACCAGATTATTTCGCATGGGGATATCCAGTTGTCCCAGCACTACCTTCTGTGAAATCTATTCCCCCACAAGTGTACATAGCCTCTAATTTTCCTGTTAGGATTTTTTCTTTTTATCTTTAAGCCTGGCTTCCTAAGGGTCATCCCGTGATCGGTAGTTCAGCAGTCAGGTGCTGACTGATCAGCATTGTGATTAAGCCATTGAATCAGTAAGATTTTCTCTTACTGCTGTTTGATATTTGTGGCTTGGACACTGCTTTCATACTTCAGGGACTTTACAAGTTTGTTCTACATTTAGTGAAGAACTAATAGCGAAGCAGTTTCCTCTCCAATTGCTCTTGAGTGACTCCTTAGGTGTGTGCACATTGTTCAGTCCGCCAGGCCTCCTTTACCTTTCTCTGACCTCCCTGATAAGCTTCTGGCTGGTCTGCCTCTATTGCTATCATTTCATGCTTTCGGCCTCTACTAATTGTTGGCTGATTTTTACTCTGGACACTTCCTTGGAAGCATAAATTGTTCCACAATCCAAATAAGGTTAGGCCCCTCAGGCAGGGCCCGGGTGTTGCCCACTGGAACACCTTTTGTAACAGAGTTACGTGCAGGGACGGGTGTAGCCGCTAGCTCAGAAGTTATAGCCTCCTTACTATTGATTACCGATTCCACAGATTTTGAATAAATGGTTTTCAATTCACTGTAAATCTTTTTAGCATTCTCCAAAGATTTTGAATGATTGTCTTTCCTAATTTTGACCAAGTAGACAGATACTTCTGTAAAAATTGGTGATGAATTTTGTGCATTTAACCTAATCCACAGAGCTGATGATAAAGAGAAAAAAAGATTTCTAATTTTTAGAAGTTAAAATTAATGTCGAATTTTTAAAAATTATACACTTTATTCTCCCTCATTACCCCAGGTAACAAAGAGTTGCCTACAAATAGATACAAGGGGAAAGTATAGCATATAAAAAATTCAGTATTAAATAATACATGAACATACATGATATTAACTGTGTTATTGTATTCAGGGCTAGAATACTCATAAATGCTCAGGATGTCAAACTATTAAATAAGTGTTTATTCAGCCCAGAAAGGCTCAGGCAACCTCTGTTAAAATGCACATTATCTCAGGAAGCTACTGCCTTCTGGTTAGTCTTCATTTGCATTTCTTTAAGTTATACTTTGATTGGATATGCTTGAAAGGTAGGAAAAACTTTTATACCTTTTTCCCCCTTTCCAGCTTCTCAATGACATTTTACAGATTTTCTATCATTTTATATGCCAAACCTTTGAAAAATAGACATTAAAATCTAAATTTTACCAGAGAGAATCAAAAGGCAAAGTATTTAAGTGACTTCCAAGGTCATACAATTCATTAACAAAAAACTTAGAACTAGAAGCAACAGAAGGACTCCTTGACATCGAGCCTTCAGCTCTGTACACCAAATCTAGTTAGACAAATGAATATTCTTCCTGGTAAGCTGAAAAAAGTTATTTTCCTGTGACATACTTAAAAGTAGACTTTAATTCACATGTACTATTGTGCTCCTTGGGAGGATATCCTTTTATGAGTATTATAAAAATAAAGCATTAATGATAATTTCAGGTCAACAATATATTCTGTTAAACACTGTTGCCAACTGTCTTAGATCATGTTGCTATAACAAAAATGCCATAGACTTGGTGGCTTAAAAAAACCAAGTTAATTTCTCATAATTCTGGAGGCTGGAAGTCCAAGATCAGGGTGCCAGCATGTCAGGTTCTGGTGAAAGCCCTCTTCTTAGCTGGTAGATGGCTGCTTTCTTGCTATATCCTCACATGGTAGATAGAAAGATTCTATCTTTCTTGTCTCTTCTTATAAAGGCACTAATCACATTCATGAGGACTCCCCCTTTCGATCTAATTACCTCCCAGAGTCCTTGCCTCCAAATATCATCACATTGGAGGGTTAGGGATTTAACATACGAATTTGGGGGGGACACAAACATTCAGTCCACAGCATCCACATTTATTAGAAACAGAATTTTTACATGACTCTATATTTAAAAACCTAAAAATTTAATGAAGTGAAAAGTAATATCAATTGAGAAATCTTAAAAATATACCAATTTTAGAGAATATTTTTTCTTTCTAGTAAACCATTTTGTGATATAAAATGTAAATAGAGAATTTCTATTATGTTAATAAAAGTTATGTGAGGCATCACAGACTTACCTACTTTTCTTTCCAGATCACCCCAAACACAAAGAGGAAAAAGAAGTGATGATAAAAAGGAAAATGTTAGAAATCTAGTAACAACTTTAGCATTGAACATTAGGTCAATATTTATAACATCAATAATTTTACACAAATACTAGGTAAAGAAAGTATTCTTTTGTACAACTGGTATAATAAACAAAATTTTCTATTTTTTTTTTCTAGACATCTTTTCCACCAAAGCAAAAGAGCTATTCTTTTTTTTGTTTGTTAATCCTCACATGTGGATATTTTTTCCACTGCTTTTCAGGGAGGGAGGGAGGGAGGGAGGGAGGGGGAGAGAGAGACACATCAACTGGTTGCCTCCCGCACTCGCCCCAACCGGAGGCGGGGGGCGAACCCGCAACCCTTCGGTGCGCTGGCCGACGCTCTAACCACTTAGCAACACCAGCCAGGGCACTCAGGGAATGATTATTGAACAAATGACAAACCTAAGGGAAAACACTTTTTTCTTCTGGAACTTAAACTTAAGTTCAGGAAAGCTGCTTCAATAATCTGAAGACTGTTAGGGGTTAAATAATCAAATTCCTTCACATAATTGGAGGTTCTACATGATCTTAAAGACGAAAATATCATGTTCAATATGTTCAAAACAATATGGAAAGTTATCTGGAGTTCAAACTTAACACCAAAAGAGGACTCTCTATAGGAGGTTACCCGTTGGGGAAACTATCGCATTTACTTCAAAGCAGCTAAAGCTTCTTTTCCCCAGGCACGCAGGCAACACTCCACCCCATCAAATACTCCTTTGGAACATTTCCTTCTCGTGGCTTCCAGCACACCAGTCCCTGGCTTTTCTATCTCACTGGATAAGAGACTTCGCAGTCTTTTGCCAGTTCCTCTCCTTCTCTGCTTTTTAACGTTGGCACACCCCAAAGCTCAGTCCTTTGCCACCTTCTCTTCCCCAGGGGCGCTAAATGATCTCACCCAACGTCGTGGCTATTCACTAATAACTCCCAAAGTAACTCTGCCAGTCCCAACTTGCACCCTGAAATCTAGACTTGGATATTCAACGGACCACTCAGCACCAGCAGCAGAGCACGGCCACACAGGACTCGATTCCACAGGCCTCCGCAGCGCCTGCCCCCAGGGTGCCTCCTCTCTGCGTCCCGGAATCCACCCGGCTGCTGCCAAACACCCAAGAGCCGTCCTCTACCCATCTCCTTCCCTCTCTTTATACCCAAGTTATCGGCAGATCCTATCTTCTCTGCCTTTAAGGTGGAGCCCGAAACCAATACATAGTCTCCTCCGCCTCCACCGTGCTAATTCAGACTCTTGCCTGGAGCGCTAATAACCTAACTGGTCTCTCCGCTTTCACCCGAAGTCCTCCTCAGTCTAACCTTCGACCTGCAGTTCCATACGGGAAAGTCAACTCATGTCACTTGTCTGCTCTCAGTCCTTCTACTGGCTCCCATTACACAGCCACTGCGGGCTGTAAGGACCTCCAGGAACTCCTCTCTGGCTTTCTCCCTGTTTCATTTCTTACCACTCTTCTCCCTGAATCACTATGTTTTACTTTACTATCCTCTCTGCTATTCTTCAAACAGGCCAAGTAAGTGAATATTTTTAAGCCTTCTCACTTGCCTTTACCTCTGCCCAGAATGCTCTTTCCCCAAATATTCACATGGCTCATACGCTTATTTCATTAGGGCCTCCGCATATGTCACACCCTCAAACAGGCCTTCTCTAATCACCTCATCTAAAATAGAAACCCTCTCAACATTCTGTCTCTATCCCTTGCTTTTTCTTTATAGCATCTGATTTTACGTATTTATTTACATTTTTATTATCTATCTTCTCCAATGGGATATACTAAATTCCACAAAAGCCGCTACTTTGTCTTGGTCACAGCTGTATAACCAGCACACAGAAGAGTACCTGGCACATAGTAAGCTCAATAAATATGTATGGAATCAAAAAATGAATTGATAACTGGGATTCTATTCTGAACATTATCCAATAATATAGCTTACGGTTTTGTTCTGTTCTAAAAGGAAAAAAAAGAACCACAAAAATGTGCCCTAAAATAAAAAGTTCAGCTTGATTTCTCTCAAATTATATGAATTTTATTAAAAGAGGGAGACTTAATCAGTAGCACTGAAGCAAAATTTTATAGTAAATTTTCAGCAAGATATTGTAACTATTCTAAAATGTTTAAAAAGGCTGCAGAATTATTCCTGAAAATAAAGTTGCAGTTAGTGCCTAAACACTTAAAAATGGGGTATATACATATATACACACAAAATAGAGCAGTTTCATGAAATCAAACCAGTAATAAATAGGAATGCCTTGATTATCCCATAATTCTCTCTCCTTCCTTCTCTCATCCAATTGCTACCAGTGAAGATCAAGGAATCAACCAACTACTTACTAACTTGGTGTTGGTCCTATTGCTCACAGTCAGAAAAATGGCAGTATCCAGAGGTCTCAGAGGCAGCAGAGTATTTTGCGTAAGTATGTCTGTGGCCTCAGTGCCACTGTGTATTACCTGCTGCCTTCCATCAAGGCAGCTTACACTCCCCAAGAACGTGAAAAATCCCACCACATAATGGATATATCTCTTTATATATAATTTGGTGAAAAGCAGAGCCTGATGATTAAATCATCTTTCACTAGTACGTTAAAGAATCTAGATCCTAAAAACCAAAGCTAGCCACATCGAAGCTCTCGTAAGCCATGATCAAAGACCAGTCCAAGCACTCCCTGAGGATGGCAGACTATTGGTAAAAAGTACGCGGGAACTCAAGGCGAGCCGCTTGGCCTCTCTGGCAACAAGGAAGGAATTGAGTCCAGCATGCAAGGTTTGTTTCAGTCAGCTTTCATTTCATGTTGATCACGGGGTTTATGCTGTCTGATCAGGGAACAGAAGAATGATGGATACTACTTCGTATGAAAAGTTTCAAGCCTTGTAAGCCCTCTGAAAATAAGTAATCCAAATACTCGTTCCATTTCTTTCCCTGTAGACACAAAAAGGGGGAAATAAGTTATTGAACATTTACTGTGCTTGTTCTCTACCTTCTCTTTTTTTGTCTAGAAAGAGTTCCCAGCGTCCTGGGTGCACATACCAAGAGTTAGCTCAGGGGAGAGAGGTTCATAACTGGAACTCAGTCACTAAGTAAGAGTCAAACCAGAAAGTAGCCGAAGTTTAAGGACTAAACATTCCTTTTATTATACTGGCTAAAAATTTTAGCTGTCCAACTTAGAAATGGAAATGGGTCATCACTCCCACCCTCTAGGAATTTAGCATCTAAAGTAGATAACACAGGAGTAGGCATTATTATATTACTGCCCATATTAAATACGTACACAGCAGAGTTTCTAGAATAATGAGACAACTGTGTTTGGGTTTGTTAAATTAGCCTTATTATAATCACACTTTGAATATATGCAACTAAAATGAGACACATGGTCACAACAGCAGGAGTCAAATGACAAATAGTTATATTTTTAGAGAAGACTATAGAGGGTGTGTGCCAATAAGTTCACATAAAGTCAAGGAATGAATTCGGAAGTTAAACACTTCACTTTGACTTTGTGGAGGCAGCAGACTTAAGATCTGGGGAAAAGTGAAGGTACAAATTCTTTTGATAAAGTGAAGTTGTATGAAATCCCTGAACATGATAAATATATTTACCCGAATGGAGCTCACTCTTACTGTCCTTTCTTCTGGGCATTCCTTTAAAAAAAAAACAAAACAAGAAAACAAAATAAAGGAGTGGGGCCATATGGGGATGGAAAGACTTAGCAAAAATTACCAGAAAATTAAGATGGCTCTTTCCCCCCCCCCCCCCCAATCCTCATCTGAGGATATTTTTTCCATTGCTTTTCAGAAAGAATATAAGGGGGCGGGGGTAGAGAGAGAAATAGACAGACAGACATCAATCGGTAACCTCCCCGCCGACCAGGGCCGGGGATTGAGCCTGCAACTGAGGTACGTGCCCTTGGCCGAAATCGAACCCGGGACCCTTCAGTCCGCGGGCAGACACTCTAACCACTGAGCCAGACCGGCCAGGGCTAAGATGGCTCTCCACTGCTTCATTTGCTCCATTCTATCCCTACCATCGCTCTTGGATCCCTTTGGAATAAACACCCACTATAACCTTCCATATTTCTTGCTAGAAGCACAAACAGAAGGCAAATAAAGCCACAGTAGATAAAGTGAGCACCGTTTTGCTAATCTATGGCCTCATTTTTAAAAAAATTCTGTGTCCAGTCACTGGGGTGGAGACGGAAGGTATCCTACCTGCGGAACAGGATGTCCAAACTGAATTTTGAAGGAGGAGGAGGTATGGTGAGGGCGTCTGTGTACACAGTGGATTCTACAAAACTCGAATTCCTTATGAAAACTCGGACCTGAGTGATCCCATTTATTCCCTGGCCTTAACTATCCACCTACTGCATTTTACTAAAAGGCCATCAACTCTAACAGACAATATATTTTACACACTACTAAGAAAAAAACTCTGCCTATTAAAAATTATATAACACAATGCCTTTGTCAACACTTAGAAGTTGTTGTTTTATAATGATTACAAGTTTTAGATATAGGCAGATTTTGATCATGTGTCATTTTTATAAACATGAACCGAGAAACATATACAAAATTAAGTGGTGAAAGTATTTTTAAAACTTCACATTCAGAGTCCAACTCTTCTGAATTACTTTATATGCAAGAGCTGTGGATATTTATGTTTGTTCACACAATAGCACCCTCTGTGCCAGAGTGCTGACGATGCAACATTTCATAAAAGAACTAAAAGCTACTGGTGCCAGGGGTTCCAGTTACATAAAGCTAACCTACTTTTGGCTCCTGTTTCAAAAAAAGCCCATAACATCTTTCACCGCTTCCCTCCCCTCATCCTCCAAGTCATTTGGTTTTTGAGACTTAAAACAGTGCTCCTACTGTCTCCGATGTCCCCCCCAAGCTGCCGACATCCATCCTGCGAGGTCTGATTCTGGCAATCTGCCTGTGCACACTCCAAAACAGCGAATGACAACTATATCATGATTGTCACCTGGCTGATATCAATCAGAAGCAGCATTCGGACCTCTGAGAAGTTAAAAAACGAAAAAAATTGTGGTTTTGGAACTGATGACATATAGCCCATGCTGATGAATTCCAGATTTACTTCTCTAGTTCCAACCTCTCTCTGAGCATCAAGCCTCTACTCCAAACAGCCTACTTACACTTCTTGGATGTCCCACAGGCGTCTCAAACTTAAGTAGGTCAAAACAGAGCTTGACTCTCAACTTGCCAAACCAAATAACCTCTCCTGTTCTTTCCTCAGTATTCCTCTTAACAAATGGGATCACTATCAACTCAGATGCTTGATTAAAAAAAAACTCTAAAGTCCTTTTCTTTCCTCATTCCCACTTCTCATCCAGCTATCGTCAAGTGCTGTTCTACCCCTGCGATATCCCAATCGGTCCACTTCTCTCCCTCTGCGCTACTACCACTCGCATACAAGTCACTTAGTATCTCTTGTCTACACTCCACCAATAGCCTCCCAGTTGGTGCCTCCACTGCCACTTGGGCCACTTTTATAACTCCATGAAAAAGCCAAAGTGATCTCTATTAAATATTAACTCCGACCGTACTACAACCCTGTTTAAAAATCTTCCAACTGTTTCCGATGGCACTCCTAACAGGCCTATAAGCTAGATGGCCCCTGCGCCTCGCCAACCTTATTTCATTCCATTCTCCTTGCTCCTTAAGCTCTAAGTCAGACTGGCCTTCTTTGTTTTCCTTGAACCCCGTGACCCACTGTACTGTTTTCACTGCTTAGAACACTCTTCTTCCAGCTATTCCTAGGCTGGCTTATTCTCATCTTTCAGAAGAAATCTCAGATCAAAGGTCACCTCCTCAAAAAGGCCTCCTTAGACACCCATCCCCGAGAACACTCAAGTCCCTCTCTCTCTCACCCCATCCTGTTTGTGTCCGTCAAAGCCTTTCTCAAAATGTAAAATAATTGTGTCTACTTATTTCATTAGTTGCCTATAGTTTGTTCTCATTAGCTTATAAACTCCATTGGAGTGGACATGGTATCTATCTTCTTAACCACTGAATCCCCAGTGCCAGAAGCATAGTGGACACTAAAGAGATATTTGGTGAATGGATAAACAAAGAAACAACTAGCTATACTAATTCAAAGGTAATTTATGATAAGAAAACTAGAGCTTCAGAATTTCCTGAAATGTAGGCTCTACAAATATTCAAAATATATTTCAACTCAGAGTGAGCTGTGCTCTTTGGTACTGAGAACTGATGGGTCAAATTATTATTATTATTATTTTTTTTAAATATATCTTTATTGATTTCAGAGAGAAGAAGGGAGAGGGAGAGAGAGAAACATCAATGATGAGAGAGTCATTGATCGGCTGACTCCCGCGCGCCCCCTGCTGGGGATCGAGCCCGCAACCCGGGCCTGTGCCTGGACCTGGAATCGAACCCCGATCGCCTGGATCCTAGGTCGACGCTCAACTGCTGAGCCACACCCGGCTGGGCTGATGGGTCAAATTAAATTCACTGAATTATCTCTAAAAATCTAGCTAACCTGAAGTATTCACAGTGTGGTTCAGTAAAACTGTCCGAATTAAATTTTACTAACATGGTACCAGAGATTATTTTTGTCACCTCAAAAGTAAGATACTTAGTGAGCCATTAGTTAGTGATAATCAGGGCTCAAAGGGCACTCTTTTTAAAAGAAAGACTGGCATTAAAGGCTAATATTTTTAGAACCATACAGAAACATCATCAATTACAAAAATGGCAGTTTCACCTTCTGCTAAATGTGCTCTGTGCCACTAGAATTTATCCTTCCAGAATCAACCTTCCTTAAACATTTAAAAAACCATTTTCTGATTTAAAAGAATATATCAGTTCCCGATCATCCCAAACAACTTTGCTTACCTATGTCCCACTTGATAACATTTACTACTTTAGAGACTGGGTCTTATAACTAAGACACACACACTCAAAAAGAAAAAAAGAACTGACTTATGAAAATCAGTTCTACTCTATGATTCATTACATGCTTTTCATATAAGAATTGAATGTATCTGTGTTGACAGGTTATGGAAAAATTGACACGCATTCATTGTTAGCAGTAATGTAAATTGGTATCACTCCTACTGAAAGCGATTTGACAATAACTAATAAAATTAACAAGATACACCCTTTTAAAAAATTCCTCACCCAAGAATATGCTTATTGATTTTAGAGAGAGGGGATGGGAGGGAGGGGGAGAGAGAGAGAGAGAGCAACATCGATGTGAGAGAAAGCATCAATTGGTTGTCTTTTGTATGTGCCCTGACTGGAAATTGAACCCGCAACCTTTCGGTGCACAGGACGATGCTCCAACCAACTGAGTCACACTGGCCAGGGCAAAAGATATACCCTTTTGAAAGCAATTCCACTTGGAGCAATTTTTTTTACAACTGACACACCTGCATATGTTTGAAATTATGCATATAGTTCAAGAAAATTCATTAGAGTATAATTTAATAACAAGATTAAAAACAATTTAAATGCTCAACTTATAAGTTATATGCTTAACTTATGTTAGAGCCATATAGTGAAATACTACAGACATAAAAATGAATGAGGCAGCCCTTTATGTACAAATATGAAACAAAAGCCAAGATATTAAGGCAAAATATCAAGAGGCAGGAAAGTAGTGTTGAAAAATATCATTTACATAGAAATACACAATATGTTTCTAGAAGGATATTCTAGAAGGAAACTGAGATTTTTTTTTTTTTTTTATCATAAAAAGTATCTACATGAAGTTCCACTTTCAGGATGAGATCATGACGAATTCTTTGGACCCGCTTCCCAGCAAAATGAGCAAAGCTGGCAAAAACTAAGGGTATACAGGAAATATAAAAATATTTAGTCAAGAAAATCGACTAAAATTCCATAAGAACAGAGAGTGTTTGGTGCACGTGAGCCATGACCTGCTCCTTCCTAGTGAGTGCGGCTGAGGGGTCAGGGCTGTAAATGCCTACGTTAAAATTAAGGAAGATCTCCGTTCAGTAGGCTAACCTGGTGCCTTAAGAAACTAGAAGCAGGAGGACAAACTAAACCCAAACCAAGAAAAAAGTAAACAATACAGATTATAGCAAAAAGAAATGAAATAAAGAATATAAAAACAGAGCGTCTCACACTTCCTGATTTTAAAACTTACTAAAGAGTTACAGTAATTAAAATCGTGTGGTACTGGCACGAAGACAGACGTATAGACCAGTGTACTAGAAAAAAGAGCTCATGCATATGGTTAAAGGATCTCTGACAAAGGTGTCAAGGCCACTCAGTGAGGAAAAAAACAGTCTCTTCAACAAATGGTGTTGGAAAAACTGGATATCCACGTGCAAAAGAATAAAGCTGGACCCTTACTTTACACCATATACAAAAATTAACACAAAATGGATTAAAGACTTAATGTAAGATTTAAAATATAAAATTCCTACAAGAAAAAATGGGGAAAGCT
The DNA here is from genome assembly GCF_054644295.1 of Miniopterus natalensis. Taxonomy (NCBI): domain Eukaryota; kingdom Metazoa; phylum Chordata; class Mammalia; order Chiroptera; family Miniopteridae; genus Miniopterus; species Miniopterus natalensis. The sequence continues at coordinate 28,953,249 of NC_142103.1, forward strand.
TAATGACACTGGATGTATGGCAGTGATTTCTTGGATATAACACTAAAAGCACAAACAACAAAAGCAAAAGTAGACAAAAATTAGGCAATGGGACTATACTGAACTTAAAACTTCTATGTATCAAAGGAACTAATCAACAGAATGAAAAGGCAACCTCCAGAATGAGGGAAATATTTGTAAATCATGTATTTTTAGTTTTTTGAGGAAATACCATACTGTTGTCCATAGTCATTTCCACACAAATTTTACATTTATACCTGCAGTGTGCAAGAGTTCCAGTTTCCCCATGTTCTCACCAGCGCTTATTTTGTGTGTGTGTTTTTTTTTGTGTGTGTGTTTGTGTGTGCATAATAGGCTTCCTAGTGGATGTGGGATATCTCATTGTGGTTTTCATTCTCATTTCCCTAATGATCAGTGATGTATAGAATCTTTTCATGCACTCATTAGCACATTTGGAAAAATGTCTAAGTTCTCTGCCCACTTTTAAATAGGGTTATTTGGGGGGGGGGGGGGTTATGGTTGAGTTGTAGGAATTCTTTATATAAAATTCTGAACCTTTAGCCAGACTCATTAAGAAACAAAGAGAGAGGACCCAAATAAATAAAATCAGAAACAAGAGGTGAAGTAAAAATGGACACCACAGGAATGCACAGGATCGTAAGAAAATACCATCAACAACTTTATGCCAAAAACCTACACAACCTGTACAAAATGGACAAATTCCTAGAAAACTACAATCTTCTAAAACCAAACCAGAAAGAATCAGAAAACCTGAATAGGCCTATAACAACTGGTGAAATTGAAGCAGTAATCAAAAAACTGCCAGCAAACAAATGCCCTGGCTCAGACGGCTTCACAGGCAAGTTTTACGAAACATTCAAAGAAGGACTAACACCTACCCTCCTCAAACTATTCCAAAAAATTCAAGAGGAGGGAACACTTCCAAGCTCTTTTTACAAGGCCAGCATTAGCCTAATTCCAAAACCAAATAAAGACACTACAAGGAAAGAAAATTACAGGCCAATATCCCTGATGAACAAAGATACTAAAATTCTCAACAAAATATTAGCAAACTGTACCCAGCAATATATTAAAAAGATCATACACCATGACCAAGTGGGATTTATTCCAGGGATGCAAGGTGGGTACAATATTCGCAAATCAATAAATGTGATCCACCACATAAACAAGTTGAAAGACAAAAATCACATGATTACATCAATAGATGCAGAAAAAGCATTCGACAAAATCCAGCACCCATTTTTGACAAAGACTTTCAGCAAAGTGGGAATAGAGGGATCATACCTCAACATAATAAAGGCCATATATGACAAACCTCCAGCCAACAGCATACTCAAAGGGCAAAAATTAAAACCATTTCCCCTAAGAACAGAACAAGACAGGGTTGTCTGTCTTCAGCACTTTTATTATTCAACATAATACTAGAAGTCTTAGCCACAGCAAAAAGACAAGAAGAAAACATAAAAGTTATCCAAATTGGAAAGGAAGAAGTGAAACTGTCATTATTCGCAGATGACATGATATTGTACATAGAAAACCCTAAAGACTCCACCAAAAAAACTATTAGATTTAATAAATGAATTCAGCAACGTAGCAGGATACAAAATTAACACCCAAAAATCAATGGCATTTTTATACACAAATAATGAACTCTCAGAAAGGAAAACTAAAAAAAAAAAAAATCCCATTTATCATTTTAACAAAAAAATTAAGATACTTAGAAATAAACTTTACCGAAGAGGTAAAAGACCTGTACTTGGAAAACTACAGAACATTGAGAAAAGAGATAGAAAAGATATAAACAAGTGGAAGAATATACCATGTTCATGTATTGGTAGAATTAACATCATTAAAATGTCCACACTACCCAAGGCAGTCTATAGATTCAATGCAATGCCTATTAAATTACCAATGGCATAGATCTAGAACAAATATACTCCAAAAATTTATCTGGAACCAAAAAAGACCCCAAATAGCCGCAGCAATCTTGAGAAAGAACAAAGTTGGAGGGATCACAATACCAGGTATCAAGTTATACTACAAAGCCACTGTAATCAAAACAGCCTGGTACTGGCAAAACAGCAGGCATATAGATCAGTGGAACAGAACAGAGACCCCAGAAACTGATGCAAGCCATTACGCTCAATTACTATTTGATAAAGGAGGCAAGAGCAGACAATGTAATAAAGACAAGTCTTTTCAGTAAATGGTGCTGGGAAAGTTGGACAACTACACGCAAAAAAAATGAAACTAGACCACCAGCTTACACCATACACAAGAATAAATTCAAAATGGATAAAAGACTTAAATGTAAGACATGAAACCATAAAAATCCTAGAAGAAAAAATAGGCAGCAAAATATCAGACATCTCACATAGGCAGACTTTTCACTGATACAACGCCTAGGGCAAGAGAAACAAAGGAAAAAAATAAACAAATGGGACTATGTCAAACTAAAAAACTTCTGCACAGCAAAAGAAACCAGCATTAAAATGAAAAGGGAACCCACTGTAGGGGAGAACATATTCTCCAATGATATATCTGATAAGGGGTTAATTTCTAAAATATATAAAATACTCATCATAACGCAACAAAAGGAAGACAGGCAATCCAATTAAAAAATGGGCAGAGGACCCAAACAGACACGTCTCCAAAGTGGACATACAAATGGCTAAGAGAAATATGAAAAAATGCTGAACATCACTAATCATCAGAGAAATGAAAATTAAAACGACAGTGAGACCCTGGTCGACGAGGCTCAGTGGCTGAGCGTGGACCTATGATCCGGGAGATCGTGGTCTGATTCCCGGTCAGGGCACATGCCCAGGTTTCAGGCTTCATGCCCAGTGGGGGGCGTGGGGAGGCAGCCGATCAATGACTCTCATCATTGATGTTTCTCTCTTTCTCCCTCTCCCTTCCTCTCTCTGAAATCAATGAAGACATATTTAAAAACAAACAAACAAACAAACAAACAAACAAACCCCAACAATTAGGTGCCACCTCACGCTTGCCAGAATGGCTGCCATCAATAAATCAACAAATAACAAGTGCTGGGGAAGATGTGGAGAAAAGAGAACCCTGGTGCACTGCTGGTGGGAATGCAGACTGTTGCAGCCACTGTGGAAAACAGTGTGGAGGTTCCTCAAAAAATTAAAAGTGGTACTGCCATTTGACCCAGTGATCCCACTTCTAGGGGTATGTCCTAAGAATCCTGAAACCCCAATCAGAGAGAATCTATGCACCCCTATGTTCAAAGCAGTGCTATTTACAATAGCTAAGATCTGGAAACAGCCCAAGTGCCCATCAGTAGATGAGTGGATAAAAAAGCTGTGGTACATTTACACCATGGAATACTACGCAGCTGTAAAAAAGATGGAGCTCTTACACTTTGAGAAACATGGAGGAACCTGGAGAGTATTATGCTAAGCAAAATAAGCCAGTCAGAGAAAGTTAAATACCACATGATCTTACTTATTTGTGGAATCTAATGAACAAAATAAACTGACAAATAAAATAGAACCAGTGACATGGAAACATGGAACAGACTGAGGGATCTCAGAGGGAAAGGGGGGTGGGAAGAGATTAACCAAAGAACTTATATGCATATATGCACTGCCCATGGACACAGACAATAGTGAGGTGAAGGGCTGGGGAGGGAGCAGGATTGGGGAGGAGGGCGCCAATGGTGGGAAAAAGGGGACATCTGTAATACTTTCAACAATAAAGATAAATTTAAAAAAAACAAAACAAAATGAAATTAATAAAACAATTCCATTTACGATAACATCGAAAAATAAAATACTTAGGAATTCAACAAAAGAAGTGTAAAACATAAACTGAAAACTACAAAGAGGACCTAAATAAATGGAAAGACATCATATGTTCATAGTTTAGAAGATATAACATAACATTGTTAAGATGGCAATGCTATACAAATTGATTTACAGAGCTTATCGCAATCCCCAAAATTTAGCTGGTACTCAAAAAGTAATGACTAAACATGTTTTGCAATTCAGACACACTAAATTTATGGCATTTTCTATTTCTGCCATCATAGTATTCCTATATAAAATCGAAAAATCTTTGAACTATCCTTACCTTCAGCAAAAAGGAAATAGCATAACTCAATAGAGCTGGGTGATGGACTAAATTTAAACTGGTTTTGTACTTTGCCACTCCAATTTTTTTAAAGACTTCGGGGTCAAAATATGATCCTTTCTGGAAGGGTTTGGATGTCCACAGGCAACCGACCATGGCTGTCAAATAGTGATTATATTCTTGATAGGTCTTGCTGCTGAATATGAACTCTGATTTTGTCTATTGGGAAAGAAAAAAAATTGTCATCATCACCCATCTCCCTTCCCGTCTTATGCCCAGCAGATCACATATATCTACACTCAGTTTTTAAACAATGGTGACTTAACAGAGATTTATCATCCATACCTTTAGTACCAACTCATTTTTCTTTGCAGCTGTCAAATTATTTCGGTATCTAAAAGGATGAACAAATGGAATGAAATGTTTAACATTAAATGCCTTTGAAATGTAAACATAAACAAAAGTGAACATTTTAAATATGCAGATGAGCACACACACCAACATCCAGCTGTCTAGTTAAGGTTTTAAATCTTTTGGGGTACATTCTCCTCAAGGAATAAAAATCATTAGAGGCTCATATGTTGAGTTGTACATTTAAGATATGCACTTTGACTGTATGTAAATTATACTTCAATAAAAAGAAAAAAATAAAGGAAATGTTTTTAATGTGTCATTATTAAAAATTAATAGAGACTCAAAAGCAGTCAGGTACTGATACAGAACATGTTTTATTAATGTGTGAAAAAGGCACAGGATAAAGGGGACACTTAAAAATGTAATTTTTTTTTTCCGTGTCTGAGAACTATTATCTAATTAGTTTTTAAACATTTTAACCTTGGCATAGTCCTGCAAGTTATGCCAAAAGAGTCTACACTTAAGGACTAAAAAGAGTAATTTCAGTCTATAAGTGAAAGAATTAGAGGGGTCAGAAATAATACTTAACAGTTTCATATACCTGGCAAGGGATCCCCTAGTCTCCCAGAAAATGTTCTTTTTTACCAAAAAAGCTATGTAGACCTAAACCAGTTGTCAGCAAATGACTAATTTTTCTTTAAGCCACAGTAATGAAAATTAACAATGCTGAGTGCAGAAGTACCACTGCAAAAAAGATCCGTAACTATAATTTTTAAAAAATCTATATCCCCCAGTGACATTTAAAAAAACACACAGTTAAAATAGCCTCATACTGGAAGGTCATTCCCAAAAGAAAGCCATGTTTCCTATTTCATGGGCTCTGGCAGAAAATAGACAATAATTTTATTGTGGTGTATTTATAAACTATAACTTATTGTATACTTGAAAAATGAAGATAAAATTACAATGTACCAATTCATAAAACGGTAAAAAGGCTTTGTACCTGTGCATGATGTAACAGAGCCGGTTCAGGATACTGGAATCCAGACTGAGGAGTGCGAGATAGAAGATCCCAGGAGGAAACAACACCACTAATGGAAGGTTATAATTTATATATATGTCACACACCTTTTGGAGAGAATACAACATCAGTATATAGATTATTAGCCAGATCTCCTCAACTGAGTTCACCCAAAGAATCATCAGAAAAGAGCAAATAAAAAAATAAAAAAAAGAAAAGAGTAAATAATAATATAGCACCGAGTTGGGGAGTGCCTGATCCATCAACAGAACAGGAAGCCAAAGACTGCTTAAAAATGTACCTCACCAAACACTGACATTATCACACAGGATCATTATTAGAAGATCATTAAAATATTTTTTTTCTGGGGACAGATCTTAGAGTTGGGGAGAAAGGGAGTGTTTTTTTCTCCTTGAGTTCCATAAACACCGATTTATCCTATAGCTAGTGGTGAACCTGGAAAACAAAGGAGCATGCTTCTAAGCAAATTTAATATAAGACAACTAGGTATTGGGGAAGGGAGGAAGCCAGGAAAACAGATTAGTGACTACTTCCTGGATAGTAGTTCTGTCCAGGACAAATACTATAAAACAACACAAGACCAAGAGAATCATAGGTGCTGGGGGAAATAACGCAGTTCAAAGGTGGGAGCAAAGAGCTGAAGAAACAAGAAGGTGCTTTCGATTTCTGTCAGGGTTTGGGGACGTATAAAGGATGAACAAAAAGTGATGCTAGAGACAGACGTCTGTCTAAGGCCCCACTATTCAGGACAATATCTAGTAAAGTGGTACCTGGAATTTTCAAAATAAGCATTTGTTTTTCCACTTTGTTTTATGAAAGTCAGTTATTCGGTGAGAATACCATCATTAACTTTAAAATATGTAGCTTATTTAACTATGCTAATAAGGTCATAGCCCAACTTAATGACTGTAAATAAAATTGAAATAACAGATGAGTAAAGCAGAAAGCCATCACAAAAATCTAAATAGGGTAAATGGGATGTGTCTCACCTTCTCATAGAAATCCAAAACAAAGTGCAGCAAGAAAGTACTGTTGTTTTCCAAGCGCAATGCATTAGTGGACAGCCATCCTACATAGTGAATTAGTTCAAACACAGACTGCATGGATCCACTGAAAGTTGTCTCTCTGTGATAAGAAAACATGACAATCAGATTCATATTAGCAAAATTCCTCACAAATTCCAAGCTAAAGATGAATAATATACAGCAAAAAGTTGTTAGGTATTTCAGAAAATGATGAGTGTTCAATGTATAATTCACTTTTTTTAAACCACAGTGATTAATCATAAAACTACACAGCCCTCTAGGGGACCATTAAGATCAATTCATAGAACATCCTCAGCAACCACTCTACTAGCAAATACTGGAGAAATAAAGGATTAAGCTCCAGACAGACTTTAGATAATATTAGATAATATCCAAAGTAGTTAATATCTATTATCCAGAGACCATAGCAGTCAGCAAATTAGTTTCGAAGCACACAAATCAAAACCCAGTTTCGCCTGAATTGCTAAAATGCTGTTAAGAATGTTTTCACTTGAATTTAACTGGAATCCGATTCCTTCCTAATATGGAATTAGTAAAATTTTTGGCATTTTTCACTTTTAGTAAAAAACATTTTTGTATATTTTATATTCTTTAAATCATGGGTAAAATTGGTTCAAATCATCCATCTACTCACCCCTATCCTTCAATCTACAGTTGAGTGGATTAGGAAAACACCTAGAAATGTGATTTCATAGCTTCACCCCCCCGATCTAAGTAGCCAACAATGGTTATGCACATGGAAAAAGGGATAGTATATAGTCTTAGAGCTTGAGAGATGATGACTCTGCCATTTCTCACCACCATAATAGTTCCAGAGAGAGCAAGGAAAGCTTAGGAGACCATTCGAATAGGCGGGCATCCATATAGTCAGCCAGCCATTTGCAAAACTATAATTTCACTCTGATTTTTGGCAGCACTTGGTAAACGTGGCTGAAATAATTTGAACACTGGGGATTGCTTAGAAAAGCGTCCTTTGAAGTGTGTTTCCACAGGACTGCTGGCATTCCGGATGAAACAATTTGATGTTCAGGATCACATCCTACTCCCCACCCACTGCAGCATGTGTAACATCCCTGGTTCCTACATACTAATGACGGGAATACCTTCTTCCCAGTCACTGTGACAAACAAAACTGCCTCCTTGGAGAACCACTGCTGAGAATGGTTTCCTACCTTTGTTCCTTGTGATTCACGACTACAGTATATTCCCTCTTTGACAGTCATATGGTATATGGTCATATGATAGAGACGTGGCATTATACCCATATCCCCAAAATAGCAGGAATTACTGAAAACTTATAAGAGCTATATTATATAATGACAAGCAGTATTATAACAAAGTTATTTACATTTATGTCCACTTATTTAAGGATTTTGGAAAGCAAAGGTCCTTTTTAAATGCCCTCCCAAAATGTATGACACTAAATTAAAAAGCATCCTAGGATTTTTGGAAAGAAAATACAGAAATTGTAAAGCACTTATACCAGGATATCTAAGACTTACCTTGTAATTTGGATGAAGATTATAGATGCGAACATACTGTTCTTAATAGAATTGAGATGTTCGAAGAGGTTAAGTATTTAAACAAAATTTCTTCATGATAGTGGTTTTCAAACTTTAGCTTGCACCAAAATTATGGAAGCGTTTGTTAACACACAGGTTAGTGGGCCCCACTTCCAGAGTTTCCTTCAGTAGGTCACGGGTAAGGCCCGAGAATTTGAATCTCTAACAAGTTCCCAAGTGACTCTGATGGTGCTGGTCCAGAGACCACACTTTGAGAAGCACAGCTTTACTACCCACAAATGCTCTATTTCCTTCTGAAAGTGATGCATGATATATGGAAGCATTGAAGTAATGAATATGAAGAATTAAAAACAATTTCCCAAGCTACTCCCAAGAAGCTTCTTTTCTCTATTCTCCTGTCAAAGTGGGAGATCACTATAGGAAGAACATATAGAAAAATAGGTTTGGGCTAATTATTTATTTATTTATTTATTTATTTATTTAAAATATATCTTTATTGATCTCAGAGAGAAGAAAAGAGAGGGAGAGAGAGAGAGATAGAAACATCAATGATGAGAGTCATTGATCGGCTGCCTCCTGCACAGCCCCTGCTGGGGATCGAGCCCGCAACACGGGCCTGTGCCCTGCCCGGGAATCGAACCCCGATCGCCTGGATCCTAGGTCGATGCTCAACCGCTGAGCCACGCCGGCCAGGCTGGGCTAATCTTTTAACCAAGCTAACCACCAGCTATTTGCAACTGAAGCTAAGGGACCCTTATCTGGTAAAGAATGTGACTAATAACGCAGGGAATTGATGAAGACTGATTAGATATTTGAAGATATTAAGAACTATTAATTTTTTATGTGTTATAGTATTATCATTTTTCAACAGTTGAAATGCTGTCTGGGTTTTGCTTTAAAAAATCTAATATGGAGGAGGGGGAAAGTGAAAGATGTTACAGGTGAAGAAAAGTTAACCATGTGTTGATTAACTATTGAAGCTGGGTGATGTGCACATGGGGGTAGCATCGTGCTATTTTTTTCTACTTTTGATTATGTTTGTAATTTCCTCTAACACAAAGTTTTTAAAACAATGTTAAAAATAATGTGGCTGATAAGAGAATAGAGGAGAAGCCAAAGATTTTAGGTAGAGTCAAAACAACCTAAATACACAATTCCTTGAAATTCAGTCTTTTACTTTCACTTTGAGGGTAAAGCACACACTGTTACCAATAATCAACATAATGGAAATTCATGTATATAACCAAAACACATCAGAGAAACATAACCAAAAAATCTTTCAGAAAAGTATGACTAAGCATTTACATAACGCAATTAGGTCCCATGCCACACTATTAAACTCCAGATGCAAACATTTTGATACAGATCCACCTCTTGTGGAGGGTTGTAAGATAACTCACAGAGAACTTTCCGTCACAGTTTTCATGTGGATGTCTGTAGAAAGCCACAACAGCCAATTCTGCAGTAGCTCTTTCAGGTTCTCAAGAACACTACACTGAGGGGGCGAAACAAAAAAAGATCATTAGTAAAATCATTCAGACATACCATATTGTTGAGAACTAACGATCTAAACCAGAGACTTAGAACTGGCAGGGACCATGGAGACGACCGCATCCAATTCAGAGCGGAATAGCTGCTGCTCCAACCGGATCACTTTCCAGGAGACAGATGAGTACAGGTACAAGTTTGTTTTGTTTGCCATTTTCTCTACTGGACGGACCTCAGCTTATCAGCCCAGGGACAGACTCTTGTTGCTCTGAATTACATTCATTTATAACATGTATTACATCATCAAATACAGCATCACCCAACCCTCTTGTCTCTCCTCAGAGATCCTTTAAAGTTTCCCACTCTCTTCACCTTGTGTCTACACCTACAATTTACTCCCTTGTTGATGGGGATAAAATGTATCTTGTCTTCTGTGACGGTGGAAAACAAACAATTCTAGTCTTGCTTTTCTCAGGCCTTGCCTTGATTTTCCAGGGCCTCACTGACATACAAAAATAGTTTTGACAGAAGTGTGCTTAGGGCATCTATGAGGACAAATCATAATATCTATAAATTTGAAAGCAATCCATACCGCCCCAAAAACTAATACAGGAAATCGTTCTTAAACATCCTTAATAAATCATGGCCCAGATACTATCTGAGCATCTCTAATGGTAGGGTGCTCACTGCCACTTCAAAGAAACAGTTCAATTAATATTTTTTAGAATGTGGACAAAAAAGGGGGGTGTGTAAGTTCAGTGACCAAAAGTAACCTCACAGGGTGATCTGATCATAAATTCCTAACTGGGCAGGTGATGATGGGTAGTCAGATCCAGGCCTACCACTTCATTAGTAAAAAGTTTTTAAGCAAGTACTGTGCATTGTTCCTGTGCATCTAGGTTAACATACCTTTGAAATGCCAGAAGTAATCCTCTTTTCGAGACCACACTCAAGGGAGCACATAATCTTGTTAACTATCCAGTGATCCAATCCCTGTCTTCCTTTCTCCAACCCTCAAGCAATCTTCCTTAAATTCCCTCCTTAATTCCAAATGCATAAAAGAAACTGCATTTGAGATCCTGCTCCCTGGCATGTCATCAGTTTGGCTCAAATAAACTCTTATAAAAATTCACTACAGGTTTGGACCTTTCAAAAAGAAACTGACACCTCCCTTTCAGGTGTGAATGAAAGCCCCTTTGGTCACCTATCCTTTCTTATACTCTACATTTCTCTGCACTTGTTTCCCCCTTTCACTGATCCCATCCTTCCCAAATCTTTCAACTGCAGTTTCCAGAACCCCTATTCCATGGTAATCTGAACCTACACCTCATGTTCTTCAAAGTATGCTTTCTCTGTCTTCCCACTGTCATCACATCCTGGCTCTCTCTCTGCATCCAGCCAGGGCACTGTTTCCTCTAAATACATTTCCATATCCCACTTCAACACCTGGAGGTAAGCACTGCCCCAGCTCCTCACTGCTAATATTGGAACAGAGTGTAAGCCCCTCTTTTAGAAGGTAATATAAAATCAGAAATAAATCTCCCTTTAGGAAGGGAGTAAACTTTAAAAAGATATAAAGAAATCAAATGGACCTTTTATTTAATTAGGTGCCACAGGGGGAGAAAAACTGGCTTGTTTTAGAAATGTTTACAAATATTTTGTGAGCTACAGCACCTCATTAGCAGTGACATTAGCTGGATTTATTAGGCTAAGACCAAAGACCCTATTTTAGATAGCACTTTGTTATAGTCAGTTTTTCTCATGAATTTGACTACCCTTTGGTTTTTTTGACACAACACAAAAGCTATCCATATTCAGTGCTATTTCCACACTATTACTCCACCTTCCTTATATGAAAAACCCTTTCTCTTGATGTACACTACCTTTTTACTTTTTCTCTTTCCATATCTCTGCTATCTACCTCCTGGAAACTCATCTACATTCATTGAGAACCTTAGCACGCTCTGCCTTAAATCCTGCCATCAACACCTCAGTATGTCAGTGTCCATGAAGACGACCAACCCAATACTTCAACCTCACAGTTCCTTGACCCCAACCCAAATAACCTTCACCTTTACTCTACAGGCATAGCCACACACTAAACTTTATCAGAACCTGAATTGAACCACCACCAAAATCTACTATTATTGTTTCTTTGTTAAGACCTCCTATTTTTCCAGCTTTCTCACACCCTCAACTCCAACTAGTTATTCTTGCCCTTTAACTTCAGGGACATTTAATCCCTTGATTCTTCCTTTTTAATTGTGGAAGGTATTAAAGATGTGCCCTTTGGTCCCCCATTGATCCCCTCCAACCAGCATCAACCCCCCCTCCCCCAGCCAGGTCTTCTCCACACTGTCTGTGTCCATGTCACTTTTCAGTCTTTGTAGCCTTCTCTCGGCCTCACCTACCTATCTAGAGTAGACCGCACTGTCGATCATTCACAACTCCCTTGAACTCCATTCTACCAGCAAAATCCTAACTGACTCAACCCCATAACTCCCTTTGCTACTACATCTGAGCTAAAGAAAAACACACAACCATACAGATTGGCACCACCCCAAATTGATGGTCTCCAACTTCATCTGGGCCCTAAATGAAGCTCAATAATCCTTTTACTTGTCTTCGATCAGCTGTCTCCTATTTTTCTCAGCAGCTGTTCTAGGCACATAATATCCTCCTGAACCCCCGTATTCATTTTTATCCGCTACAATGCACTTCTTTTATTATTATTATTTTAATCCTCACTTGAGGAGTAAGGTTATATATATTTTTTTCCCCATTGACTTTAGAGAGAGTGGAGGGAGGGGGAGAGGGAGAGAGAGAGAAACATCAATGTGACAGAGGCACATCGATTGGTTGCCTCCCACATGTGCCCCGACCGGGGGCAGGGATCAGACCAGAAATTGAACCCATGACCCTCCGGTGTGCAGGCCGATGCTCTAACCACTGACCACACCGGCCAGGACTACAATACACTTATTTTGAGAAATTTAACATTTTTAGGCACAAAGTATTTCAATTTCTTGCCCCTTCTTCCAACTGTATAAATATATACCTCCATCTATCTACACGCCCTTGTCCCCAGTCTAAGAGAATAAATGTTACTGCCAACCCCTCAACATCCACTGAAGCAAATCCCTCTCTGTAGTCTTAAACCAATACCTTCATGTTTCTTCTGAAACCCTGCACCATCAATTTTGCCCCATCCTTCCTCTATTTCCAACCTCTCCCTTTTCTTAACTGGCTCCTCTTATTCTAACCATAAACACGATCAGGTTTCTCTCATTCTGGAGACAAAAACAAAAAGCAAAATCCACAATCTTCCCTTGATTCAAAGTCCCACTATAGCTGTCTCTCTACCTCTTCCTTTTAGCTAAACTTTGTGAAACACAGTCTGTACTCACTGGCTTATCTGCGCTTCTCAGTGACTCCTCAATTTCCACAGTCTGGCTTCTACCACTCTCCAATGAAACTATTCCCAAAGGTAGCTAAAATCTCTGTATTATCAATTCCAAATAAAAGGGTGTTGTTTTTTTCTTTATCTTTCTGGACCTTCCTGGGATAATGGCAATATTATTACTTCACTCCTTGATATCCTGTATTGACTATTTACTTGGCACTATTGTTTTCCTGCTTCTTTTCATTCTTTTTAAAAATTAAATTTATTTGAATAACATTGGTTAATAACATTACATTGTAATACTTCTTAAAAGGTTCCTTCATAGACTCTCCTTTTAGCTGAGAAGTCAATAATGAGTGTTCCCGAGTTTTGTCCTTGGCCCACTGTCTATTTCCTTTTCTCCATCCCTTCCTCTCCTCACCTCCTACTCTTAAATATAAATATATATACATATATATATATATATACACATATATATGTATATAAATGTGTGTGTGTGTGTGTAAATGTATATTTACTTATTAGGCTAGGCCATATGAAATTGCCAACTGTCAATCATCCCTGATCTACAAAAATGGCCATTTCATATGGTTCAACCTAATATTTATAGATAAGTAGCTCTCTAGGGTTAGTGGAATAAGAGAAGAAATAAAGGAAAACCCAATTAGAAGATCAGAAGAGAATCACAAAAAGCTGTAAAATGAAGTTTCTGAAAATATATTAGCTGGGAGAAGTGGTGTGTACTGTCATACAAATGATATTGGCCTAGTAGTGAATTACAAATAATATAAATAAACTTTAAATACAAGTTAAAGTGACAGGTAATTAATAAAATGCCATTTGATTGTGACAAACTCCAGGACAGCATATTTTTCCTGTAAATGCGGCCAACTGTAGGTGATTTCAGGTGAAGGGACATTATAAAAGAAGTATTGCTTATATTGTTGCTCTTTTGGATGTGGAACAACCATTCTATGAGTGGCTCTCAGACTCAGAGGGAGAACTCCTAAAAGCCACAGTGGCCCTTTCAGAGAACACCCCAAAACAGGAACACAATTTATCACGTAAGGTTGGAACAATTTTATTACCAGAAAACGACTATATTATAAATGCACGGTATGAGCGTTGCAGGGAGTTTTGTTTGCTTTTGGTTATTACTGTATTCCGAGTGTCCAAAAGGGCGTCTAGCACATGGTAGGTACTCAATAAGTGATGGTGAAATGAAGACGTATATCTACAAAAGTATCAACTGTAGCAATCAAACTGAACATGCTTAAGTACCCCCCAGTTCATTTTTATTAATACTCATTTACAACTTGTCCATTCACTTTGTCACCTGCCACGAGACGAAACACTTTAAGAAAACGGTATGCAACGAAAACCTTAAGAAGGGAAAACTGCATTAACTTTCATTTCAGTGATGTAGTCCCTCAAGCCCAGGTCCAACAGAATCCTGTTAAAAAAACCCATAGAAAACCACTGCCATGACGTGCCTTTGGAATCATACCACGGGCCTTAAAGCAATACTCCCTACCCAACCTAAGCAAGATATTTTTTTTTTACCTTGAAATAAATGGTTGATGTAAAGAAGAGCTGTGCCAGATGGTCAAAAATAAATGGTTTCACCTCTAGGAATAAAAAAAAAATATTCAGAATCCTTTTAATTAATATTACACTGAATTACCTATTACTCCAAATATTCATGGTACGTACCAGAGAAGCTACTAAAAGGAAACCAGCTCACAAGTTGAAGGAACTGCGATCGACAGGAGAAGCCATCCCAGAGAGGAAGACTCTTATACAGGAATGCTTCGCAGGAATGAAACCCCTCCTGCAACACAAATCGGTAATAAAACCTTTTATGGAGCTCTCCAGTCTTAACTGCTCTCTAAAGAAACAGTTTATTCTGTGATATAGTTGTTTTACTCTTACACTAATTTTGTCATCAATATAATTAAAGCCTTGGGTTAGGTGCCAGACTTCCCCATAAAAAGGATCAGATGATTAATATTTGGCTATACTACCATCTTTATCAGCGTAGTTTTCAGATACCATAAACTTCATCAATTGGAAAGAAGGTAAATGTCAAGTTACAGAATATTTTCAGAGATAAATAAAACTATTATTTTGGAGTGCCGACAGTCATTTGAATAGTCAACAAAATGTATACAATACTATGCAATAAGGCTGGAATTTCATTAGAGACCACAGAGCAAATCCAAACTCTAGGCAGCTCCATCTGGAGAGGCCTGAGTGTCTAGGCTGTTTACATTTCCACCAAAGTGAGGACCCAAGGCTTTCCTCTTTCCCTTGGTCACCTTGAGCCTTAAATAATGGTGTGCACCTTTACTCCCTACCCAATCTAAGCAAGATATCAACCTTCTTTTGATAACATGAATTCTCTGGACAATCTCATCCATAACGTAGCTGAAACGACCGCCTACATCATGAGGAGTCCTAATCTACGTCTCTAGCCCAATTCTCATTCCTATGCTCTAGAATACTCATTTAACTGTCTAGTATTTATGACCTCTTAGATGTCCCGCAGGCATCTTTTAAATCAAATTTATCTTTCCTTCCAAGTCTGCTCCTCCTATACTCCCTTTCTCACTGAATGACATCAGCATCCTCTCAAGCAGGAAACCTAAAAAGTCAACTTAAATTTACCCCTTTACCCTCATCAGCATCATCCATACCTAATTTCCAATTCCATGGCTTCACGCCAAATCCTTATGATTCATCCAGCAAACATTTATTGAGCATCTCTTTTGTATCAGGTACCAAGCTGAACACCTGGTACATGAAGAAAATTTAGACATGGCTCCAACCTACTGGGAGCACATGATGTGTAGAGAAATAGATGCTGGAAGTTCCACACTACAGGTAATCAGCTAAAGTACAACTCAGGGTGATCCAGGCCAAAGTATTAACTGGCTGGAACATATTCAATATTTACAAAATGTTTGTTGATTATAAGAACACAAGTGGTGACCCTATGGGATTTATCTTACCAGCTAATTCAATTAATTGAACGCATCCAATTACATCTTCAGTTTGCTCTATCTCTCTTATTCGTATAATTAAACAAATAATTTTCTTCAAATCCAATACAAAGAAAAACATCAGTTCAACTTGGCTCTTTTTTGAATTGAGCAAATATTGTTTACAAAAGATGTTGAGCGCTAAAGAAAGGGGTTTCAACAGACAACCAAGTAAATTTTAGAAGGAAGCGGTAGTGTGCGTACAAGTGGGATCTTACTTGTAGGAAGCACTCTGCCTTGATGATGGTGTCCAGGAAGTTGGTAAATTCTTTTTCAGATTCATAATTATTCACCTTGTACCAAATACATTCTGGAGCAGAAATATCAAACATAAGCATCAGGCTGCACAGCAGTGAAAACTACATAAAACATAATTACCATAACTCTAGGAGTAACAAATAAATGACAAATATAAACAAGCGATCAGTCTCATACACCCTAGCCAAGTCACACTGTAGACTGCAACAGGTATGTCGAGGTGCCAGTGAGACGTTCCTCACTAATACAGGAGGAAAGCCTATCATGAAAAAATAAACTGCTAAAATTCACATATAATGAACGTGACTAGCTTTATGTCACACGGTGATCCAAGACACTGTAAATGTATGAATTTAAATTTATGAACGTCCTAATTTTTCTGTTGTTTGAATTTTTCAAAACCATGACTGGTTATTAATTATTTAAATATTTTTAAAATTTAAAAATTCTCTTTTTTCTGCTTTTGCTTTTTTTTTTTTAATAGTATTTTTTTAAAAATATATCTTTATTGATTTCAGAGAGAGGAAAGGAGAGGGAGAGAGAGAAACATCAATGATAAGAGAGTCATTGATCGGCTGCCTCCTGCACGCCCCCTGCTGGGGATCGAGCCCACAACCGGGCCTGTGCCCTGACCGGGAATCGAACCCCGATCGCCTGGATCCTAGGTCGACGCTCAACTGCTGAGCCACGCCTGGTCAGGCTTTGCTTTTACTTTTAATAGTATTTATTTCATGCTCCATTTATTCTTGGGCCGTAAGTTTTTGTTTCTTCAGTTTCTTCTGGGATATCATTTCCTTCTGTGCGACCTCTTTGTCTGGTTTAGGAGCAACCTGCTCGTTTGCAGTAGGATCCTCTTGGTGGGGCAGGGAGAGCTCCCATGTGGGTTGATCCACCCATGAGCTCTGTAAGTTCTGTGCTGCATCTTCGGAGCTTTGTTCACCTGGATGTGCTCCATGACCAGAGACCCTACATCTAAATGCTCAAGTTCAGCATTACTCTCTGCATTTTTAAGCATGTGCAGCAAAAATTCAGCACTCTTTTTGGGCCACCCACCCTGGGTCCAACCCCACTATTTGGCCTGGGCACACCTACCAACTCCAGTATTGTCACGATGGAATGGCACATTTCGCTTCTGTAAAGTGATATCCATCAGATACTTGGTCACTTTTTGAATATGCATACTCTCAGTGGCCTGGGCAGTTACACAAGTCACTGCTCTTAGAGTGAACACGAAGATTTGAACCTCTTGATTTGCATGTTTGTAGGGTTTTCTGGGTCAAGTGAATAGGGAACCATTTTCAGAGGTCACCTCTGGCCACTTTCAGGAAGGGTAAAATTCTAAAACTCTTTTTTTTGGGGGGGGGGGGGGGGAGGTTGTTTTTAACCTTCACCCAAGGATATTTTTAACACTGCTTTTCAGAGAGAGTGGAAGGGAGAGAGAGAGAAAAAGAGAGAGAAATATCGATTGGTTGCCTCCCGCTCAAGCCCCAACCAGGGCCAGGGATTGAGCCTGCAACCAAGGTATGTGGCCTTGGCCGGAATCAAACCCGGGACCCGTCAGTCCGTGGGTTGACTCTAACTACTGACCCAAACTGGCCAGGGCATCTAAAATTCTTAATATTACTTTTTTTTTCTTTACATGAAAACTGTACATTTATTAAGCAATGATAGTTCCAAGCATTATGCAAAACATTAAAACACTTGTTCAAATAACTTACTAAATAAATAAATTTATGACTGCCCTAAACTTCAATTAGGGTGAGCTGGGGGTAATCTAAGAATGTCAGGACTTTGGTAAGTGGAAATCTAATAAACTGTATCATATCCTACCTAAAGAACAATTCCACGTAGAAAAAGGAGAGTTAACCTGGAACGAACTAAAACCGACTTTTAAACACTTCAAGAATCAGGAGTTGCTTATTCAGGAAAGAAACAATCTGGTAAACAAAATACTTACCCTCTCTAGAGAAACAGATTCCCTTGAAGGAATCAAATGATCAGGATTTACTGTGTCCCGGATGAAAATACCCCCCACTGCCCTTTCCTTCAATTCTATAACTAAGAAATCTAATACTAATTTGGCTCCCATGTATACTCATAACAGAGAGCAGATACTCCAGTTGGCACACATGAACATTTTGGCCACCAGAATCACTTCTAGTATGAAACAAGGTCACATTCTGGCTTATACAACAGTCTCCTCTGGTTGGTTAGCATTGATCTGTAAGTTCTGGGGGCTTAACGGCAAGTTTCTGGACATACAAACATGAAGAGGCCTTAGACTGTGATGGTCATCAAAGTGGAGTCACCCAGTTAGTTTTGGTGGCCACCAAGCAGTATTTCCTGAACAACACACCTCCTTTCTTACTGCCCTAAAAATTACAACAATGGAAGCATTCAGGCTGTGCATAGGCTTATGATCCAAGAAATAACTATAGCACAATAAAGGCTCCTCCTGTCTAGAATCTGGTACCCCTATAAAAGAAACCCATTTGTAAACTATCTTCTTCCTTCCTTAATCATCAAACTTTTAAGCATTAATTTTTACCTTCTTGTAATGTTTGACTCAACCAATGATAGAGCCTCAGTAAGAGTGATTCATCTCTGACACAGTTAATATAGTGAAGTAGCAGAGAGTTGTTGAGCACCGCGCCCATCTGAGAAGGCAGCTGCAAAGACAGAGCAATTGGTCAACTTAAGCATGTGAAAAGTAGGTCAGATCAAGAGGTAAATAATCAGATAGGAAATATATAACAAAAAGAAAGGTCATGAGGAACAAATGGAAAATGTAAATCAGCACATGATCCAGTCACATACCTCTAAGCAATGAATGTTCTGTAAGAGTTGAGGGAAGCTTTTAAGTTGTTCTATTGGAAATGCTCTCTTCCTACTGAGATAATCAGAAAGACTCATCCCTTTTTTTCCACATTCTTTACTGTGGCTACTGGAATTTAGCACTGGTATAAGTGAGTGAGAATTCCATTTCTAAAGGAGAAAGACAATAAAATAATCTATCAATAAACTAAACAGACTACAAACTACAAATGTAAAAGCAGTTGTTAAGGTGGTTCAATGAATGGAGTCTTAATGTTGTTTGCATAGAATCCTGGGTAATAAAAATGTATTTAAATAGCTATAATCTCTTCCAACATCTGAATGGTTATTGCTTGGATTTAAGAAAAGTAGGCCTCACAAAGTCATTTGAGGTTTTAGATACTTACTCTTTTTCTAGGACGAGCATTAGCTGGACCTAACATCAGCTTCAGAGGTTCTGGAGAAGGTCCCTGATTCCTTTGCCTCACAGCAACTAGAGCTGTCTTCCACAGATTCTCTGAGTTCTTAAAAGAGATCTATAAATTTGGATGTAAGATAAATAAGACTAGGTACCCATAAGTTGAAGAGACATAAAATCTAAAACGCTTCATTAACTGAAAGTATATTGATTATAAAATATTTTGCACCCGTGCAAATCAACTTAAAGATTTTTTACTTATCAAGAATCTTCAGAACATCAAATGGAATCAAAGTGCCAATCCCTAAAAAACCCTCCCAGAAACAGTGCCACAATATTAGATATTAAAACAGTATGCTGCCCTGGCCAGTGTGACTCAGTTAGATGGGCGTCATCCGGTTCACCAAAAGGTTGCGGGTTCGGTTCCCGGTCAGGGCACATGTGCGAGTTGCAGGCTAGATCCCCAGTGGGGGTCGTGTAGGAGGCAGGCAATTGATGTGTAGCTCTCACATCGATGTTTCTCTCTCTCTCCCCCTTCCTCTCTCTCTAAAAATCAATGAAAGCCCTGGCCAGTGTGGTTCAGTTGGTTGAGCATCACCCTGTGCGCCAAAAGGTCGCCGGCTCAATTCCCGGTCAGGGCACATGCCCAGGAATCTCCAGCTCGATCCCCAGTAGGGGGCGTACAGGAGGCAGCTGATGGATGTTTCTCCTCCCTTCCTCTCTCTAAAATCAATAAAAAAATAATTGAACAATAAAAATAAAAATAAATCTTAAAAAGTATTTTTAAAAATAAAAAAGTATGCTGTATTCATTTCAATCTAAATCTATAAGTTAATAAAAAATAACGTATTTCAATCTCAATATGACTTACCACTCCTTAATCCCTTACCTTCTTTACAGGCAAAGATACAGAAATCAAAGTGGGAGCAAAGAGCTTATACAGCGACAACAAAGCATGGAGATAAGGCTGCCTTCCCTGAAATAAAATGAGAGTTTTTAATTTTCAGTTCTGTAGTCAATAAGAAAAAAGAGTAACAACAAAATAAACAGATTAAACATATATTCACGTCCTAATTTTACTATGCAATATCACTATGGGAAATGCTATAGAAAACCAAGGAATGAGTAACCAGGCATTTAAATCAGCTATTATAAGACAACCCTCGCCAGCCTGTTGTCTTCTCTTTTATGACCTTTCCTTCTATTTTACTTCTTCCTTATATTTTCTCTCTTCTTCTCCGCCCATGCCTTACGCTTATCAGTGACTACTGAAGTCTAGATAAGAACATAATTTGTCTGAATACCATTGAATTGTTCTTTGTTTGTAAATGCTCAGTGATTACTGCTAGCATAGCTTACTCTCACTGGTAGCATATGCAGGACTCAAAGTTTATTCATTCTTGATTTGAACAGGAAAGCGGAAGACAAAAAGGGAAGCCAAGAAAACAGAGCAAAGGAAATATTAGTACATTATCATAATTCCTGAAAAACTGATTAGGAAATCTAACAATTGGTATGAAGCAGACAAGCTGCTTCCTATAACTGAAACAAGTCTTAACAAAAACATTAATTTTACAATTACAGAAGTCATTACTGCTGGATACATGTGTTTGATATATCTGGCTATCCAGAGATAGCATACCACTAAAATGAATTCCAAGGAAGTAACCAAATTGCTTTATCACAGTACAACTTTGTTGAATCAAATGCTGTACAAAATAAGGAAGGCAGAAAATGGGGCTTAGAAATACAGTATCCCTATTTTATAACAGCTTCTTGAAATTAAATTTATTTTAACAAAATGGCCCAGTTTATTTATGCTGAAATACCTTCTGATCTCTGTACAGCTACTCATATCAATTAGTATCAGAGTGTGTGTTTTCAGTTGAAATGTTTTTGGATAGAGCAAATATTTAGTAGTGGAGAGAACTTTAGAATTTATTGCCTACTTGACTAAACCCATCTTGGTTGTTAAAAAGTTAACACTCTCTTTTCAAAAAAAAAAGGGAAACTTTCAGTTAAACACGGCATACTGGACGCATGTTTTTAACTCTGTGTCTTCCCAAAGCACCACGAAAAAGTAAAGGAATGAAAAAGGCAGAAAGCACAAGTTCAAAGAGAACACGAGAGGAGACAACAGCAAATGAGAGATCTCAACAAGACTTTGAAACCTAGAATGAAGATGAACAAACAGTAACCAACTTAACAGAACAGAGAAAACGAAGCCTAAAGCAGCAGCAGAAAAACTCCTCAAAAGCAGTAGATTCATGCTTGATAACTCCCAGAAAGAGTCAGGAATTTGCAGAACAAGCTCCCTCTGAAAAGTGGAGCTGCAAGAGGGAGGGGCAAAAAACAGGACTGGGTGAAAGCCTAAGTAAGTAGTTAGAACCCCAAATTCCTTCGCTACACCTGAACGCAAACATCAGGGTTTACTCTCTGAGGATGAAGCTGGGCTCAGGCAGCAGGCACAACAGAGGGAAGGTGTACCAGGACCTCTCTCCTCCCCTTTCCACTGCTTATATCCCAGAGTCCTGGCAGCCAGGTTCCTGTCCCTGCGATGGTTGATTTTATGCGTCAACTTGTCTGGGCCGTGGGGTGCTCAGGTATTTAGTCAAACATTATTCTGGGTGTTTCTGTGAAGGTGTTTTTGTATTTTAAGTCAATGGGCTTTGAGTAAAGCAGACTGCCCTCCATGATGCAGGTGGGCCTCGTTCAATCAGTTGAAGGACTATATAGAACAAAAGTCCAACTTCCCAGAAGCGAGAGAGAATTCTCCAGCAGACTGCCTTTGGATTGAAACTAGAACATCAGCTCTCCTGGGTCTCCAGCCTGCTGGCCTACCCTACAGATTTTGGACTTGCTAGTCTCCCTAATCATAAGTGAGTCAATTCCTTATAATAAATCTCTTTAAACACACACACACATCCTATTGGTTCTGTTTCTCTGGAGAGAGCTGACTAATACAACCCCTAGACAGGAGAGACAGAATTTCTCTCTGGGAAAAGTGACACAGTCATCTAGGGGGCTCCCCAATTAAAGAAACATCAAGATCTGACAATGAACAAGTCCTGCGCGCACACGCACGTTTCCAATCACCATTTTAGTGCTTTCTTATTAAATATGAACAAACAAGGTTTACTAGGCATTAGAGAAAAGCCTCTACCATGAAAGGAACTAAACTAAAGAAAGGAACTCTGAGGAAACAGAGGCAAATCTGAGAACATAAAAAAAAAAAAAAAATCACAGCCCAAGTCACAGAGGCTCGTGTCTGGTAGAAGAAGAATCCCAGAAACCGTCCTCACCAACCCTTAGGATGAGACCTTACTCCCCCTTTCTGTTCCAAAGGTTGCTCTCAACAGGCCCTGGTGCTTATAAAATAACAACATGCCTTCTCCACTTCCCACCATTTATGCTTGCCATCAGAAATACAATTTCTGCATTTTGTTTCCTCCGTGGAGCAGGAGTTATGGGACATGAATGGGTACAGAAGGGATACATGTCTTTACAGGTACCAGAAATTCACATATCCAATATATTTGTTCTCATGTGCTGATTATGGCTGTTACCATTCTATACGTTCAGTTACATGTGAGCACGGCTATGTCTTCTTGGCTTCATATTATTGGACTTGAACAAATTTACCAAAATCCAGCTAATCAAAACAATTTTATGAATGTATCTTTATAAAGGGCATTGATAATGGAATAACTTAGCAATGTACTATATAGAATGTTAATAATGAAGCCATATAATTAATGTTTGGGTTTAAAATTTTTAGACAATCATGTACTAAATCATATACTTGAACATACACTGTTTCGGTTAATACAAATCAGCAAGATCTTATTTACTTATGGTAAGAATTTTCTTATTCTGTTGAAATGTTTTGCTGTTAACATAGAAAAAAGTACATCTTTTCATAATTTCTATTCGATTTGAACAAAAACATTGTCATTAATACCCTCTCAGAGCAAAGAGAAGATATTGCTCCCCTAGAACCAAAACAGGAAGCTATAAAACAAGAACAAGCATTGAATCGTACTAACAAGAAACCTCACACTGGAGAAGCACAAATGTGCACGTGTTTGTGTTTTTTCATTAAATCTGAATGCCTTCGGGCAGGTCCTGCAGGTTGCAGCGGTTAGGCATAGGCACTACAACTTCCTATTGTTTTCTAGCCAAAGCTTCACAGGCTTCTGTTACCTGGCAGGTATAGTGGAAATAACAATGCAAGAGAGCTGTAAGGACAAGAGATAACGGTCAGGGAACACAGTGAAGTTTAAGTATCCAGAAAAGAATGTTTTCCTAGCTCACATCCACACAAAATATAAGCTGGTCACTTTATTTTAATAAAATAAAGCGGTTGTTTCTGACTACTCCCTGACATTTATTTTTCCAGCCATACCAACCCAGTTCCCTAAATATTTTCTGCTGTTTAACATCTACACGCCTTTGTTGGTGCTGTTCCTTCCTGCCAGGAGCGCCCTGCTCTTCCTCCTTCTTGGCCTAGTTAAATCCTGCTCAACCCTTAACATTTCTCGAGAGCATCACCACTCCTCCTTGACTCCAGTTGGGTTGTTTTACTTTGCTGACTGACTTGCCTGGGCAATAAGCTCCTTGAAGGTAATGACTCGTTCCACTTTATATCCCCAAAGCCTAGCCCAAGACCTATCACAGAGTACACTGGCTAGATTTTGGGTCTTTTTGGAACTCACCATTTTTGCCTGCAGATCAAGCAGTTTTCTCACACGAAACGGTTTAACTAGTAAAGGTAAAAAAAAAAAAGAAAGAAAAAAGAAAAAGTACTATGCATGTGGCTCAGAATAAAAAGAACCCATGTGGCTCATATAGCTGCTTCTTACAACACATCAAGAATATAAACACCCTGTTCAGTTAAGCCATTAAACAGATGCTCTTAGATAAAAGCACTAAAAAGCAATTCCCACAAAATCCTGTCACAGCACTAATGCTAACAGTTAATTTTATAAAGGCCAATACAAATGCTAATTCCAGAGTGGGTGTAATATAACTGGAATAAAAACACTCACCATTCTCTTTTTTGGTAAGTAAATACAAGAAATGGCAGACATAAGGGCACTGTTAAAAGAAAAAAAACTTTAAAAAACAGAGAAATGATAATACATCTTGAACAGAACAGCAACACATTCTTCTCAAATGTCAATCTTACATTGATTAAGTCAAAAGGCTTCAGGACATCACTGAGTAATAGTTTTACAAAGCTTCTCTTTTTCATACTACACAGTAGTGATTACAAACAACAGTTTTAACTGGTATCCTATAATGCTATTTTAAAAATTATTTTTGGTATATAAAAACACCACAGACAGTCTGAAAAATAGAAAAACTCCTTCTACCTAACAAAAATTCATATATTCCTTCTAGAAGTCCATATTTATTAAGAGAGAAACCTAAAACTTTTATCCCGAATTCCCACTTAAAAGCATTTCCCCATGTTATTTGGTCTTCAAAATGACCATTTTCAATGATCTTAATATTCTAGTGAGTGGATGTAACACCATAATTTAATTTACCATTTAGCCCTGGCTTTGGCAAATAGCATATACTCAATAAGTTTGTTACTTAAATTACTGAATGACTAATTCCATTACACCATCTCATTTTGAGTGTCCACTTGTTAAGGTTTTATTCTAGATCAGGGGTCAGCGAACTCTGGTGCACCTGTTTTTAATCAATTTTACTGGAACACAGCCATACTCATTCCTTTATGTATTATCTATAGCTGCTTTCACTACACCAGCAGAGTTGGTAGTTGTGACAGGGACATTATGGCCCTCAAGCCTAAATATTTACTACCTAGCCCTTAAAAAAAAAAAAAATTGCCAAACACCTGCTCCAGATGTTAGGAAATTGAAAAATAAATTATTTAATGGGACTAGAAAAGGTAAAACAGACTTTTTATTTTTAAAAAAATATATTTTATTGATTTCAGAGAGAGGAAGGGAGAGGGAGAAATTTCAATGAGAGAGAAACACTGATCTGCTGCCTCCTGCACGCCCCCTGCTGGGGATCGAGCCCGCAACCCCGGCCTGTGCCCTGACCGGGAATCGAACTGCGATCTCCTGGATCCTAGGTCGATGCTCAGCTGCCGAGCCACGCCGGCTGGGCTAAAACAGACATTTTAAAAACAAACTTGTATTTTGGTAGTCATGACTCTAAAGTTTAAAGTCTAAAGTATGACATTCCATATTGCCTCTCCTCTACTCAGCAGTGGATTCAGAAGGACTCTGGACACGCCCCAGTCAGTGTGGCTGTGGATAGAGCGAAGGCCCGAGCACCAAAAGGTCTCGGGTTCGATTCCCAGTCAAGGGCACGTACCTGGTCACTGATCGAGTGTGGGAGGCAACCAATCAATGTCTCCCTCTCTCCCTCTCTCTCTCTTCCTCCCTCCCTCCCTCCCTCCCTCCCTCCCTCCCTTCTACTCTAAAAATCAATGGAAAAAATATCCTCTGGATTAACCAAAAAAAAAAAAAAGGAATCTGGACAAACTTGTGAGAAGAATGAATTTAGATATAAGATCCTTTTTTTAAAGGAAGAATATATAGAAAATATATTAGGACCTCATCTGCCAGTAAAAAAACTCATTATCTCACATCCCTAAAATATGTACCATTAGTAACACTATTTATCATGTTGAGTATGAAATGTCACACAGTCACTTGCCCTAGCCACTAAACAGCATAGGAAATCTGACATCTGACATTCTCCGTTAATCCCATCTAGAAAGGAAAAACTCAGATGTACCTACGACTTTATAATTTCAGGCAAATAGCTAATCACCGTATCTGCATCACTCCAGAGGCAGGCTCCCACCAAATTATATGAATATGACTTTTCTGAAGTAGTGCTTTTAAAAGTCAGGCTCCCTATTTCTTGATCCGGGTGATACTTGCACAAATGTATTTATAAAAATCGAGCTGATCACTTATGAAACAGGCAATTTTCTGTATGTATATTATACTCCAATAAATATTTTTAAAATATAGAGGAGCCCGGCCGGGCGTGGCTCAGCGGTTGAGCATCGACCTAGGATCCAGGAGATCAGGGTTCGATTCCCGGTCAGGGCACATGCCCGGGTTGCGGGCTTGATCAATGACTCTCTCATCATTGATGTTTCTATCTCTGTCTCTTCCTCTCGCTTCCTCTCTCTGAAATCAATAAAGACATATTTAAAAAATAAATAAATAAATAAAATATCAGCTTTTAAAATAAATAAATAAATATAAAATATAGAGGAAAGAGAAAAAAAGTAGGCCCCCTTCTCTCCCTCCAGCTGAGCAAGAAGCTCTCTAGTCAGCATCATGAAAACTACTCAAGTATATCGAAACTGATCTGACAAACATTTATTAGTAGTTCCTACCCATTCATTCACTCATGAAACAAATTTATTGAGCAGTGAATAAAAAAGACAAAGAGGTCTGCTCTTGAGAAGTTTACATTCTGTGTGCCATGAACTGTAGTACCAAATACTTGGGTTATAAAAGGCTCGGTCCCTGTCTGGAAGAACTCAGTTGAGTGAGTCACTATAAAAAAGGGGAAAGCATGCTTTATTATTTCTCATTTTTTACGAAGTATGTGTAAACACAGAATTCATTTACAATTAGTTCAGTTTATGAATAAAAGCAATATGAGGTTAAAACAGATGTCAAAAGTAAGGGAGAGTCAAACACATACTAATCATCACTCATCTGCTCTTGTGTACCACAGGACAAGCCTCTCCCAATAATTTATAACCAGAAGCTGGGCCTTATGTAGGTCTGCAGTTTGAATTTACACTAGTGATATGACCAAGAAAACCTCAAGTGAAGAATTTAAAGTGGTTCCAGCTTAGCCCTAGCCAGTTTGGCCCGGTGGTTAGAGCATCGGCCCGTGGACTGAAGGGCCTCAGGTTTGATTCCAGGCAAGGGCATGTACCTCACTTGCAGTCTCGATCCCTACCCCCCACCGGGGCGCGTGCAGGAGGCAGCCAATTGATGTGTCTTTCTCACATCGATGTTTCTCTCTTTCTCTCTCTCTCTCCCTCTCTTTGAAAAGCAATAGAAAAAATATCCTTGGGGTGATATAAAAAAAAAAAAAAAAAAGTTCTGGAAGTAGTAGTGATATTATACAACATTGTGAATGTAACTGATGCCAATTAATTATATACATAAAAATACTTAAAATGGCCTGGCCAGTGTGGCTCAGTGGTTGAGCATCGCCCTATAAACCAGAAGGTCATGGTTTGATTCTCTCTCTCCCTCTCTCTGAAATCAATAAAAACATATTTTAAAAAATACTTAAAATGATAAATTTTATGTTACAGAACCAGAAAAAAAAAACTTTCCAGAGACTAACATTTCTTTTCATAGTGGTTCATAAGACAATGATGTATCTTAAAAATGATGGTATCTTTTTTTTATAGATACATGCTCTTTAAAATATAGAGGAAGGGAGAGGGAACTAGAGGTAGAAACATCAACAAGAGACAGACACTGATTGGTTGCCTCCTACATGTCCCCCACTGGGGATCAAGCCTGCAACCTGGGCATGTGTCCTGATGGGGAATCAAACCAGGGACCTCTTGGTTCATGGGTGGATGCTCAACCACTGAGCAACACTGGCCAGGCACAAATGATGATATCTTACAGTTGATGAAATACTGTGTATATAAAAACACCTAGTGCCAGGCCGGGCGTGGCTCAGTGGTTGAGCATTAACTTAGGATCCAGGAGATCAATGTTCGATTCCCGGGCAGGGCACATGCCCGGGTTTCGGGCTCGATCTCCAGTCGGGGGCATGCAGGAGGCAGCCGATCAATGACTCTCTCATCATTGATGTTTCTCTCTCTCCCTCTCCCTTCCTCTCTCTGAAATCAATAAAGACATATTTATAAAAAATAAAAATAAAAAAACCCACACCTAGTGCTTGGAATTTAAGCCTCAAATAATAGAATACAGTTGGATTCTCCACTTCATCAAACATGTTAAGATATGCTGTTCTATTTTGATGATTGCCAGATGGGAGGGAGGTCAGGGTGATGGGTGAGCAAGTTGAAGGGATTAAGTACAAATTGGTAGTTACAGAATAGGCACAGGGATGTAAAGTACAGCACAGGCAACTTAGTAATACTGTAATAACTATGTATGGTGTAGATGGGTACGAGATTTATCAGGGTGATCATTTAGTAACTTATATAATATCTAATCACTGGGTTGTACATCTGAGACTAATATAATATTGTATGTCATCTGTAATTGAAAAATAAAAAAAAATATTAAATTAAAAAAATAGATATGCTGTTCTGATCGAAGTACATGAAGAAAATCTAGCCTCACACAGATATGTAGTTAGAAAAGAAAGGAGTATTTTGATAGCCTTTTCAGAAAATTGTGGATATTAGTCTTTGGTCTCCACCAAAACTTGATTAAGTAGTAGTTCCCTAAGGGTTAGCTGCAATGTGGAATCTGAAACCTTATCAGTGAACTCTTTTTTACTCTGTTCCATTAAAATTCATTGATATACCTTGCATTTTGAATGAATCTTTTAGCCATGCATGATTTTATAATATCATCTGGAATATACTGGTTCACTGAGTTTCAAATATTGACACATTTAATTACACAATATCTAAAAATCACATTCATTAATACTGCTACTACCAATCTCATCAGAAAAGTCTTTAAGTACTGGGAAGCTGTCAAGTTTACAATAACAGATACAAATTTTCCAAACTTTCAATGTTTGCTTGAAAGCTCAAGTTTGATCACTGGCAACAAATATTGCCATTTGTTTTCTTTGAAATGACAGGCTCACCATCTGCCAAATACCCAAGTCTGAATAACCATAGTTTATATGTCACTCATTCTTTCAATTTAAAATGGTATTCCATGAAAATAGGCAGACAGTTTAGCTCCCAACTCAATTGTACAAGTGCTTTTCCTCAGGACACCTATTATACTTTAGTATGCAGAAGAGATTTATTTGTGCTTTCCATTTCATCACACAAAATATTAAAGGCATGTCTTGAAGGTAGAAATTTCATAAAAATAACGAATTAATTTTTTTCTACTTCATTTCGGACTTTTTTTTAAATCCTCACCCAAGGATATTTTTTCCATTGCTTTTTCAGAAAGAGTAGAAGGGAGAGAGAGACAGAGATAGAGACAGACACACACACACACACACACACACACAGAGAGAGAGAGAGAGAGACAGACAGACAGACAGACAGACAGACAGACAGACAGACATCGACTGGTTGCCTCCTGCATGCGCCCAGATCGGGGCCAGGATGAAGCCTGCAACCGAAGTACATGCCCTTGGCCAGAATCAAACCTGGGACCCTTCAGTCTGAGGGCCGAGGCTCGAACCACTAGGGGGTTGAGCAAAACCGGCCAGGGCCATTTGGGACATTCTTAAGAGAAACTAATGCTTTTGTTTTTTACTGCAGTGAAGAATACAATGACCACTAGCACAGTTTGGCTCCATGGTCCTGATTTGTGCTAAGGCACCAGTTTTACCCACCATTGCTTTAGCACCATCGGTGCAAATGCAAACACAGTGAAAACAGCACATATATCTTGATATTGCTAAGAAAATAATTGTGACCTCCCGGACCTCCTGAAAGGGTTTCAGGGAGCCTCAAGGGGTCCATAAACCATTTGACAATTGCCAGTCTAGGACTTTATCATGTTATACCTGGATTATCATATTAATCTCCTAACTAGTCTTCCTGACTCTAGCCTCCCTCCTAATTCATATTGTTTGGCACTAGGTACAGCTTCTTACAAAGTTCCTTTCAACATGTTCTGCCCAAACTTCTTCAACGATTTCCCAACTGGGTAGAGTATAAAGTTCGTTTCCTCACCATCACATTCAGAAACTTCTACAATCTCTCCTCGCCCAGCGTTTTAAGTTTTGCCACCCACCACTGCCTGACGTCAACTGTAAGTCAGTCTATTTAAGGTCTCCTGAAACGCAGCTTACACATCATGTAACTTCCCTTGAATATTCCTGTCATACCAGACATCATCTCCTTTTATCAACTCTCAAATCCTATTCAAGTTTCAAGGCCCAGCTCAATACCTATACACTTTAAAATGCTTTTTCTAATCACTGTGGTTTATAGTTTTCTCTGCCTTCCTGGAAATATTACAGCAATTATTACCCTCACACTATTAGATACTGCCTTTGATCATTTAACTCTTGAGTTACTTAACTTTATGTGCTTTCCTTAATCCCCCGACTGGATTATAAATTCCTGGAATACAGAAACCCTCTGCTAAACTTTGAATCTTCTACATTGCCTTGCACAATGCAGCACAGAGGAAATGTCGGTTATTAAAAATTAGTGGAATTTGGTTAGATGAATGGTTCACATGGCCAGCAGAGATGTTCCTTGAAAGTCTTCCAGGTGGACAGTAGATTGTTTTCTTAGAGAACATGTTTTCAGTGGGAATAATTATGCTACTTAATCAAAATCAAGTCTACTGGCATCTCGTGAAAAGCAATCCTCTCCTCATTAATTCTGATGGGGATTATATAGTTTTGATCAAGAAAATGTAGAACAAGTGACCAAAAGGACCCCCCGGAAGTGGTTAAAATGGAAAAGCTGGCAATCACTGCTCTCAATCAGCAAAGAGACTCCAATGTGGAGTTAATTATATTTGGAACATTGTATTTCCTTGAAAGAAGACATGAAGCAAATATGGTAAAAAAAAAATTATATTTGTGAATCTGAGACAGGTGCAAGGGTGTAATATTATTCTTTATACTTTTCTATATGTGGTATCTTTTCAAATAAGTATGAAAACACACACTGTGTGGCACTTTGAAGCACATGTGGTGTGTCAATACACAAGCACATACTATTTGATCGATGCATGATGCTGTTCGGTTTTTACTTACCAGTGCATCATCTTGCAAGGAAGCAAAAAAGAAGCCATAGAGCAAGTTAATTTTCTCCTTGTGATCAATGAAGTCAAACATTGCAACCAGCCAACGATAAAAAAGTACCTATTGAGAGACAAAATGCTTATCTTTAGAGAAATATAACTGGCACACAAGAACTTAATTCCGCCCTCAGGGCTGTTTTAGAAGCCTCTAGCACAAAGCCAGATAACAGATTTTTATCCCTCAGTAAAAAATTCTGTTTGAACGGAGTCCTTGCATCAAGCTATATTGTTCCAAAACTATAGGCTTTGCACAAAAAGCCAGTGCCATTACTCCATAAGTGGCTTGTCCTTGCTGGCCCTTAAGTGGTTCTGAAGGACTTATCATCAAAGTGGTTCTGAAGGACTTCTCATCAAAAGATTACCTTGGTGCTACCACAACACTTGCCAACACAAAGCCAGGAGACCGCCTTAATCACAGAATCTTCTAATATTAGAGTTGCTGGAATCATGCATCTCAATATCCGCGAGTTTACAGCACTCCCTGGAAAGCAGACAAAATCTAAGTTAACCTTACTATTATTCGCTCTTGAAATATTAAACTTACTATTATTCACTCTTGGTCCTAAAAATCTCACTTTATGTTGAAGGCAATAAAAAGCCATGAGTAATATTCGACATCTCTTATCATTACAAACCACAGTTCAAAACAAAAATGTAGCCTTACCTTCTAATATAAACTATAAAGCAAATTCTTTGGCTCTAATATTTCTATTTTAAAAGGGGAGATGAGTTCAAGGTTTCTTTTTGGGGTGACAATATGTTTGGGAATTAGAGAGTGGTGACGGTTGCACAACTCTGTGAATGTTTAAAAAACAAACAAACAAACAAAATCCTGAATTAGACGCTTCAAAAGTGTGAATTTTGTCCAGCCGGCATGGCTCAGCGATTGAGCATCGACCTAGGATCCAGGAGGTCACAGTTCAATTCCCGGACAGGGCACAGGCCCGGGGTGCGGGCTCGATCCCCAGCAGGGGGCGTGCAGGAGGCAGCCGATCAATGACTCATCACTGATGTTTCTATCTCTCTCTTTCCCTTCCTCTCTCTGAAATCAATAAAGACATATTTTTAAAAAGTGTGAATTTTATGGTATGTGAATTACACCTCAAAAAAGTCTTTACTCACAGGAAAATTTCAAGAATTATTCTTTTGTTATTATTTTTAACGGCACAATAGATTCTGACTTACTTAAAGCTCTGATACGCATCTTACATGGGCTGCTACATTTAAGAATAAATAATTTGTATTCTCCATCCTGACCCCTCCCCCAAAAGAAGTGGAGAGGATAGCGAAATGGAACAGCTATCCTTGGAATTAGATGGCAGCAATATTCTATACTGTCCAATTTCTGCATCATACATACATACACTCTGGCTTCCACAATATCCTTCCATCTTGTAAGAGAAGTGATGCTGCAAATAGTTTTGTATATGCCTTATATCATATTCTGCTTATTAAGGCTTCAAGAATTAAATAGGTATCTCATTAATTTCTTTTTTTTTGTATTTAAACACGGTTTTATTTGTATTCCTGTGTGGTGATCATAACCATACACCGAAAAAACATTGTTCTCAACTTCTCATGCAAGTAGAATTCTCAAAAAATTCTTGGATGCATGTGTCTTTAACCACGGTTTCATATGCCTTAAAGTGTGGCAATCACCTCCATTTACTATAATAACTGTTCTCAACTTCTCCCACAAGTAGCATTCTTAGAAACATCTCACATATGTCTTTAAACAGTTTCATACGCATTACAGCATGGTGATTACATCCATTTACTGAAATAACGCTGTTCTTAACTTCGCCTGCAAGTAGCATTCTCAGAAACATCTTATACACCTGTCTTTTCTTTCTCTGAGGGTGAAGACCTCTCTTTATTTTTAAAAATAACAATTGTATATATTTAAGATGTAAAAAAAAATGTAAGACATGATATGATATACATACACATAGTGAAATGACTATTATAGTCACGTTAATTAACATATTACCTCCTTATATAGCTACCATTTTTTTATGCATGGTAAGAGCATCTGAAATCTACTCTTAGCAAATTTCCAGTATTCAATACAGTATTATTAACTATAGTCATCATGCACTATATTAGATCTCTAGATATATTCATCCCACAGAACTGCAATAATATATCTCATCAATTTCTACCGCATCATTCTGTGAAGAAAGACAGCAGTGATGGCAGGTAATGAACCACAAGAATAAAAACCTCTGTTTTCCACTCTTGGGTTCCTAATTTTTCTCTTTTCTTCTGCACTCCCATCCTCTAATCCTTCTAAAGTTTAAAACAGTCTGAACACTAACACTTTACACATGTACCAAATTCAAAGGAGAAATTCAATACAGACTGTATTTTTACTTTCCAATAACTTTGAAATTAATTTCTGGGTGGACATGGGGTGGAGGGGATCAAATGGGGGTAAAAGAGGGACATCTGTAATACTTTATGATAAAGATAAATTTTAAAAAGTCTAAAGTTTCTTTGCACCTAATTATGACACTTGTAGCACACCAGCTGCTGAATATGAATTATGATTCAGCAAAAGAGCTATATGTTAAAGATCTAGTAGTGATGGGGGATATCACAGACTTAACTAAAAGGGAGAAAAGCAGTTAAGGAGGCCACATTTGACATAACCAAATTCCAGCTTAACAGAAAAATTAAAAGTGAGACTAAAAAGCTAGAGATTGTTTTTTAAATCATATATACAAGTGTCTAAGTCTGCGGCATGCATTTTGAAAGAGGCATGCATTTGCCATAAGACCTGGCAGACATCATAAAAACCTTCTAACCATTAATTTAGGAGATATCAAAAGAGAAAAGGGAAATTCTAAAATAGAAAACATCTGCACATTCTACACATGTTTTAAGGGGAGAAGGGAGAGAAAGAATTGTTCTTGATAGACACTGATCCTGGAAAGATATTAGAACCAAACAATCTGAAACCACAAAGAGCCAGTTTTATTAGGTCAAATTTAACTTTCTAGGGAAACACAGAGAACTAATCAGGTAAGAGTAGAGAACTAAAATACCTGGGAGTCACATAATGAATTGAGCTAGTAATACATTGTTACTTTAAAATACACATACACACAGACACACAGACCTGTAAGCATGATACTAGGATATATACAAAGGAACACAGTATGCAAGGGCCAGGAAATAGTATCTAGTTTTGATAGTTGTCTTAATTTTCCAAAAAAAAAAAAGGGGGGGGAGGGTAGAAAACCCAGGAGCAGTGCGGTACAGTATAAACCCTAGAAGGGTAAAGGAGATTTGAATTCTGCAGTTCTAGCTCTGACATTTAAGCAAGTCTCTTTAACCACTCTGGGTCTCAATTTCCTCACCTTTAAAATGAAGATGTACAGGGTCTAAAATACCTTCCAAGTCTGAATGTAAATGAGAGTAGGTTAAAATATTTTTCTCAAGTAAAAAGAATACTGGCCAGATGTTATTTCTTTCTAAGAACCCCACCCCCACGCCCATCCAAATGAACTTAGAACAGGAAAGGAAGCATTTGTACCAAAAACAAACCAACAAGAAAAAGCATATTGACTGTTAGGGTCACAGACGCTGGAATGGAGACAGCATTGACAGGCACCTGTCATAAATAAGTGAACCTGAAGGCAATGAAGTAGATCAAGGTGCCTTCCAGCAACATTATTTAAATTATTATCTATGCTTCTTCTTACGAGAAATACTAAAAATGGCTCCCATGCATTTGGTGACAACAGTCTATACATTTTACTTGTAAGGATATGTGATAACTAGCCATTTTCAATATATGCACAGAGAAACTTTTGGCTCACAAGGTAGTTGGAATGTAAGAAAGTCCCATTTTGGTTTTATGAAGAGAATAGTGGGGGTAAAAAGAACTACAACTGATTCCAGTAAACAACCTAATTCAAAGTGTGGGAGGCAAAACTAAGTACCAAACTTATGAAAAATGTATCCCCTTGACATACCAAATTTGCCACTGAGTGTCACATTTAATAGAATGTCAATTTCCTCCGGAGCTAACCCATTCTTCCAAGCCACATTTTCCACAGTTTTCAAGTGTTCTTCCAAGGTTTTATCTTTACTCCGTGAAGTTTTAAGGGGACCTGGAAAAAGGAACCATATTAAATAGTGGGACTTTTAAAATTCTTTCAGTCTCCAGCCTCAACAATTACAATTTGGGATACTTTAAAGGAATAGCTTTATGTATAAAGTGTCTTCCTAAAAGCCCTTCAAAGCCTTTAAAATTCTAGAATGCTTAACAGCAATAGCACCTTCAGTGAGGAAAACTAAATCATGCCCTGGCATCTCTGTTCTAAACTAACTAAAAGTACTAAATTGAGACTACAAGCTGTTTCAATACTAGGGCAGAGGTTCCCAAACTTTGAAATCACCTAAGGAGCCTTTAAATCCCGATGCCCAGGCTGCATCCCATACCGATAAAATCAGATTGTCTAAGAGTGGGTGCCAGGCGTCAGTATGTTTTAAAGATTCTCGGGTAATTCCAACATGCAGCAGTTTGGAAACCACTCTGCCAGGGATGTGCTTTGCTGTTGTATACCTAGTACCTAGCATACCAATATGTAGTAAGAGCTCAATAAATGTCTATTAAAAAGACAAGAGCATGAATGAGCAAAAAAATACTTTCCTTTAAAATTCCTTAACAAAAAAGTCTAGAATATTTTGACAGAAATAGGACTTTCGCAAGGAAAACCATCTGCCTTACCTTTCTCAAAGTATCTCACTGCTATTTGCAGAGCATCTTCTGCTTGCTCATCAGCATCAGCATGTTCAGAATCTTTCACTGGGCTGTTCTGTCCATGTTTCGAGATGCTCTTTGAGTTGCTTAGGTCCTCCTTCAGTTTCCAGGCCAAGAGATTAGTCTGATTACTATTACTCCGTCGTGCCGTTCTCTTTGGTGTCTGAGAGTTCTTAACTCTCTTTTGAGCTGACATTACTGCACATGTTCTATATAGAAATAAGTGTCATTACCATTAATCAACCAAACTGTCCCTTTTTACTCCACAAAGACAGGGACCTTACCTGACTGTATTCCACACATTTACAACATAGTACCTAACATAAAACAAGTACACACACACATACACACACAAAAACCTGACAAAAATCTGGGCAACAAAACCAATAGGTTAACTTTCTCAGAAAGCCCTTGACCTAAATAGAAATAGAGAAAAACAACTGTCCAAGGTAATACTGACAGGCTGAACTGGCCTTCCTGGAGGGAAATAAAACAGTAAAAGTACAGGTAACACAGCAAGTTCCCTTAAAATGGCTATATCGCATAAGGGAATTCAAAACTAAGCCATCCCATGAATTCAATCTTACTTTCTCCAATCCCTCCTTGATTTTGCTTTTTATCTTTTATGCTCCCAACTTTGTCAGTGCTAAGTTAAAACTGCATAGCTCAAAAGTCAAACTAGTGGCAAACTAAGGATTTTTTGAACAGAAAAGTTCCCCATTAACTAATTCACTTTTTCAATAAATAATTACTGAACATCACCTATATGCCAAGTCCATCATCTATATGCCAGGGATAAGACAATAGTCAAGGTCTCTGATCTCATGAAACTTATGGGGTTGAGGAGGAGTGTGAGAGTCAATAAATAAGTATATAGCTAATATTGAATATAATACACAGTGATGTGATAGAAATGAGCAGGGGTGAGAAGCTACTTTGGAACAAGTGTTCAGAGAAAGCCTCCCTGATTGACCTTTAAACTGACTTTTGCATGCCAGGAAGGAACCAGCTATGTGAAGATATGCTGGAAGAGTATCTCATAGAGAGGAAAGAGGAAGACTTGCTAAGACCTTAAAGCAAGAGCTTTGTGTGTCAGAAAAACAGCACCAACACCAGTGGGGTTTGGTAGAGGTAGTGACATGAAAGAGGCAGAGGGCAGTGGGAGATGAAGTCAGAAAGGCAGCCAGGGACTCCATACAGGGACCTGTAGGCCAGAGTAAGGAATTTGGATTTTAAGTGTCATGGCAACACTGGGGAAGGGAGGAGTGTTAGGAGAGGGGAGTGATACCATCTGATCTGTGTGTTACGACCATTTTAGCTGCAGTGTGAAGAACAGAATGTAAGGCGTCAAGGAGTGAGGCAGAGCAATTCTGGATTGCAAAGTCCAGAACAGATATAACCGTAGCCTGAACTAGATCTACTGTACAGCAGTGGAAAAGGTAAAAAACGATTGTATTTGTGATGTGATCTGGAGGTAGGTTGTGCAAGGCCTGATAAAATCCTGGATGTAGGGAGGAGGAAAAGAGAGGAACCCAGAGGACTTCTAAATGTTTCATTTCAAATGACAAAAACAAAGGGAATGGTCCAAATGCCGCTCAGTGCCACCTCCCCAGAACAGATGAGGCCGCAGCAGGAGAGCAATATGCCTGTCTAACCCAGCGGGAGGTTCCGGGTTCCGAGTTGTTTCTTGGGTTCCTACCAAAGAAAGGCTGGCGAGCAATTTTTGACCCCCCTGCCCCCGGTCTACCGGTCCAGTAGCTTCCCAAGACTCCCCCGCAGCACCCCCTCCCTGGGCTGGGGGAAAACCCGACCCCAGCCACATCTTGCAGGACAGTCCTGCTCCGAAGTCAAGGAGATCCGCTTCGATCTCGGAGCCCCCCCCTTGCACGCGGTATTGAAAAGCGCCTTACCCTAATACAGTCCTCGGCGCCCGGACCTCCAGAGCTCAAACATCCCCGTCCAGGATTCAAATGGGCGGGCCCCGCCCTGCGCATGCTCTTCCGAGGGGACGCGGGAGGCGGCCCGGCCGGGCGGCGCGCTCCGCTGAAGCCTGATTGGCTGGGTTGCGGCTCGGCGGCGCCGGGCGCGCGCGCGCGCGCGCGCGCGCGCGCGCTGACGCCGACGCGAACCCGATTCCGTTCCGTCGCTCGCCCCACCCTCCCCGCCCCCGGGACGGGCGCCGAGTGGGCCGTTGCGGCGGGAGCCGGCTGATTGGCTGGCGCTCCCTCTGCCCTAATCAGGCTCGCGTTCCTGCTCCTGCGTAAAACGGCTCCGCGCCCGAATTCTTTAATTTAACAAGGTTAAATTATACTGATCGTTTTCGCACAGATCCGCCCCAAATGTCGGGATTTGGTGGGAAAATGTGAAACGGCAAAGTTGGCAGTAGAGACTGCCTCCCATGCTGGGCAAGGGACGTAGATGAAAGGATCTGTGACTTCTAAAGCTGTCATTTTTCCCCATGTGAAAGTAGGAGGAGGGAAGGCAAAAAAGGCTGGATCTGCCCTCCTTTTACTGAGCCAGATGTGGCACCTTGCCCGTAACCAGCCAGTCTAGAAGTAAAGATTCCTAACTTTGAGGAGGGATGGACCTTAAAAGAAATTGGCTAAAACAGCAACAAGAGGTTAGTGTGAGACCTGAGCTTAGTCCCTAGTTTAATCTCTTACTAAAGTAGAAATCCGAGAGGAAAAATAGAAATTTAACAGCTCTGGCTGATTTTTTTAGGCCAAAACATACCTATAACCTGTAGACAAAACTGTAGGAGGAAACTTGGCTATCTCAGGGAGAGATGAAGAATCAGAGATTAAGTTGATATATTTGGGAGACTACAGCAGACATGACTATTTACCACATTTTATATTTGCATGGTTTTTCAGAGCGCTTTCATGAACCCTTATTTAAACATACATGATAAATAAGTGTTCAATATTTTCATGGTAGCTGCCCTTTGTTTTCTACTAAAACTGAACATTTCTCAAGAGGCATTTTAATCATTTCATAGGCTCGATTGTAAATTGGAAGGGATTTTAAGCCTTCAATCCCCTTCTTTGTAGATGATGAAACTGGGGCCTTGAGTGGTGAAAAAATTTGGATAATGTGACAAGCCTGTGGCACTGGAGATTATGCCACTTTCTGGACACATATAGTGAGAGAAACTGGTTCACCTTTATTTAATATACCTGCAATTTTCTCTGAAATCATTCTTCCACCTTCCCTTGGCATCACCTAATGAAGCAGAATTTCCCAAACCTGGAAATTGCATTGAGATCCTAATTTCCATCTTTTTAAAAATATATCTTTATTGATTTCAGAGAAAGGGAGAGGGAGAGAGAGAGAGAGAGATAGAAACATCAATGATGAGAGAGTCATTGATCAGCTGCCTCCTGCACGCTCCCCACTGGGGATCGAGTCCCAAATCCAGGCATGTGCCCTGACCTGGAATGGAACCGCATTCTCCTGGATCATAGGTCGATGCTCAGTGGCGGAGCCATGCTGGGCGGGCTATAGCTTTCTCTCTTATGTGCTGACATCACAGAGGTGTGGAGGAACTTAAATGAGATTGGAAAGTTGGTAATCTCATTAGTGTATTAAGTGATTATACTCCCCATTTTCTTTCTTCTCCCTGATCCAGACAAAAAAAAAAAAAAAAAGAGCCTGAATCCCTTGATATGACCCTTGCTTTCCAGATTTTCATTATTTGTCCCAACAGTTTCCTCCAAATTTCAAAATTTTTTATTTTGAAATAATGAGAGAAATAAGACAGAGAGGTATCAATTAAGGAGAAGAGTGACATTGAAGAAATACAATAATCTTACTCCACACACAAAACAGCCCCACCCCTTCCCCCATCCCTGGCACATATTAAAACCATCAAAGCACATCTAACAAGGAGAAACATCAGTATGTAATGAAGAAAGCAAATTTTCATCCTGCTGGATCCAACTAACCCATATCAAATGTCCTTCCCCCAGCTAAACTCCACCCACCAGAATGATAAAGAAGTGTAGAGACAACCTTGGGGGTAACTTAGATTTCTGTTTACACTAGCAACGGTCAGTGAAGGTTCAATAGGAGTAGTGAATCTATCTGGCATGGAAACACTGGGTACAGCTCTTCAGTCAAATTTCACATGATTTAAGAGAACAGTTTGAGATTCACAGACTTCTAACAGGACTAATCCCTGCTCCCTCAACCACAACAGTGGAGAAGCTGCCAAGTTCTGATTAGCTGCTGAGAATAGTGGAAGTGAGGAAGTGAGGCTTAAGGAAAAAAAGTAAAATAAATTTACTGCTTCAGTTTCAAACTGTGAGTAAAAGAGTTTAGTAGGTTGGGTTTGGACAAAAGCAAGGTGAAACTTCCAATTTCATCACTTGAATTAGATTATCTATTGAATGCATATATTCCTTATTTTAATTAAACTCAATATGGAGTATTTAAAATTTAGACAACTGTTAAAACTAGAGGCTAATTAATTTTATGTATAACTCATTGCCTCAAATTGAAGAAACTTTTTCTTAAAGTGGTAGGTTTTTCAGTTTAATCTATCAAGGGATTCCCCATCCCATGAGAATACATCACTTGTTTTATACCAAAAGTTGGATTCTCTTTATAGGAGGCTTATTTTATTCTGTCTTCACTAGACTCAGTCTATAAAGGGAAGGATACCTATGCAGGATTAGTTCAAGATCAGAGCCTTCTCCTCCGCATGTGCATGCACACACACAGTAAATACATTTTCCCAGACATACAGTCTCACAGTCACATGCTTGCTGGAGTCCATCTCACAAAAACACTTCAATAGCTAGCCATATACATGTACATGCAGCAAGATGTGAGAGTTGCCCCAGAGTAATTAAAGGTGGTGCACATATGTCTAAGTGGGGAGGTCATTTTAGGGTATAGATGTACACAAGCCAACAGGGCCATTAACTTGTAGGTTATATTTTTCCCTTTCCCCCATGATAAATAATTCAAATGGAAAACACACACTAACATCTTCCTGGGTGTCATGGAAGCAACTGCCTGGAAGGTCCACTTTTTGCACATCCGCTTTCCTATGACAACTTCATTTTGCCCTGAGGGGCCTTCTCATATAAGGAGGGCTGCTCCTCCCCTTTCCCCGCATTTCCCATGTTCCCCATGGGAGAGGACTTCTTCTCAGAAGACCGGTCTTCAGGCTTTCGGGCAATCAGCAGGCGGCAGGTGAGCAGGATTCCAAACACCAGGGCATGGGCATAGCGTTTGAGAGGATCACCGACTAGCTGATGGAAGAAGAGCACAACCAACACCAGCAAAAGCAGGAAGAAGTTGGCCACATCTTTGGGACGTCCAGGCACAAGGGTCATGACAATGCCACAAGCCACCTCAAGAGCACCAATACTTTTACGGAGGAGAATGGAATTGATCCCCATTTTCTTCAGCAGAGGAAGGGCTCGGACATAGGTCTTGTAAGCACGTTTCTAGAGTGGAATACCATAAAGAAATCACAGCATTAACTATGATTTTAACATCAGAATGCAGAAAACACAAGCAAGGTCCTCCTTCCCAACCATTCCCTTTCCACACCAGCCAAGGGTGTTCCATTTTTTACTGTTCCCCTAAATAAAAGCCATGTAATTAAGATAAGAAAAAACAAAAGCTAGCAATCTGCTGAGATCCTTATGATTTAAATGATTTAAACCTTAGTAACAGCACGGAAGGTAAGAGAATTTGGCTTTATAGTTTAGCTTTTTTCTGATGATAAATCATAAACAACATTAAGAATGTAAAAGAAAATTCATCAGGCCCATGAAAACTGGTACAGATTAGCCACATCCACATTTTCTAGTGCCTGCCTTGTCCAAACCCAGATGCATATGAGTATCAACATAAATGAAACAAGGCAAGGCACAGTATGGTAAAGCCTCACTAATTTGGTCTTCCCTAATTCAGAATCTGTGATAATTCAGGAACTTCAGCTGAGCTGGAGTTTATATTTGTGACATTGTTAAAAAAAAAAAGGTGTGTGGTAAGCAAGTAGAAAATTAAAATGTATGCACATGTGAGCCCCTTGCGTATCTTTAAAATACAGTAAGACAAAAATCATTCTCATGGTTACTGAGATAAATCCCCAGGCCTTTATAAGACACTCCTTTGATTAGCCTGGTTTAACTTCATTAATTTTAATTCAACAAATATTTATTGAACACCTACTATGGATTATTCGATGAAGATATACGGATGAATAAGACAGGGTCAAGAAGCTCTTGGTCTAGTGGGGGAAAGAGATACATAAAGAGCATTATAAAGCAGCATGGTTAGTGGTATATAATAGAGGTCTGTACAGTGTCTAATTGTAGCCCAAAGGGAGACATCATAAGACAGAGGAGGGAGTCACTGGATATATTACAAAGTAATAGAATTACATTGACCTTAGAGTAATAGATAATCATATTTTTCAATATTCAGAGTGGCCTGATCCTCATTTTGGAGTAAATTGATGAGATTTCATTAAGTGTCTTATTGGGTTGGCCCACTGCTTTGTTTTCATTAAGTATCCATTAGTTCATTCAATATTTATTGTCTCCTTATGCTAGGCACTGGACTAGGCACTCTGGATACAGATTTCAGCTTGAGTCTATAAGAGGAAGAAGAGTTATGCAAATATATAAGTGCAATAAAATATTGTGGATGCTGAATAAAATTATGTAAATGGGTACAGTGGAGGTACACCAGAGGGAATGGTCAAGTCTTCCTAGATGGAGACTGAGAAAAGCTAGAGTTGAATCTTAAAAGAACAATTGTTTGCAAGATCAATAAAGAAAGTGTGTTGCAGGCAGGTGAAGCTAGATGAGCAAAGGCCCTAAAAGCCGAGCTAGACTGGTGTGTTGTGAATACTGCCCCATTCAGCATAGTTTGGGGGAGGGAGAGGAGAAATCAAATCAGGGAGATAGATATAAATCAAATCACATATGTTGTGTTGTAGAACTGTACTTTACCC
The DNA here is from genome assembly GCF_054644295.1 of Miniopterus natalensis. Classification (NCBI taxonomy): domain Eukaryota; kingdom Metazoa; phylum Chordata; class Mammalia; order Chiroptera; family Miniopteridae; genus Miniopterus; species Miniopterus natalensis. The sequence goes on from NC_142103.1 coordinate 28,996,474, forward strand.
TATAATCCAGGGGGAGCAACATAATTTGCTTTATAAGGAAGCTGCCTCTGGAAATAATGTGGAGGATAGATAGGGAGAAGTATACCTGGAAACAAGGAAACCAGGTGAGAGACCTGGACTAGAGTAATGACAGTAAGGATAGAGGGAAGGGAACAGAATCAAGGATACTTTGAATGAAAAATCAACAGGCGTTGATGTCTAATTGGATGTGAACACTGAGGGAAAGAGAGGTCAAGAAAGATTCTCTGGTCTTTGGCTTGGGTGCCTGGATAAAAGTTTGGGAATGCACATAGAAGAACTGGTTGGGGGTGGCAGAGGGCAGGAAGGAGTGAAGAATTCAATTTGGGTTTTTCTGAGTTGAATTATCTCTAAGACATGTAAGTGGAGATATTTGGTAGGTAGTCAGTAAGAGAGGCCTGGGGTAAAAATGCAGAATGGATAGTCATCAGTATCTCCAGGTAGAATGTATACAGTGGGAAAAATTGTGTGGCACACATTTAAGAAATAGGGAGAGGAAAAGAGTCCACAAAGTAGACAGAAGAAAGTGTGGCCAGAAAAGTATGAGGAAAACTACCAGAGACAGGGTTATGGGGGCAAAAAGGAGTTTTAAGAAGAGATTAGTCAAACAAACATCCAGAAGTAGAATTGCTAGGTCATATGGTAGTTCTATTTTAATTTTTTGAGCAATCTTCATACTGTTTTCCATAGTGGCTGAACCAATTTACAGTCCTACCACCATCAGTGCATAAGGGTTCCTTTTTCTCCACATCCTCACCAACAAAATGAAAACACTAATTTGAGAAGGTATATGCACCCCTATGTTCATTTATAATAGCCAAGATATGGAAGCAACCTACGTGTCCATTGATAGATGAATGGATAAAGATGTCACATTCTCTCTCTCTCTCTCTCTCATACTGAAATATTACTCAACAATATAAAGGAATGAAATCTTTCCATTTGAGACAACATGGATGGACCTAGAGGGTATTATGCTAAGTGAAATAAATCAGACAGAGAAAGACAAATACCATATGATTTCACTTATATGTGGAACGGAAACAGACTCATAGACACAGAGAACAACGGTTGCCAGAGGGGAGGGGGTAGGAGGACGGATGAAAAAGGTGAAGGAAAATAAGAGGTACAAACTTCTAGCTAAATAAGTAGGCCACAGGAATGTAGTGTATAGAACAAGGAATATAGTCAATAATATTGTTAATATCTGTACAGTGAGACATGTTTACTAGACTTATCATGGTGATCACATTGTAAGGTATATAAATGTAGAATCACTATGTTGTATACCTGAAACTAATATAATACTGTATGCCAACAATACTTTAATAATTCAAAAAAATAAAATAGAAAAAAAAAGACAATAGTCAAAAGCACCAGATGCAAGATAAGTATTATAAGAATTGGGCAGAAAGCCAACTTGACCTCTCAAAAGCATCTGGCACTTAGAACAGTGTTCACACTCTCTAGGTTTGGAACAAATGTTGAGTCATTTCTCTCACTTCTGGACAAGTGAATGCACCCTTATTTCATGGATTAATTATCATGAGTGGCACAAGAAAATTCCCTATGAGGACTATTAAAAGACTGATGGTTAAGTGAAAAAAGCATGGGTTTGGATTCAAACAGACTTGGATTCAAATCCCATCTCTGCCACTTTTTAGTTGCGTGTCCATAGACAAATTATTTAACCTCTTTGAGCCTAATTTTCCGTAGCAGCACTGTGACTAAGGTGAAGTAAGTGAGGCTATTTGCCATGAATACATTTAAGAGGGTACCAAAAATGCTCATTGATCAAATAAATAATATCCAAGACAAACAAAATGTCAAAATTTTAAATAAAAGCAGGATCAAACTCTGCACTTGTACAACCCTGCCTCACTCATCCCTTCCTGATCCCATTCCTGTCAGGTCCTGTCTTTATTTAAAATTTCACCTTACCCTAGTCCTTACCCTGTTCCTGAGCATGTAAGGGAATACAAAATGTTAGTCACTCTTCCTTCCTCTTTCCATCTTAGTTTAAATTGAGGATTTTCAGAGAGAAAGTTGGAGAGAAGGTGACTAGTAGGCAGAGTAAAACCCTGGGCTGAACTGAGCCAGGCCCAAGTGGAGCAGAATAGAGCTGAGGGTTAGGTCACTTGGTGGTGGGGAGAAGTTTGCCCATTCCCTCTCACTATTAATCTAGATGCCACCTGCCCACTCTCTTCCCCTTTGCACTATGGTGATGGTAGCAGGGGGACATTAGGAAAGAAATCTAGACCCAAGAGACTTGCTTAACTTTTAAATAAAGAGCATTTCTAATTAGTAACACAAAGTTTCCCAAGAGGCAATTCCAAAATCCTAAGTGTAAGCTTCTGACATGATGAACACAGGAGGGAAGAAGAGCTTCTTACCATCATTTTAGAACCAAGTCTTCCAGATGCTTCTGAAAAGTGCTTCTTTTTTGGTTAGGGCTAACCACCCATTATTCAAGAATAGATTCTGATCTATACCATAGTGGAATCTGTAGCTGAGGCCAAATTTAGGGCCTTTAAATCAAATTCCTATGACTTCAGTGATCTTTTTTCTCTCCATTTGGTGTAACTCTATATTACCTTTTCAGTGGTTTATCTAACCTCTTAAACTGCAGCTGTGGATATTTTTATGCAGCTGTTGCCTCTTTCTTTCCTCTTTTTCTCAAGAAGAAACTGCATGTGGATAAGCCATGTCATCACATCTTTAGTTCAAAGCTGAGTAGGTACAGAAAGCATCTATTCTCCAGGACTCCAGACAGGGAAGGCTTAATTTATTAGAAATAGAACTAAGCTTAGATGAGGTCTTGACAGCATAGGAAGCTTTTTATTCTTTCTTCTGTGGAGTAGGATGGAGACATCAAAAGATTGCGTCTCTTCAATGTTTAGTCCAGGCCATCTCAGTTCTAATAGTAAGAATAAAGAGAGTTGACTGAGGGACTCTCCCCAAAGGCTCTTGCAATTCACTTTGTTAGGTCTGTTTCCTTTCCATTGCAATGACCCAGACCCTGTAATCACAGTTTCCTTTTAGGGAAAGGAAGCAGGAAAGAGGATGTTTCAAATCCCTTAATCAAAGCAATCATTCAGCAACATCCTTGGACTGGGATTCGTAAGATAAGCTAAATTCCAGTTTTCCTTTTGTCCTTAAATTACTTGGAGGAAATTACTAAGTATTTTATTACCTCAATTTCCTCTTTTGTAAATTATATTAGTATTTTGGAGATTTAGTCAAAGAATCATAGCATCATAGCATCAACCAAGGGCCACAGGCACACATTTTATCATTAATGAACTACACCATTAGAAATCCATAAGCTTGCAAGCCACAGTAACTATTTTAATGATAATAGTGTTGAATCCAGCTGGTCCATTCTTGTGGTATGAGGAGATATGATTCAGACATGAGTCAAAAGCATATGGAGTTTTTATTTAGTCATACCTTTTTTGTTATTTATTCTTCACAATACCCCAGGGTCCATGATCTCATATTAATGACCTTAAACATGAACAGCTCAAAGCTGTCTAATAATATTCATTTTTTATTACAATTAATAACAGATCCAAGTCAGATATCAAGATAAAGCGGGAACAGAAGGCAAGTGTTTTGGTCCACTTTAGTTTACTTATGCCAATTAAGTAAAAGAAAAAATAATTTGGCTGATATACTGCATCATCCCATTTATATAATGGTCTAAAGCAGATAACACTAACTTATATTGTTAGAAGTCAGTATACCAATTACCCTTAGGGAGGTAGTAATTTGAAGGGGCCATAAGGGGAGTTTCCGAGGTACTGGTTATGTTCTGTTTCTTGATATGGGTGCCGGTTACACAGGAGTGTTCTAAAAATTCCTTGCACTGTTTACTTAATGTGCACATTTCAGTATGTATGTTATACTTCAATAAAATTTACAGAGGAAAAACTATATGAAAGCAGAAGAAGGTACTGACAAAAAAAAAATCTCATACATATCATTAAATACTTCTCAAAGCCCATACAATGTACAACACAAATTGTGAACCTAAAAGAGGACTATGGACTTTAGTTAATAATAATGTATTTATATTGGCTCATCAATTGTAACAAATGTACCACACTAATGCAAGATATTAATAATAGGGGAAAATAGGGGGGAGGGGGTATGTGGGAACTCTGTACTTTCTGTTCAGTTTCTCTGTAACTTACAACTGCCCTCCCCAAAATAAAGTTCATTAATTTTTTTAAAATCTCAGTTTGGTTACTGTCTTACACCATAAAGCCTACATAAGTGCTGCAAAATTTACTAACTCAAGTATGATTTCCCTGAATTTCTGGGAAATCACCTTTAAGCACTAAATATAATATATAATATATTATATAATATATAATATTATATAGAAATGTAATATATAATCACTGTCATATAATGCTCATCTAAAGAGATTGCTGGGAAAACCTGGTCCTACTAACAAAGGTGGATCCCTCCTTGATTGCATTTTAGGGCAAAAGAGTCTGATTTCTACTGTCAATCAAAAGTCACTCTGAAGCAAGCGCAGTTGTTGGCCACTAAGAGGCTACAAACTCCCTGACATAAGTTCCAATGTAGTTTAGCTTGGGATTGCTAGCTGTGTGAACTAAGCAAAGTCACTTTACAGCTCAGGGTCACCTTCCCCTCTGAGGGAATAAACGTACTGTGCCACCTCAAAGAGCAGTCTCATCAGTGAATTACTATCTTATTGCCTAGTTGGAAAGCAATTAATGGCAGTGATTGGAAGCATTAAAGATTACCTATGGACATTAAATAAACTGCTCAAACATATCTGGAGTGTGTCCCCAGGGTTACACAAACAGGAGGGCACTTAACTATAGATAAGCATATAAATTAAGTCAACAAACATTCCTTATGAGGGGATGCAAAGAAGCAGAGACTTGCCCTGTCTTCCTGAAGGCCAAAAATCCCTTGGCTTCATTGTGACAAGATTTTTAGTGTTTTTTCGCTATTCCTATATGGCCCCTTGTGCTTACAGGATGGAACCTTTGCTATAAAGAGCTGAATACCAAATGTACAGCAAGTCAACCATTCATATTTTCCTTGCAAGTAACTGCTTAGCAGCATTTTTAATGTTCCCTCCAATTTCAAGTGAATTAATAAAGGTATTTAGTCAAGGGAGTGGTTGTCATGTTGAATTCACATGGGATTTAGAATACTCTATAACAGGAGTGGGGAACGTCCGGCCCGTTGGCTGTATCTACAGCCCTTGAAATCATTTGGTCTGGTCCTGCCAAGGCAACCACAGGTGGGACTCAAAAGTCAATAAATCTAAGAGCTTTTTTTCATAGCTAATTTTTAAGTTGATAATTTTGTATGGCCTGTGAATGATGTTATAAATATCTAAATGGCCCTTGGCAGAAAAAAGGTTCCCCATCCCTGCTCTATAATGACAACTTGCTAAATCTGGAGGAGGTATGCACACACAACATGGGCTATTCAAGAAAGTCACCTGGAAAGTCTGCATGGGATCCACTGTGCATTACCCAACAGCAAGTGTGGAGTTTTCAATATTAGCTGATTGCTTAAAGCTAGGGCAAATGAAAATAACACCTTGCTCTTCTAAATGCTTGATTTCAATCCCTTAAACTAGTCTAAATGCCTGATTTCAATCCCTCAATTTAGGAATCCACTGCATGAAATAGAATCAATCATTATTACCACCTTACTCAGAATGCCTTTGGAACACCTATCATATGCAAATACTATACCAGATGCTTCCATATGTAATCTCAGTTAATATTTACAACAACTTTCTGAGTAGATATTATTACCCTCATTTTACAGATGAGGAAACTGAGACACTAAGAGTGTTAGGATTTGAACCCAACCCTATATGACTCAAAGCTTATACCCTTCCCACTAACTTCTCCTGGCTTCCCCAGACAGGAAAGAAGTTCATAGTTATTTGTTTGGTTATTTTTTTTTAAATCCTCACCAGAGGATATTTTTTCCATTGCTTTTCAGAGAGAGTGGAAGAGAGAGAGAAACATCAATGTGAGAGGGACACATCAATTGGTTGCCTCCTGCAGGAGCCCTGACCAGGGCCAAGAATCGAGGCTGCAATCAAACTCGGGACCCTTCAGTATGCGGGCCGATGCTCTAACCACTAAGCAAAACCAGCTAGGGCTATTTGTTTTTTAGCAGTGATTCTTCAAAGAGGTGATAACACCTCAGCATTGCACTAATGGTTTTAGAACAAGAAAAAAGTGTTAGCAGAAAAGAAAAAAAATCTGAATTTGAGCCCAGCCAGTGTGGCTCAGGGTTGAGTGTTGACCTATGAAACAGAAAGTCAAAGTTTGATTCCCAGTCAGGGCTCATGCCCATGTTGTGGGCTAAATCCCCAGTAGGGGGTGTGCAGGAGGCAGCTGATTAATGACTCTCTCATCAATGATGCTTCTCTCTCTCTTCCTTCCTCTCTCTGAAAAAAAAAAAGAAAGAAAAAAAATCTGAATTTGAAAAATTGGTTTCAAAGTAAAATGAAACCCCAAGGTATGAATTGGGGCAGCTAAATTGATACAAAAATAGGAGAGAGAATGTGCAAGATATTTTTAAGAATCAGTTGTAAATTCTGACATCCAGAAAAGCAGTTGTAATCATTTAATGACTTCTCTACTGAGAGTACTGAGTCATGGACTTGGTTTCTAACATCTTCTCCAACAGCAGCTTACCCTATGATCTTGGATCAGTTATCCATTGGTAAAATAAGAATAAATAATAAAATGATAATAATAAATAATGAAAAGAAAAAACAAGTAATATTAAAACAACAACAGCAACAACAACACTTGGAGATCTTTGAAGAAAAGCCACCGCAGTCAATATAAGACTAACTCTCCCGGCCGACGTGGCTCAGCAGTTGAGCATCGACCTATGATCCAGGAGATCTTAGTTCGATTCAGGGTGAGGGCACATGCTTGGATTGCGGGCTTGATCCCCAGTAGGGGGCATGCAGGAGGCAACAGATCAATGACTCTCATCATTGATGCTTCTCTCTCTCTCTTTCCCTCTCCCTTGCTCTCTCTGAAATCAATAAAAATAAAAATTAAAAAGGCTAACTCCATCGATGCAGAGCAATCATTCCTAAATGGAAAACAGAACATCCCAGATAATCATCTCAGCTGTTCTAGGGTTGGGGTCTTGAGGGGCTGTAGCTCCCTTCTAAGAATCAAGAAATAGCTCCTAAACTGCATAATTGAGAATCAAACAGAGAAATCTGCAGGGTGGTGACCGGCCAAGACAGTGCTACAATGACTCATTCATTCACCCATCCATTCAACAAATATAAATTTAGCACCTTCTTTGTACTAGAACTGAATTTTCCCCATTTCCTATGGGTTCAGGAATAAAGCTGGGCCAGCCCAGGCACTATTCAGAGGGCCCTACCTCAGCCAGCTATCTCCAGGGGTTCAGTGCTCAATGCAGGAGAGGACCCTGGAAAAGGGCAATCTAAAAATCCCCCTCAAGCTTCATACTACTATGAAGTCTACCTTCCAGCTCGATATAGTTCTTCCACTCCCTCCAGATGCTCCTGGGCACAGAAGCACAGAATTATGCGTACACGGCGTGCGCGCACACACATATACACACGCACGCACGCACACACACACACACTGGTCCTGTACTGCTTTATTAGATTATACCTATTTAAATATGTTTCTTTGTATGATATGAAATCTTCACATTTGTTTCTTCTGCCTTTCATTAGACTGCGACAGACAGCTCCACTCCCTAGGAAGAAACCTACTATAAACCCATTTGTGGCTGCTCCTCCTCATGAGCTCCAGCCAAGCTGGTAGAAAGCTTCCCGGTGACTCCATCTTAGTTGGATTGCCTGCAGAGCCTAACACTGTACTTAGAGTGCAGCTTGGGGGGGTGGGGCGGCGCCTGGAAAGCAGCTGAGCAGGGTCTGGGGGACAGAGAGTATACTGAAGAAGGGTACTGTGTCCCTAAGGAAAGGGAAAGCTTAAAATACCTAAGGTGCACCCACAGAAACATATAAATGTATGAAAAGTAAAGAAAAGCAAGAGCATATTCATTTATTTGTAATCTAACACTACACTACTCCTGCCAAGACAAAAATGTAGTGGCATTTCCTCTCCACCTAGTCCCTCTGCCTTTGGTGGCTTCTGTTACCCCATCTCTTCACCCCTCCCTAATGCAGGCTGCCTTGGATACTCTTTTTGACCTGATTTTAATTCCATCTGGTCAAACATGTTGGGAGGAGGGGAAGGGAGAAGGAGAAATACATTAGAATTTGCCACTGGGGCTAGACCTAGGCTCTTGAGGACCATCCACCCTCCCCCATCCCAGGGTGATCCTGTGGTGAGGTAGACATGGAAAGCACCAGCTCAAACCCTGAGGCAGAAATCAGAGCCACCTGCAAACATTTCTGAGCATCTACAATTTGCCAGTCTCCAATCCACTTTCAGCTCACGTTGGGGAGCCCTGGAAGGTTCTGCAGTGGGCTCCAGGATTGCTATGTATTCCTATCAACCTGTGGGGCTATTCCTCCTTTCCAGGACCCTAAAGAAAAGTCCCTCTTGCCTCTTTTCTCTCTCCCTTCCTGTTCCTTCCCTAAGCTCCTTTCCTTCTTGACCTTGAGAGCCCAGTAATGGGCTCCCTCTTATTACTGGCAGTCTGGAAAAAAGAAAGTGAGAAGCAGGTTCCCTTCAGCTGAGGTGGGGAGATAAAGAGGCAAAGTGACCCAGGGAGAGGTCAGAGATCGAAAGTGCTGGAAACATCCCCTGTCATTTATTTCTTCATACTCCACAGCAGAGGAACAAGTCCTCTTCACGCCCAACTGGGGAGAACAGCCCAGCCCCCAGGTTGCAGAGGAGATGTTTTGGCCAGTCACCTTCTGTGATTCTAACTCTGCAGAGGGGAAGACCTGCAGAGGGCCTGGCCCTAGGCATCCATAGGAGGCAAGGTGGGGATTAAGGACTATTGCAGGAGAGAAAAGGCAGACTTCACAGATTGTGCAGACTAGCCCACAAACAAAACAAAATAAAACAAAATATCTAGCTCTCCCTTGAGAGAAGGCAAAGAAGCAAGCTCTTGGTGACCTTTATTTGGGCCAAGGCTGCTTTGTCTCAAGGATAAAAACACACACCCAGGCTGCTAGGGGAATACCATCAGCTCCCCGCCTGCTATTAGGAATACCTTTCCCGCCCCTAAAAATCGCTAGTTTTAGCAGCCCACTCTCCCCCAGCCCTTTCCCTTCTTCCCCTTTGTTCTTCCCGAAGATTAATAAACTCTCCAGCTTGCTGAACTCTTAGCTCCAAGGGAAGGAATCAGACTTGCAGACTGGTTGCCGGACTTTGGGTGTGCTGGAAGAAGGGGAGGGTTCCTGCCCAGTGACAGGTGTTAGGCACGTCTCAGCCTTTTGGGTCGCTAGGGGATTGAGGGGTACTCGCTGGGCAACCCCTCCCCCAACTGGCATTCAGTGGCTCCGGAACAGTTGCTCTCGGCATAGCCCACAAATGAAATCGCTGCTGTCCAGCTGCTTCTTCCGAGCTGCAAAGTTGTTGGGGAGACAGGAGGGTCCGGGCGGGGTAGGGGTTAAGGGGATGGGACCATTGACTAGGAAGGAAAGCAGGGGAGAGGAATTTGCTATCCCTTAGGGGTGCGTTCCTCATCGCCCATTTGCTTCACTTACCATCTCATTGTAGGCATCCTTGCTGAGCCTGGGGGTCAACTTGATAGTTCCCATAAAAACAAAGAAGAGTCCCAGGGCCACTGAGAGGGCCACGACAGTTACAGCTCTGGGGGATGCCATGGAGTCACCAAGGCAGGTCTCAACTAATCCTCTGCTTTGCGCACCCTGTGTGTCTAAAGCGCTGGCAGTTAACACAGAGGAAGCCGGAGGGACGCTGCAGAGGCAGCAGGCAGCTAGAATGACAAAGGCAGAGGAGGGAGCTCGAGAGAAAAATTGAGAGATTGAGATTCTACCTCTCTCACTACAACAATCTCTGGGTCCTAATGCCCTACGCCAGCTCCTCAATGGCCAAAAGCACAATCTCAAAGTTAAAAGAAGCCCTAAAATGAGATAGAAGCTTCATGTCTTAAATGGGCAAAAAGTAGGTTAGGCTTCAAGCTCAGTCCCTGAGCTGCCTTTAGAATGAGGGTTAGGGAAAACCTAATTTCTACCACTTTCCAGCAGGCGCACTTTTCATCTCTGTAGTCTTCTATCACTCCTTTTTTTCAACCTCTCTCATTTTCTCCCCTTTCCTTTCCCTTAGTCCTCAAAGTTTCTGTTTTCTGCAGTAGGTAGCACTCAAGGATGAAACTGCAAAGTTGTCAGATTTGATCGCTGGCAAAGAAGGCTTTGGCTTTCTCTTTCTCTTCCTCTAAAATCATTCATGGCTCCCATTGCCCAGTGGATTAACTTCAGAGTTTTAAGGTTGTCATTCAAGACCCTTGGCTTATCTTCCAATAGCTCCCACTGCCACATGCCACCCCTCATCTCCTATCTACTCATGGCCCCATACAGCCTGAGCTTTCCTGCCTCCAGTACATTCTCTTTCCCTTACTCTTCACAAACATTCGACCTTGTCTTCAATGTCACTTCCTCCATAAAGCCTTCCCTGATCCATTCCCAGCTGGATTTGTTTTCTTCCTCCTCTGATTTCCTGTAATAATAATCAATATTTATTGACTGTTTACTAAGTGCTAGACAGTATCCTTTACCTGTATTAACTAAGGTATCTTTACAGCAATACGGGTGAGCTAGGTATGGGCTCCCATTTTATGTATGGAACGTTGAAGGACAGGGAAGTTAAGTAAAGAACTTGCCCAAGAGTGTATGCTAGTAAATGGAGAGCCAGAATTCAAACGTAGACAGTCATTTCCAGAGCCTGGGTTCTTAACCATTGCTCTACTGCCTCTTCGTATAATAATTAACATCATTAGTGTGGCACTTACCTGATACTGCTTAGCATTGTGATTACACACACACACACACACACACATACACACACTCTCACCTATTTGAGAGGCAGTGTTCATTAAGGGAGACAGAACAGCCTGGAGTCAGACTCAGAAGGTCCAGGATTTAAATCCTGAGCCTCCATTTCCACATTTATGAAATACAGATGAAAATTCTGCCTCAAAGGCTTGTAAAAATTCCATGCATGTAAGTCAATTGCCTAGCAAGTGTCTAACATGTAATTCCTCGATGGATGTAGTTCTCTTCTTGCTTCTTCTGTCTTCCAAATCTACTCCACAATTAATTTAGATTATAAGCATTTAATAGGTAGGAACAACTTCTATATATCCCCCATAGTACCTAGAGCAACACCTTTTATGCACCAGGTCTTAATAAGTCTTTGTTGGGAAAAATTGATAAATTTAAATGCAAATATCCCTGGGAGTGATAATACTTTAATATTTAGCAATCCTTTATATCTTGTGGTGGAAGAATTTCAGACTCTTTTCTGATTATAATTCAACCTATAAATTACCGAGTGCCTACAATGTGCATACAAATGAATTAGACACTGTAGGAATACACAGATAAATGAGTCATAGGTCCTGTTCCCAATGGGCTTGTTGTATAGTAGAGAATAGGATTTATTAGAAAGAAGATAATTTCTTTGTACATATAAGAAAGACTGGAAATAATAAACCAAAATGAAATGTTTGTCTTCCAAATGTCCTACATTGAATATGGCAGTAAAATGGGCATTTAGGGAAGCTCATTCATATAGTTAAACAACTGATTATATATGTAATGGGAATAATACTATTCATTATAAAAATGTATAAAATACTGAATAATAAATAATATAAGGAAAAAATAATTCACAATCCCAACATGGAGAGATAAACATTGTTAATATTTTGGTCAATATTTTAATTGACCTTTTTCTTAAGTACCTCTCTATGTACAAAACAGATATAAATTCGTTTCTCAAAATTTGATCTTACTATAGAGTCAGTTTTATACCCTGCTTTTTTTCACTTGTTAGGATTTTTTTATATCTAGACTGTCTTCAAAATCACAATCTTTTCTAAAAAATATGTCTTTATTGATTTCAGAGAGAGGAAAGAAGAGGAAGAGGGAGAAATAGAAACATCAATGATGAGTCGTTGATCGGCTGCCTCCTGAACGACCCCTACTGGGGGTTGAGCTTGCAATCTGTACATGTGCCCTGATCCGGAATTGGACCTTGATCTCATGGATCATAGGTCGATGCTCAAGGGCTGAGCCATACCGGCCAGGCAAAATCACAATCTTTTTAAATGATTGTATAATACTTCAGCATCATTTGAATGTACTATAATTCATTTAACTATTACCTTATTGCTAGATATTGATGTCTTTCAAATGACTGTTGCTTGTGCAAATGAAGATGTGATGCATATCCTTGTATATAAAAATTTTCTCAATTCCTGAATTTTTCCTTAAGATAAATTTCTAGAAGTTGAATGGGTCAAAATTACAAACTTTTTATGAAGAGTTAACATTTATTTATTATTTAGAGGGTACCAGATACTATGCTCAGTGGCTTGCATATATTGTGAGATTAATACTGTTAATTTTTTTCCACTTTATGAATGAGGAAATGGAGCAAGGAGTGAAGCAGTTCCCTGAATTCAGATCAGGGCTGCCACCTTTGGGGTACTCAACTTCAACCTGTGTTGTTGTTCCTCAGTATGCTGCTTCTGATCCTTTAGATCATTTAAGAGCTATGCATGTTTAAAAAACTCTTGATACATATTACTAACATGCTTCCAGAAAGCAGATTTACCTTCCCATCAGCAGTATAGAAGTGTGTACACTTCACCACATCAGATACGTGAGAGTTTCAGTTTTTCATCTTCAGCAATTTCATTCATTTAAAATGTGTATTTCCTGGGATATTAGTATGTTAGAACATTTTTCATATATTTATTAGTTGTATGTGTCTCTTCTGTTTATGTCCTTTTCCATCTTTATTTTAAGTATTGGTGTTTTTGATTGATTCATAAGAGCTCTTTATATCATACTGACATCAATCGTGTTTAAAATATTTTTTCCAGCCAGACCTGTGTGGCACAGTGGTTGACCATCGACCTAGGATCCAGGAGATCACAGTTCAATTCTGGTCAGGGCACATGCTTGGGTTGAGGACTGGATCCCCAGCAGGGTGCGTGCAGGAGGCAGTCGATCAACGACTCTCATCATTGATGTTTCTCTCTCTCCCCCTCTCCCTTCCTCTCTCTGGAATCAATAAAGACATGTTTTAAACACAAGTAAGTTTTTAAAAAAATAAAAAGTATCTTTTTCCCAGATTGTGTTTGCCAATAATTTTGATGGAGTCAACTCTAACAATACTTTTATGATTATTTCCATTGTTTTTATGCTTAGAAAGTTTCCCTCAATCTCAGGGTTGAGCATTTGCCTTTATTTTCTTAGAGGTGTCTTATGTGGTTTGTTTGTTTGTTGTATTTAATACTGATGACTAATTCAGTTCTCATTGGTTTGTGATGCTTCTGTTGTTGTATATCAGGTTCCTATCTTTTTACATCTTTTTTTTCTGTCCCACTGATTTCTTTGTTGATTCTTGTGACAGCACTATAATGTTTTAGATATTATAACTTATGTATAAATTTTACTATCTTATAAGCCAAGTTTCACATTATTATTATTATTTTTCAAAAATTATTTGCCATTCTCCCTTATTTATTCTTTTAAGTGAACTTTAGAATCACTTTATCAAGTAAAATAACTTTGAATTTTGACTGGATTGAATTAAACATGTAATTAAAAAATACAGCTTTCCCATCCAGAAATATGGTATCAACTTCCCCATATTCAAATCTTGGTTGCTGAGAGATATACAAGTATCCTTGTTTTTTCTTTGTATAATCTATTCATTTTCTTAGTTATTCCTAAGGATTTTATGTTATTTTCTTTTCATCATGAATGGATTTTTTTCCTCTATTATATCTCTAAATAGTTGCTGCTGGCTTACAGGAAAATTATTGATTGGTGTTCAGCCACTTTGCTGAACTCTTTTCTGAACTCTCATGTTAAATCTATGAGTGTTTCAAATGATTCCCTTGGGTGTCCCTGGATAGACAACTGAATCAGCTGCAAATAATGATGATTTTGTCTCCCTTCCAATAGTTATACCACTTTTCTTTTTTCACATGTTACTGTGTTAGCTGCAGGCCAGCTTCTAACATTTGCCTGGCTTGGGGCAAGAGTACAAAATGGAGGTCTACTTACCATACTGTCAAGGAACCATGAATTGGAACACAAAGAGAAGCAAGAAAGCCCATGCTTGTTACTACTGGGAAACAATCATTGTTATGGAAGAATTTATCGCTATTGGGAGAGGAAGAATTTGACAAATTAATTTGCCATTTTTTTACTAAGCACTTCTGCTCAAATTCTCCCTGTATATCAAAGCAGTGTCTGACATCAACAGCAGCATAACTCACAAACCTTCATGGCATTTGGATGTACAGTATTTGCCTTTAGTTTTAAGTACATAGGGCAAGAGACATGAAGTATTCCCCTTATGGTTGAATGATGTTAATCATGAGAGCAAAGGTTTAGGGTTTTGTGTTGTACTGGATCCCAAGTGACACAAGTGCACATCTTCTTTAATAAATTTATTTTTGCGTATTTTTAATACGAGGGATCCTCTAAAGCAGGGGTCCCAGAGCAGAAGTCCATCTTGCCTAAGTGGTAAGAATGACACTGGTTACTCAGAACACTACTAAGCACTTTTAAATGGCAGCAGCCTAGCTCTGTCTTTGAAGCTAGTAAAAGCAAATTTCACCCAATAAGGTTCCCTACATCAAGTGAGTGACAGGGTTGGTCAGTCCCTTGCCCACCCCCTCCCTCTTCTGTTTTTTTTTTTTTCTACCTGTCCCTGTCACTCCTTATCTGTTGTGATTCCTTCATCCAGTCCAGTTTTTCCTCCTCCTCATCTCAAGAGCTCAAGATTCTACCTGGGTAAATTTCACATATGAGTGAAATTGTATGGTACTTGTCATTCCCAAATTAAACTAACAAGCAAAATAGAAAGAGACTGATAGAGAGCAGGCAGGCAGCTCTGGGAGGGATTGAGCAAAAAAGAAAAAAAAAAGAGAAAGAATTTATGGATGGGGCAACAGTGAGGTGATTGCAGGGAAGTGGAGAGCAGTAGGTGGAGGTGGAAGAGGGTATAGGGGGGATAAATGGTGATGGAAAAAAATAAATTAAATAAATTTTAAAAAAGATTCTACCTGGGTAAAGGTGAACCTTTGTGTTTTGGGATTTTCAGGGTTCACCCTTAGATCCTGCAGCTCCTGGCATCCAACCTGTCACTGAGTGGTGTGTGCATGTGTGAGAGGGTGAGGGGTGGTGTGGACCTTCATGCTATTGATGCTTTTGCTTGTAGCCACCAGGCTCAGACCACATGCTGGGATAAGAATGGGGGAGAGGTGTCCCGTATAAGGTGGAGATCTATACAGCTGCCTTTGTTTTATAAGAATTGAAGAGAATCCATTCAACAAGCAGGTGGGATGGAAGTGAGTGCCTTATCCTTCTCCCAGCAGCCTCCTTTCATTTCCCATCTGCACCTCCCTCAGCTGGAGTCTCTACATTCCCCCTTCACTGTTTTATTATCACATTAGAAAATTATGCTTATAGATGTGAACCAGATCTGCTTTGAAAGACACTGCCCAGGATGTAATGAATGTGACTCTCATATGCTTTATCTTTGGCTACTAACAGAGACTCACCATGAGATTGCAAATTTATCTTTTTTTTTTTATTATTAAATATATCTTTATTGGTTTCAGAGAGAGGAAAGGAGAGGGAGAGAGAGCGAGAGCGAGAGAAACATCAATGATGAGTCATTGATCGAGCCCACAACCCGGGCATGTGCCCTGACTGGGAATCAAACCCTGATCGCCTGGATCCTAGGTCAATGCTCAACTGCTGAGCCACACCCAACCAGGCGCAAATTTATCATTATTTGGCTCTTTAGGTGAGATAGAATAGTATATTTTTAAACTTGACTTGAAACTCAACTGAGATCTAATACCCGGTCCCTACAAAGAGGTGGCCCTCTTTGATGTCTCTTAGAGACTGAGAAATTCTGTTCTTTTTTTTTAAAAAAAAAAAATTTGATTGATTTTTAGAGAGAGAAGAAGAGAGGAAAGGAGAGGGAGAGAAACATCGATTTGTTGTTCCAGTTGGTTAATTGTTGTATGTGCTCTGTCCAGGGGTTGAACCTGCAACCTTGGTGTATTGGGACAATGCTCTAACCAATGGAGCTACCCAGCCAGGGCAGAAATTCTGTTCTTGATACATCTTTTTCCTTACATCCTTCCTACCACTTGGATATTTGTAGATTTCTCTTTCAACTGTAGAAGTCACTGGGTGGTTTCTGCACCAGGGATCACAAACTCACATGCCTATAGAGGGTGAAGAGTTAATATAAATGTATAAATTTGGTAAGACATTAGGCTGTTATCGGAGAAATGCGTGGATGGTCTTTCTCTGTTGCCAGTGGGAGTGGGGTTCTTGGGGTGCTGTTGGAATAAGCATTTCCAGAGGTCCCCATGGGAGGATGAGATCTGGTAGAAAGCTTTATTTGTGTGGAATTACATTCCTGCATTTCCAGTCCCATTTCCCTTAATCCAGTCCTGGAAAATGTGCAGCTGGGGATTCAACAAAGTTAGAAGCAAAGCCAGTGTCCAGAGTTTCCGTTCCATAGTGGAGCTGAGGCTGGTGTAGTATCAGGTTAATTGTAGTCCATCAGTCCATTGTGTGGGGGTCCATCACGCCAGGAGTGCAAACCAAGCTGGCTGAGAGACTAGAGAGAGAACTCCTTTGTTTAAGAGACTGAGTATCTCAAATCTTCCCATACTTGCAGTGGCCACACCTACTCTGGCCAATGACCTGTTGCCAGGTATGACTGACAGTCAAGTACCTTCCCTATGTCATCTAGACTTTACTGGACATGTATCTAAACTGCAGCTTCCTGGCAAAACTGCACAAATGGCATGCCCATACTATTTGGCCTTTCCTTTACTCTTTTCCTTTTACTATTAATTGGGTTATTTATAATGGTACCAAGGCAACAGATATTAAGGTGTTGTGTTTTTTGTTGTTGTTGTTGTTTTGTATTGTGAGCCCTGAATACTCTAGAAATTCTTGGGTAACAGTTAATGAGGCCACCAGTTACAGTGCAGACCATCTTGTATTTTTCTGTGGTTCTCAAAATATGATCTGAAAATCCTAAGTGGTCTATTATTTCCTTGAGGTTCTTTGTGGGTTGGTCTCTTAGAGTATTAGTGTTACTTTGTTTTTGGTTTGCTTTTACTTGGTGTCTTATCCAAAGGAGCATCATTTTCCCCATATGTTATGGGAGAGGTTTGCAAGGTAGATGTTCTGCAGAGTCATTTACCTTATCATAGTGGTCCTAACTGAAAGATTGTGAGATCCACAGCAGAGTGGGTACAACACTCCCACCTCCCGTAGGGTCACAGCCTCATGACTTGCTCTGTAGGCTGAAGTAGAATGCCTTGATTTTATCACTAACTACCATCTAGTGAGCCATCACTCTGTGTTAGGCATTGTACAATTATAGTGCACCAGCCTATTCAATCCTCAAGACAGCCCTATGAAACAAGTCCAGTGAGTTCTATTATTATGGCAGTTTTTACAGATGGGAAAATTGAGGCCCTGAGAGGGTAGGCCATTTGCCCAATGTTATCTTCTCATAAGTAGCAGAGCTAGAAATGGTGTCTGCACACAGCAGAGCCTATTTTTTGGACCATTATTGGTTCTTAACCTTGCCTGACATTAGAATCACCTGCAAATTTGTTTTTAATGCATGTAAGCAGGGTCCATCTGCAGAGATTCTGATTTAATTGGTCTGGGGTACGGCCCCCAGCACTTGTATTTTTAAACAGCTTTCCAAATGATCCTAATGTGCAGCCACACTAATGAACACTACACTCTGCTTTGCTGCCTCAAAACTCAGTGACCTCAGATGTATCTCAGGGAGATACAAGGCACATGGTGGGAAATGAGTGAAAAGTGAAAGAGAAACAAGGTTATGGTGGGGTGAGTGTTATGTTCAACTTATGCCTCTCTCTGTCTACTGAAGGCAACATATGTTCTTTATATAAGGTAGGTGTGAACAGTATGCTCTGAGGAGAGTTTGCACAGTAATGGCTCTTTCCTCAGCTTCATAAGTAGTGCTAATTGAGACCCTACATGGGATCATACTGAACGTGTGGGTTAAATAATAATCCCAACTGAAAAGTAGCTGTAATTGGCAAATACTGCTCTTCAACCGTAACTCTTTGAGTTGCTTCCAAAAGAAAACCAAGATCGTACTGTACAAGCATCAGCTTTTTGTAGCTGTCAGGACTAAGTTGGAAGCTAAGCCTAACCCAGATATGTTCAAGTCTTTCTAGATATATTATGTTCTATGAGCACTGCCTCTGTGCTGTGTTCTCTCCCATGGTGGAGTCTCTAGCCAGTTATCTGGTCTTCCTGGAGAGGCAGAGGCAGAGGTAGAGGAAGCGACTGAAACCCAAACATTAGAACTTCCCCAGGATCCCTAAGCGCTGAGCCATGAGGAGAGAGCAAATCCGCTGCACATCATTGTAACTGTTGTCTTTTCTTCTCTTGACTGGAGGCCATGGAATATAGAGTCGAGGTCCTCTACTCCAGCAATGTCAGCATCACCTAGGAACTTGTTAGAAATGAAAATTCTCAGGCCCTTCCCAAGACCCACTAAATCAGAAACTCTAGAGATGGGACCCATCCATCTACTTTTAACAAGACCTTCAGGGAATTTTGATGTACAGTAAAAGATTAAAAGTGGAGACACAGGCATCAGACAGCTAAATTCAAGTTCTGGTTCCACTACTTATTATGTGTCCTTGGGGAAGCTGTTGATCCCTCTCTAAGTCTAAGTTACCTCATCTGTAATATACAAATACCAATTTTCTTATCTGTAAAATGAAAGCAATGATGCAGAACAGCCCTTATGATAATAATACAGATTCAATATTTGTCAAATCCTTACTCTGTGCCTTGCACTGCACTTAGTGCTCTATGTGCATTATCCCATGTAAGTACATGTTCTTTTTTCTACTGTCTCTAACTAGTTACCATCTATATTATATCATAAGGGCTGTTCTGGATAATCACTTTCATTTCCAATGTGATTGAGTTCCTTTGGAAATGATCCCAATTATAAGATCAGAAACCAAATAGCATGTCTTAAACAACTCAATGGGTCTGGGGCAGAAAGGATTTCATCTACCAGTTTCTTCACAGAATTGTTGAACATAAAAGGGGGGTACCTTAAAAGCAATCTAGTCCTTCTACTCCATTCAACCTAACAGTTGCTTTAAAAAGAAATACAGTGCATAGCATCAGGAAAGAAAGTAGAAATGAGCGGCTGAGGATGGTGATTTGGAGAGGAATGAAATTATGGCTTCTTGGTAGTTGTAGAATTTGGACCCTTGATGCTGACTCCAGGCATGAAGCCCAAGTTCATGTACTGAAGGAATCCTGGTGTGCAGCAGGACATGGGATACATGTCCCCATGTTATTTCTCTATAACTAGCTTTGAGGGATGAGTGGCCATAGTCTGAATGCAACTGACATTGAATTGCAAATTTCAACACTATGAAAAGCAAAGGGTTGGGACCTTATTAAGTGAGAAATTGAACATCAGCACCAGCCATGTACATCTGAGGTAGTAAATATCTGTTACCCTAGAAACCAGAACATAAAGGTAGCTAGGTAGTTTGGTGACAGTTTCCAGGGTAATTCCTCCCACATGCAGCATAAGAGCTTTCTTATTATGTTAACTCTTTCTCCACATGCCCACTGGACCTTCACTCAGTGTTCCACTATCATCTCCCTCTCCTTAAAGACTCCCTTTCTGACTTTCCTATTTTTTAAGTGCCAGTGCCATTCTCCTAAGTACTATTGTCAAACCCTTGATGTTTATCATGAACTGAAGGGCCCCCCAAAATAATATGTATCTCCAAACCTAAGAGATACGTTTAGAAAATATTAGACACACAAATCAGGAAATGATAGATGCTTCATTTGAAAAAAAATTTTTTTTAAAAAGCTCACAGTGGATGAAACTAACCATCTGTAACTCTTCCCCCAAGTGACTTCTTGTAAATATAATTTGTAGATATTCTGCAGATGAAATTAAGATGCTTCCCAATATCTCACCTGGGAGCTACCAACCTAGAATGTAATTCATGTAAGATGAGCTGTTACCTTGGCAACTGTAGCATGTACTGAGGATAGGAGGCAGGTAATATTGTAATGAGCGAAGATTCTGGTAACTAGTTAGAGACGGTGGAAAAAAGAACATGGGAGAGTCAGTGTTTATCCAGCACTGTTCAAGTAACTGGAACACTGGTCTGGTAGATGTGTTACAAATAACCCAGTCAAAGAGCCCTCAAAACCATTCGACTCCACATGTTCAAATTGCAAGTGACGTTCTGATTTCTAGTTTGGTTTCTCAGGTACATTAATAGCTGGTAGGTATAACCCCAAATAGGAGATAAGGATATTTCAGTCACTAGAAACTATATTCTTCACTGGCATTTGGCTTGTAAGTTGGTCTCCTATAAGTCCTCTTGTAAATTAGTCCCTAAGAGTCTAAATCACTTCCACAGGAACTGATAAAATCTAATTCTAAGTTTCACAGTCTGAACTATGGGGCTTTCACCAAGATTCATCAATTCATTTTTCTCTCTGATGTTTTACTTTTTTCTTATTATTAATGGAATGCTTGTCCATTGAAGAAAAATTGGAAAATAAAGAAATGGAAAAGGAGCCAACAAATGAATCACCCCCAAGCTCACTATCCAGAGTAAACAGTATCTAGATTAAACAGTCAGCATATTGCCTTTTAATGCATTTTTATTTATAAATTTCAGATCATACTGAATGCACAATTCTTTATTCTACCTTTTTCACTTAAGGTTGTCTTCTTCACATATTTCCATGTTATTACAAATTTTCAAAGACACAGTTTTAAGTTAAATTTTTATTGAAGTATAACATATGTACAGAAAAGTATACATATCCAAAGAGTACAACTCAATGAATTTTCACAAAGTGAACACACCTGTATAACCAGCACCCAGGCAGCGCTGCTTTGGCTGTCTAGAAACATTATGGGAAAGAAGTGAGCCAAGGCAGAGCTACTGTGAGCTTACTGGGAAGTCAGAGAAAAGGGGGCCTTGAAGACAGGTTCAGGGGGTTAGCCCAGAACAAGATGCCACTGCCCATCGCTCCCCTGGTTGCAAGTCTTGTAGAGACCCTTAGAGTTCAAGAGAGAGAAAATTCACTCAAAAAGGAGATTTGAATGAGTGTCTAAGGAGGGCATGCTTACCCTATATTTCTTTTTCTGGGAATTATCTCTCCATGCCTTTGCTAAGGTCTCTATTGAGGTCATGTCCTTCATATCAGTTTATATAAGCTCTTTATACAGTAAAGATAATGACTCTTTGCTATTCCTGTATATATTTTTCTGTTTGTTATGATTTAATTTGTTAATTACATTTTTTTGTCATATAGAAGTTCTTAAGGTTTATGTACTAAAATCTACCTACATGATAAGTTTTTTTGCTTTTTTTTTTTTTTTTTTTTTTTTTTTTTACTGCTCTTCAGTTTACTCTTCCATCCACATTTTAGCATAATCATCTATATTTTATTTGAGGGCTTTTATGATTTGATTTTTTTGACCTTCAACTAATTCATCTCAAATTTCAGTTGATGCATGGTAGTAGGACTGAAATTTGAATTGGCACCAACTGGGGTGCTTGTTAAAAACCCAGATATTCCTGAGCCTTACCCCCTGAGATTTAGATTCTATAGGTGTGACATTGGGCTCAGGAACTCTCGTTTGTTACAGTAACTCAGCCAATTACATTGCAGATAGTCCCCTGTCCACATTTTGAGAAATTCTTGCAGAATGCAGTGTGGCCTACCTTAGTACAGAGAGTTAGCACCTCCGATCTGGATGACTGCAGCAGTCTCCCTCAGCTTCCAGGTCATTGCAAAATCTATCCTATACACAGCTCCTAGAGTTCTCTTCCAGAAACATCTCATGAAAAACTCTTCTTTAGCTGCCCATTGTTAAAGGAACTAGATCAAACCCCTCATCCCAGCACTCTAGGACCTTCATTATCTTCCCAGATCTATTGATCTGATCAGCTGGATCTCTGATGATTCCAGAACCACTCTCCCATTCTGCTTCCTCATGGGCCTTGGATACATATTGCTCATTTTTGTTTTCATGTTTTGGTCCCCACCTCCTTTCAAGTTATTCAAATCCTATGCATTTAACTCACTTCTCACATTCTCTTCCTTCCCTGACTACCAAGAAGATCCTTGCTTTCCTAGAATTACCAAAGCCCATTGTTGTATATTCTCATTTTGTGTGTCTTATCTTCCCATCAGGTCACAGTCTTGGGGCCGTAGTTTGTGTGTCTATCCCTTATAGCCTGTAACACAGTCCTAGATGAAAAAAAAGTTTACCTGAAGAACGTGGTTAATGGAACAAAACCAGCCCTAACTGCCAAGTGATTTTAATACATGTTATTTCTAAGAGCTAATGCAGTAGCCCTCAGAAATGTTTTGCTTGGACCAAAATGAGAATGTTTGACAAATTTTAGAGACTTCATTTTGTTGTGATTTGATTTGCTGATATCAAAGTTAAGAAAACGTTATCTTGGTTCAGTTCTTATTTAATTTAACAATGTTGCTTATCACCCATTGTTACCATTGTAATTAGCTAGCTATTAATAATAGGAAGGAGGAAAGGGAATGCCAGGCATTATAAGTACAGTCATCTGGGCAGCTTCACCAGGAAGCAGCAATTTCACACTCCCCGGGGAACCACGGGCCCATGCCCTGAAGATCACTGGGGAAAGGGGAAGATGGACACATGCACAATGAAATTGGGGGGATGTAGGGAAGATACTTGTCTGTCAGTCTAGTCTGGAACAAAGAGAATTGACCAGAGAGGGTGGAGCCACTGCAAGCGCTTGAAATCTTAGAAGGTTACAATCCCCAGACAAAGGAATTCTCTCTCTCTCTCTCTCTCTCTCTCTCTCTCTCTCTCTCAACCATCTGGCTTTGCTCCTGCTTCTTTGTTCTCACCCATGTCCCCTCCAGCTGGACTTTTTCCTCGGTGGGACGGAGGGAGATGGACCTTGGAAACTCAGGGGTTTAAATTTCATGCAAATATATGCCACTCATTCTCCCATGCGAGTCTCAGAAAATTCCTTTTCTCATGACATTGCAAGAAGCCCACTTCCACAGGCAACAGGTAGGGACACGGAGCACTCCCCACTAATAACACTATGACATGTTCATTTATTAACTTTCTGGTTGAAGAGTCTAACCTTTTCTATAATATGGGGTATTTCTTTCCCCTCTTACAAATGTAATGGTTTCTCTTTTACAGAAGAACATGCTTTATCAGATTAAATAAATATAAAAAGGTTAATGGCTAAATTATTTGTTCTCTCTTTATCCCTCAGGGTCTGCCTTCTCCATGACAGACCTGCTTTAAATAAGTTTGCTTGGATGCTCAGAACAAGTGGGGTTGGGGTGAGTGAGGATAAGCCCTTTCCCTTTCAGTAGACAAGGGGGGATTCAGTTCAATTAATGAGATATTTATTGAGCTCCTACTGGGCATCTGGCTCTGTGCTAGGCACAACAAAGGAAGCCAAGATGAGAAATGATAAAGGAGCAGAAGAGCAAGGGGAAAAGAAAGGGGAGGAAGAAGCAAGGAAAGGAGTAGAGCTGGCTGTCCCCATAAGTGGGGACTAAAAGAAGAGAAAGGGAAAAGAGAACCAAAGGTGCATTCTTTAGCCTGGTCTCACATGATAGGGCTGTGCAGGCTAAGAAACCCAAAGCAGTGGTTTGAGCTCAAATTTTGCTTAAGAGCTATGAGAGCAGTCAGGAAGGCCACAGTTTGAGTCAAGCATTTACCAATTCAAGCCTTTAGAATGGGGAGTAAAGGACCCTTCCTTTCTAAAAGGTACATATGTATGTGTCTGTATGTGTGTGTATATACACACAGTATATAAAATTATTTTTGAATGATAATAGCTAACATTTATTGAGTATGTGTTTTCTCTAAGCACTTTGCATGTATTAAGTTATTTAATCTTCATCACAACTCTGTGAGGTAGGTGCAATTATTACGGACATTTTTTCAGATGAGGAAACCGAGGCGCTGAGCAGTTTAGTAACTTGCCTAAGTCCGCACACCTTATAAGTGGTAGATCTGGGCTTTGAGCCTTGGTCTAGCTGATTTAATGTTTGCTGTTAGTTGAGGTCCTGGTCCGTGTTTAATTTACTGCTGTACTCGCTAGGGCTAATACATTGCCTAGCACGTAACCGGCCTGTTACGCTCTGAATAAATAAATAACTGAAATGTTGTCTATAAAGTACTTTCCATTTAAGCCCAATTACTATTAGGCATAAAAATTTAGTGTAATTAAATGTAGCTTCACTTGCTGTAAATTTTATTCCATTAAAGCAACAATTTTTACAGCACATACATGTGTGCATCTTTCAATGTTCTCTTACTCATTTGGCTGGGCTCATGACCCCTTGAAAAATTAGAGGAATCACTGAATGTAGTCCAGGAGCTTGTAAATGAACTAGTGGTCTCTGGCCTCCTGATGTCTGTAACTGAAGAAAAAAATTTTTTCCCTTAGGTTTTAGTATTTAGTAGCCTTGCCTGGGATCCACTTACAAAACCAGGTTTATCTTGTCATAGTAACATAATACTTTTAGGATGCAGTATAAAACAGAGGAAGAACAAATGCCTGAAAAAGCCTATGGCCCAAAATAGGGCTGCTTTTTAAAATTTTGAGGTGTGGGGGGGTGGGCATCGATTTGTTTTTCCATTTACGAATTCTTCGGTTGCTTTTTTTGTAAGTGCCCTGGCTGGGGATCAAACTCGCAACCGTGGGGTGTCCAAACCAACTGAGCTACCCTGCCAGGGCAGGGCTGCCTTTTATAAAAGATTTCGATTTGAGAAAACCTTCTTCATCTCCCAATCTCCTGACCCATTTCGGACCTGATCCCTGCAAGTCTACCAATAGAAATCTATTCTTTTGGTTGAAAGTGTTAAACCACAAACGCCCAGAAGAAGGTCAGCACTATTAACACAGCGGTGCGAATTCCCCGGTGGTATTCCAGGCTTATCAGGATCCCGATGGGACAACGCTAACGGCAGGCGGTGGGCTGGGTCGCGGGAGGGGGGAGAACTTGCGAGGGAGGCGAGGTGCTTTTGAAGAAGAAGCGCCCCCTGCAGAGTAGGGAGCGCAGCCTCGTCGGGGGGGCGGGGGGGGGGGGGGCTGGGAGGAGCCCCGCGCCTGCCCCGCGGGCTGCGTGCGCGTTTGGAGACCCGGTGCCCTGCGCACCAGGAAGTGACTCCAGCGGCCGCGATCCAGGCCCCCCGCAGGCTTTTCGTTTGCCCCCCTCAGTTCTTTAAGAGGCTTTATTGGCACGAAGGTAAGGAGGTTACTGGGAGCACCCGGGAAACCTGATTTAACCCCGCTGTACTGAAAACTGCTGACTGCGCCAAATTGCTCTGGGGCGGGGAATTGGCTGGCGGGGGTGGGGACTGGGATGAACCCGGCTCCACGCAGCCTCCGCGACGTCGCGTCTAGTTGTGAGTTCCCCTGTGCTCTGACCTCCTTCCCAACCCGTGCACCCCGCCCTTCCAGACCTCCCCAGGCCCCGCATCCTGCCCAAGTGCAGCGGCACCCTTCACTAGTGACCCCTTCCAGCAGACGCGGTGGGCAGAACTTGCGCAAAGCAGAGGGGGCTGCGGGGCGGGTGAGAGGGTCTGGTGGGAAAAGGACAGACCTGACTCCACTTGGGCTACAGTCAAGACCAATCAGTAAACCCACCTGATTTAGCCAGGAACCGTGTCTGGCGCCAGGCCAACTGAAGGAAGGGTGAGCAGAGAGTGTAAGCGGGGCTTTGCCAGCGGGCGAACGTTCTGCTGCAAGGAGATCCTTGGCCCTGTTCAGATCTACCCACCACGTGGTCACTGATTTGAGCTTCTCAGCATTTCAGGCAGGTAAGCCATCCCAACCTTAGAGAGTTAGCCTACCTTCCTATCTAGCAGCTTTGGGCCCTGGGTCCCTTTGAGATCAGTTTCTGAGGCAGAAACAAAGCAGTTCTCACACACTAAATAATAAAAATAAAAAATCCAAGTATTTGTTTAAAACAGGAAAAACTATAAAAATAGTATTTTCTGTGAAGAAATGCCCCCTCTGACGTGAAACAGAAACATAACTCACTTTGACTAGTATTACTCTGCTGCCTTGAAAAATATATTTCACTAGAGAATTTACTAAATATGATGAAAGGCTCTTTACTGGGAGAGATGGCTGGTTGGCACCCTAAAATAGTGGGATCCTATTTTAGACAACATCTGATAATTTGGAGGAAGAAACCTAAATTGACAAGGGGCCTTCTGCTGGGGTACAGGGCAAGTAGAGCACAGTCTCATGGTGGCAGTCACCAGTGAGAGGACCCACACACCCACAAAAAAGTGTAAACGTAGCTGTCTCCAAATGCCTCAGCACCCCTGTCCCTCCTTTGCCAAGCCCCAAATGGGCCTGGGGCTTCCTGCATCCTTCCCTGCCAGCTGGAGGGACAGGGCCCCTTCCCTGGCCCTTCCTCTGTAGTCTGGGTTTTCTACAGCACCCCCCCCCCAGAAGCATTGTTTTTTTTTCTTTGTCTCATACCTTTTCACTCATTTCCTCCCACTGGCTTTTGCTTTTTAAAAATTGTTATAGGTACATTTATCTCACCCTAGGGAAATGTCTATCACAGGTCAGACACTTTTGATAGTATTAGCAGGTGGTCCAGGGCAGGCCTTAAGCCCACCATGCTCCAGCAGGCACTAATGCAGAATGTTAGGAAACGGTTTTTGTGTGTGTTTTTTTTTTAAGTTTCCCACGTAATTGTACTTATCCTCACACCACTAGCATACATTATTACATCTCTAGTTTTGCAGGTTGGACATGTTGAGACAAAAAGAACTCAAGTGACATGCTTCAAATCAGAGTGTAAGGAAGGGCAGCGACACATGTTGAACACTTTCCGTGTTAAGCACAGCCTTGAGCACTGAGCACTTTATATATATATATATGAGCTTGTTTAATTCACACCACAACCCTGAAAGGTAGGTGTTATCAGTCCTATTTTTATAGATGGTGACACCGAGATTCATGGTGCTTAAGCAACTTGCACAAAGTCACAGAGCTAGTGAGAAGCAGATCTGGGATTAGAACATGGTTTCAAAGTCCCTGTTCTTTCTTTCTTTTTTAAATCCTCACCCGAGGATATTTCTCCATTGCTTTTCAGAGAGAGTGGAAGGGGGGGAGAGTGAGAGAGGGAGAGAGAGAGAGAGAAAGAGGGAGGGAAACCGACGTGAGAGAGACACATCGATTGGTTGCCTCCCTCACGTGTCCTGACCTGGGCCAGGGATTGAGGCTGCCATTGAGGTGTGTGCCCTTGGCAGTAATGGAACCCAGGACCCTTCAGTCCGCAGGCTAATCCTCTAACCACTGAGCCAAACCAGCTAGGGCCAAAGTCCATGTTCTTTTTTTTTTTTTTTTTAATTGATGTTGCAGAGAGGAAGGGAGAGGGAGAGAGAGAAACATCAATGATGAGAGAGTCATTGATCGGCTGCCTCCTGCACGCCCCCTACTGGAGGTCAAGCCCGCAACCCAAGCATGTTGCAGGCTCGAACCGTGATCTCCTGGATCCTAGGTCTATGCTCAATCACTGAGCCACACCCGACCGGGCTAAAGTCCATCTTCTTAACAACTTGCCTCTTCCTGGGAGTTGGATGGAGGGTACTATCAATAACACCTGAATCCTGGGCCAGCTTAAATTTATTGTTAGAAATCTGACGTATTCTGCCCCCTAGGTGCTTTCCTATTATGACAGTTACTTTTTTTAGTATTTTGTAAACCTAAAGAAATGGTGTATGGGTGAAATATTACAGCACCCGTGTCAGCATCCTCTAAGTTACCTAGTGATCATGGCATACTAATTTCACAGTGATAGAGGGAGCCATGGAAGAATCTTAGTTAATAAATCTATTACATATATTGGACTTTTAAATAGATATCATTATGAATTAAGGTATGACTTACGTTGGGATGAAGTCCAAGGTAGGGGGCAAGGGCAAAAAGGCAGCTTCACAGCACGTCAGTAAGGTATTTGGTTAAGCCCATTCATGTGTCCTGGATACTCAGAGTTCCACAGCAGTGAATGATCAGGCAGCATAAGGTAAATAGGCAACCACAGGGTCCTGTGTTGGAGGAAGAGGGATTCCTTCCTCTTTCCAGAGTGCCCTCCCCCTGCCCAACACTTTCAGCTTTTCCCTCATTTACTCCCACTATTCCTCCTCCCTGATGCCCTCCTTCGATATTGCCACTGCCACTCAGTCCCATACTGTCTTTAAACATTATGACAGTTATAATGAACACCTACTGAGTTTTGGCTAGGTCCTGGGCACTGTGCTCAGAGCTTTACAAACATTTTGATTTAATCTTCTGCTGAGTCCTTTTTATTAATTACCCCTTATTTAACTCGTACAACCACTATATGAGATAGTTACTATTGTTATTTCCATTTTACAGATGAAAAAAGGAAGGTCAGAGGGAATGATTAACTTGTCAAAGGCCACCTGGCTAGTAAGTGGAGCAGCCAGGGGACTGCCCAGGCACCTAAGATCTCAAACGTCTTTTGTCCCTACTTCCTGCCACTTCCCATTGCCTTATTTCCCTTCCTTCTTTGGCCTCAGACTTATTGAATGTGTCAGTACCTTCCTGAAAGCCATCTCTCTTGGCTTCTAAGCTATACACTCTCCTGAGTCTGAGTCACCAGCATCTCTTGCTCCCCAAATACCGCCTTTCTCCCAGGTTTAGTCATTGGCCGTTTGCTATTCTGTTGAAAGCTCTTTTTTAAAAAATATGACAGCTTGTATTTCTTATAGACACTTGACCAAACCTCTAGCCCTGACTTCTCTCCTGACATGTAGTACTGCTTCTCTACGTGTTAGACACTTCCATTTGTTTGTTTCCCTACCATTTCAAACACATGCTTCAAACATGAATTTGCTTTTTATTAAGCTCCCTATTTTATCTTTATTTCTCTACATAAAGCCTCCATCAACTCGCTATTGACTTCACAATAAAGTCTATATTTTATTCGGGCATTAAAGTTCTTCCAGATCTCACTTTGATGTAACTTTTTAGTCTTATTTCCCCTGTTCCCTAAGATGAAGATGAATTACTGTTTTAGCCCAATCAGTCTAAGCCACTGTCCTCCAAACACCCGATTCACCTCCCTGCTGTCTCTTAAGACTTGGTGCAAGACCTACCTGGGATGCCTTTCCTGGGAAGCCTTTCCTGAGCACTTATCAGGAACCAAGGATATTATCATCTTTCCCTGGGTCTGCACTTGATCTCCTCAATTAGATTGTAACCTTTATAACCCTTTCAGTATGTAGCGTGGCACCCTGCCTTGCATATAGTAAGCATTTCGTATTAGTTGATTTGTTGGTTGTTGGGTGGGAGGGTAGAAAATGGAGAGGGACTGGCCATAGAAGTGTATCCAGAGAGTTGAACTCTTTCCTGGAAGAGAAAGACTATAGTTTCCTTATCTTTTTAAAAAATTCTTTTAAAATTGATTTTAGAGAGGGAGGGAGAGGGAGAGGGGGGGAGAGAGAGAGCGAGAGAGAGAAACATCAATGTGAGAGAGGAACATCGATAGGTTGCCTCCCGTATGCACCCCAACTGGGGATTGAACTTACAACCTGTATATGTGCCCTGACCGAGAATTGAACTGGTAACCTTTTGGTTCATGGGGCGATGCTCAACCAACTGAGCCACACCGGCCAGGGCTCCTCCTTTTTATTTTGGGAGCCTAAGCCAGTGCCTAGCCTTCAGTAGTTCACTTCTGCTCAGTAGGCCTGCTTTTACTGAGTGTTGTTGACTCTATGCCAGGCACTGTGCTAGGTGCTGAGCTTCTGTAAATGTAAATGAATGAAGGGGTTTGGGAGTTGTGCCTCCACTTCCAGCTTCTGTTTGTCCACCTTTCATGCAAGTGAATCTCAGTGTTTCTGTGTTTGGCAGGTATTAAGACGAGAGTCTCAATGCACAACCCGAGATGCATCCTCTCCAGAGTGGGTCTCTTCTCCAAACCAGGATTGCTCCCCTGGTGTTCTAGAAAACCTCCAGGTTGGTCACAACTCTTCTTGGACTCAGCATGTAAGGGAACCTTTACTCATGTAATCGCCAAGAAGTATCAAAGAGGACAGAAAAGCCAGAAGAAACCAAGCCATCTTGGACCACTAGATGGTTCCTGGCAGGAAAGGTAAGACCCAGGCTGATGTTCTTTCCCCTTAGCAAGTCTGAATCTCTGGGCCTACTGAAATTCTATATTCCTGATGTAACTAATGTGGCATGACAAAGATTCGAAGGGGTGCCTCAGGTAGGATACCCAGAGTGAACTTGACATCCTAGGAATATTGTGGGAAATGCTTTGAGATTGCAGAAAATATTCTCCCTGCCTTGCCCTGGCCAGCATGGCTCAATGCTTGGAGTGTTGGCCTGCACACCAAGGGTTGCGGGTTTAATTCCCGGTCAAGGGCACATACCTGGGTTGCAGGTTCCATCCCCGGCCCTGGTCAGGGTGCATGCGGGAGGCAACCAATCGATGTGACACATTCATGTTTCTCTCTTTCTCTCTTTCTCTCCCCCTCCCTCCCTCCCTTTCACTCTCTCTGATGATCAATGGAAAGAATATCCTCAGGTGAGGATTAACAAAAAAAAAATTTTTTTTAAATTCTCCTTGCCTTTAAGTGTGGTTTTCGCAGAAAGGAGATATTAAACTGGGACCTTGTATCTAAAAAGGTCCAGGCCAGGTGTACTGAAAACTTGAGACCCAGAGAGAGATTAGATGGACTACAAATGAATAGTCCCATTGCAGCCATGCAAACACAGATATACCTTACCTTATGCAACAAATGTATTTTCTAAATCAAATTGCATTTTAAAAGCATTAGGGAGATGGAATAGATAAAGGAACCCAACAGTGAAGCCTTTTGTAATATGACTAATTACCTCCTGATAAATCTGGATTTTTCTTATATTAGGTTTGCCCATCTGTTCTGTTTTGTTAAGTAGACAGCACCAAAATGGGCTCTTCTCCCAGACTTTATCTCCCCAGGGGCTTGCGAGTTAAGTCTTTTGAATAATAAGAAAAATGCCAAAGAAAGTGGTGGCAGGAAGTACTTATGTATAATGTGGTTTCTTAGTACACACTTATATGATGAACTAAGTGCCTGAATTATTTTCTTTGAGGCTGGCCGATGTTGTGACACCACTCTGGAGGCTGAGCTATGAAGAACAGCTCAAGGTTGGTACCCAGCCTGTGTCCACTCCTTTGTTCCATCAGGCGAGTGGTGTCAGACCTGTAAGAAGTTTCACTGAACAGTTCTACCCAGATACCCCAAGGAGTCCTTAAACTGAGTATGCTAACAACTCTGAAATTTTAACCTGAGGCCAATTATGTCTTCCAAACTCTAGAGCCATATATAAATGCCCGTTTCCCTTCTTCCTTGCATTTTTGCTATTCTTACAGTTTTAGCTACATGTGGCTATTGAAATTTAAATACGGTCAATCCTACTATAATAATGCTTGTTTTGAAAATGGGAATCTGTTCCAATGCATTGATGTATTAGGAAGCAATTTGAACATAATACAGATTTCACATTTGCTTAAGAGTGATTTTGTCCCCGAGAAATACCAGATGAAAGAAGGAAACTGCACTCAGCTGAACTGAGTTGCATGAGAATCCATGAAATGAACATATGCGCAGACCACAGACATCTGCTGCTCTCTTAGTTCGATGATCGTGCTGTGAGCCACACCCATCCACATCGGCTCTTAGAAATTCCCATCCTATTCACATGGCCTCCTTCCACCACCTCATGATAACCCACAAGTGGAGAGGTACTTCCACAAGCAAACTTCAGGTCTTTGTCGGGGCCAAGTGCCATCCTCATTGTAGTATTTATCCATTTTATTACCATTTCACATGTAAAACCATACTATTCTTTTTGTGAGGTTCCTATCTTTTCTGTGTGTATTACTGATAAAGTTTTGGAATATGTGTGCTCAACCCTATTTTTCCCATGAGCCCTGTGATTTCTTTTGTGTGATTTTGCATAGTATGGTGTAGGAACCCTTATTTCGTGGTATAGCAGAGCTGACTGTCTTAAATTGATTAAACTTAAATAAGATTAAGAATTTAGTTCCTCAGTCACATGAGTCACATTGCAAGTGCTCAGTAGCACATGTAGCTAGTGGCTGTCATATTACGTAGAACATAATACCAGAATGGAACATTTCTGTTACCACAGCAAGTTCTGTCTAGCACTGACATGAGGCTTGAGTGTTCAGTCTGAAAGTTCAGATAAAATGACAAGCTTACACAAGAGCTCACTCTTGACCTTTCCCCAATACCTTATTAGGTCAGTCGCTTTTCCATCATTCTGGATTTATCTGCTGAGACCATGACCCAAGTATCTGTGGGACAACCTTCTCTCATCCTATTTGTTTTCCACTCTTGGAGGTGATATTGCAAAAGTCTTTTCTTTTATTGCTTATATTCTTTTGCAGGTGAAATTTGAAGCTCAGAAGAAGATTTTACAAAGACTAGAGTCTTACCTCCAGATGTTCAACGGAGTCAAAGTGACAACAGCTGCACCCAAATCAGAGGGGCTCAGTTGTCTTCTCCATCCTATTATACCTTCTGTAAGCCCTCACCTCTTGGTCAGTTGCTGGGGACTAGACCCTCTGCTAAGTGATTAGTATGCATTATTGTTTTGTTTACTGTTCATAATCACTCTGGGGGGTAGGCACTCTCAGTTTACAGATGAACACCTTGATGCTTAGAGAGATTAAGTAATTCGCCCAAGGATGCACATCTAGAATGTGCCAGAACTGAGATTCACACTCAGGCCTATCTGATGTAAAATCCACTTTCTCAACCACTGCACTACTGCCTCCTCGGAAAGCACCCAACTTTGGAAACCTAAAGAGGCCTCAGAGAGGCAAAATTTAATTTATGGCAGAGGTTGGCAAACTGTGGCCCTTAGGCCATGTCTGTCTTGCTGCTTGATTTTATAAATAAAGTTTAATTGGAACAGCTGAGCTCCTTGTTTAGGGACTGCCTATGGCTACTTTCACACTACAACGGCAGAGTTGAGTAGTTGTGATGGGAACCCTGTGGCCTGCAAAGCCTAAAATTATTTACTATCTGGCTCTTTACTGAAAAAAGTTTGCTGACTCCTGCTTTATGGCCAGATTGGAATTCCTTTCTGCTATGAAGTGTCTATGGAGTGTCTTGATCTCAGTCACAGACTTTCACCTATGCCGTACTCTCTAAGCAAGCATCACTTATTTGTCTTTATCCAGAGAACATTCCCTCATTCCCTGTGTTGTTGTCCTCCTTGGTTTCATTTGACCTGTTTCCCTTTCCTGCCCTTCTGCCTCCTCTAGCCTGTCATCGATGGCTACCGAAATAAGTCCACCTTCTCTGTGAACCGAGGTCCAGATGGCAATCCGAAGACTGTAGGGTACTATCTGGGAACTTGGAGAGGTCAGTTGATGGTCGTGACTAGTAGAAATAACAAACCAAGGACTGAGAGGAAGGGAATGGTGCAGAGAACAGTGTCAGTGGGAGTGGAGAGGAGGAGGAAACACGGTGGGTGGCCTTAAAGGGCTAAGTCGATTTGGAAGCCTTTGATGCTGAACTTGATCACATGGTTAATTGCGGATACTTTTTTGTGGGTAGTCATTATAACATAGTGACAGGAACCACAATCCTCATCCTTTCTCCCTCTAAAAGGAGAAACCTAGTAAGTGCTTAAAACCTAGTAAGTGCTTAGTAAATGTTCATATTGCTGCTGGTGCTCTTGTCATCATCATCATCATCATCATTGTCATCATTTTGTGTTACTTTCTGTACTGGAAGCAGTCTTCTCCTTATTGGAGTTGCCTTTTCTATTTCACATTCCCATATCCCTGAAAACGAGAGCCTTCTGTGATAAATTTGCCTTAAAAGAATCGATAGGGGAGGTGTTGGTGAAGGAAATGAAAATGGCATATTTTTTTTTTTAATATATCTTTATTGATTTCAGAGAGAGGAAAGGAGAGGGAGAGAGAGAGATAGAAACATCAATGATGAGAGAGTCATTGATCGAGCCCGCAACCAGGGCCTGTGCCCCGACCGGGAATCGAACCCCGATCGCCTGGATCCTAGGTCAACGCTCAACTGCTGAGCCACGCCCGGGCGGGTGAAAATGGCATATTTCTAAGACTTAATGCCAGTATCCATTCCCAGATCCCATTCGTGAACTTTCCATTTGCCCATTTTCAAAAAGGCCACTTGAAATACCATCATTTTATATTATATATGTTAAATATCCATTTGCTTAACACTGCAGTTCATTAGGGCAGGCACTTGGGTTTTTCCCCTCTGTGTGCAGAATTAAATAAGTATATGACATTACTGTTATATTATTCAGTAACAGAAAAACAAATCCCATTACCCCTTTGAAATCCAAATAGAAAGTAGATGTTGTCATATTGCTTATCTGTGGCATGAGATAAAATATTGTGTACTAGCTCCATTAAGAATAAGCTTCTTTTGTATTTTATTTTTTAAATTTTATTTTATTTTTTTCATCACCATTTATCCCCGCTCTACCCTCTTCCATTTCTTCTCACCCCCTTCACCCCAAAGAATAAGCTGCTTTTTCTTTTTTTAATCCTCACTTGAGGATATTTTTTCCATTGCTTTTCAGAAAGAGTAGAAGGGAGAGAGAGAGAGAGAGAGAAATACTGATGTGAGAGAGGCACTTTGATTGGTTGCCCTCCCACCTGTGTCCCACCCCGACTGGGGCCAGAGATCGAGCCTACAAATGAGGTGCATGCCCTTGGCCAGAATTGAACCCAGGACCATTCAGTCTGCAGGCTGACACTCTAATCACTGAGCCAAACTGGCCAAGGCAGAATAAGCTTCTTAATGGCTAGACCAGGAAACAGATTTTCTCTAAAAAAAAAAAAGGTTTTGAGCTTAAAGTAGGTACTTTGCTTCTCCATCTCTGCTTATGCCTCTTTGAAGGAGGAAATTTGAGTTGCCAGACATTTTATTTTAAATACTCTTTCCGGTTAAAAAATGTATACATTATTTTTCTTTCCATAGACAGAAACATTGTCTGTGTGCGGTCTAACCATCTGAAAAACATCCCAGAGAAACACAGTCAAGTGGCCGAGGTAATAAGGAACAAGGGCTGGTTGAAGATGACCCGGGGCATTGCAGCCTGGAACAGCAGCTTCCCTGACATTTTAATAATAGAGCTGCTTCAGGGGAGGTGGGGCCCTGTTCTGAAAGCATACCTCTTAATGTGGAGAGAACATTGCTAGTATTTCGTTTCGAGGAGGGCGGAGAGGAGGAGAGAAAATTGCATCCATTACCGCAAATGTCAGACATCCAAGGAATTTTAATAGGAGGGGAGTATTAGGAACTCCAGGTACTGCTGAGGGCAGTGTAGCAAGTGGCAGGTGTCTGGAATATTTGGAAGGCTAGTATTTTCGGCGGAACAGAATTGAGGTCTATCATGAGAGATGTGGGAGTGGTGGTGAGGCGGCGTCTGCATCAGGAGGCTGGCCTCAGACATTTTTCTCTCCTCTTGTTTCATGCACCCACTATTTATTGAGTGCCTACTATGTATCGGGCGCTGTGCTTGGTGCTGGGAATCGAAAGGTGACTCCAATAGACATGGTGCCTGCCCTCATGGACCTTAAATAGGCAAAAGCCTTACTCGCGATGACTGAACAGAACTCCCAGCTAACATTCTTATTACCTGTTAATTCTTACTAGCACCCACCCTCCTAATGGTTCAGGTTACTGACACTTGCGTGGTGCCTTCTGATAGGACACCACGTGACATCCAAGATTTTCCTGCTGGGACATAGCTCCCTTGGTAAGATCATTCTTCAGAAACCTTCCTACACGGCCCATGTCAGCTGCTTCTCCTGTTCTCTTCAGTGACTCTTCTAAACTCTTACCTCTCAAATTTCCTGTCCATCGCCTTTTCCCTTGCTTTTGGCAGATGACCATTCCTGGTTCTTCACTGGCAGATTAAGGCCATTAGATGAGAACTCCCTTGGCTGCTCCTCCTACCATCATCCACCACCTTTGCTGAAATCTTATCCCTCCTTCCCTCCTATCAGTGAAAGGCTGTTGGTTCTCTCCCTATCCGATGCTCTCCTTCCTTGAAATACAGTCTCAAAATCATCTCCTTCCTCCTCGGGATCTTGCTCCTTCATTGCATATCCACTTTCTCCTGTTTCTTTACCTCCTTCCCCCACCTCTGTCTGCTCCTTTCTTTTAATTCATAAACATGTTAAATATCTCCAGTCTTTTTTAAAAATCTGATCGTTCTTGCTTCTACCCCCAACACTTTGTGGAACTTGATCTTGCCAATGTCATCAGTGACCTCTATTTTGCCAAATCCAGTGGAAACTTCCTGGTCCTAACTTGCTCAACTTTTCTCTGCCATTGGCACTAATTATTCTCACTTCCCTCCTTGAAACTCTTATCTTTGTTTGGTTTCTGTGATACCATTTTCTGATGATTTTCCTTCTCTCTCACTGGCTACTTCTTAGTTTTGCTCATGGGATCTTTTCCTCTTCTCCTTTCCCACTGTAAGTGTTGGTGTCCCTCAGGGTTCTGTCCTTGGCCCTCTTTTTGAATATGTTCATGAGTGATTGTACTCAGCTATAGCTGATGACTGGAATGACCACCTATAAAGTGACAACTCCTAAACTTATACAGTTGACAATGTGAGGAAATTTTGACTCTCTCAAAGTTAACTACTAATAGCCTACTGTTGACCGGAAGCCTTACCAATAACATAAATAGTTGATGAGCACATTTTGTATGTTGTATGTATTATATACTGTATTCTTACAATAAAGTAAGCTAGAGAAAAAGTTAGTTTTAAAAATCATAAACTGAGTTTTTTCAAATTGTTGCAAATCTCCCCCAATTTTCTAATATATTTATTGAAGAAAACCTGACTATAAGTGGACCCATGCAGTTCAAACCTGTGTTCAAGGGTCAACTGGATTTGCATTCCGGCTCCCTCTTGAGCTTCAGGAGCTGCATTTCCAAAAGGCTACTAAATGTCCTCACCTAGCTCTCCTGCAGAGCTCTTCAAATCAGCATTGCTTTAGATCAATGTTTCTCAACCTCCACAATATTGGCATTTGGGGTTGGATAATTTTTTTGTTGTGTGGGGCTGTTAGGTGCACTGTAGGATGTTTAGCAGCTTCCCTGCCCTCTACCCACTACATGCTATTAATTGTGACAACCAAAAATGTCCCTAGATGTCTTTTGGAGGGCACAGTCACCTCTGGTTGAGAACCACTGCCCTTAAGCTAAAGCTATCTTCTTCCCTTTCCAGATGTGTTGCTTTTGTTCTCACCTTGTTCAGTGGTAGCACCATGTTCTAGAAACGTGTCATCCTAGGCTCCTCTGTTTTAATTCCCCTTCCTCCTCAGCCACATTTAATCAGTTTCCAAGTCCTGTCAGTTTTCCTTTCTAATGATACCTTGATTCCACCCTCTTCTCTTTATTTCCACCACCATCATCATCACCACCACTCTACTCCAAGCTACCATCCTGTCTCACTTCCAAAGTGGCTCCACTGATTCCAGCCCCTTGCCTCAGTGTATTCACGCTGCACCCAGGGCCATCCTTAAAATGCAGATGAGACCATACCATTCTCTTTCTTAAAATTCTGCAGCAGTTGCCCAATAGTTTTTAAAATAGACTTTAAATTCCTTACATTTTCCCATAAGGATCTTTGTGATAAGGCCCCTAGCCTCATCTTCTGCCACATCCTCACATGCTTTCCTCTTTCCATTTGTATTGAACTAGAGTTATCCTACCAGCCTATCTTACTCCTGCCTAAGGCTGTCCTCTTTCTAGAATGCCCTCAGTTTTCTCTACCTGGCTTCTACTTATGCTTTAAGATTCATTTCAAAGCATCAGAAACTGTAGAAAATCTTATCTAATGCCTCAGTCTGATTAGGGATTCCCCTCTTCTGCACTCCTGTATCTCGGTGCATATCTGCTGTTGTAGCACTTGTTACACCGTATTGCATTGTTGTGCATTGGTGCTTCCCACACTGGATGTGGAGGTAGCAGCTATGTATTATTTAACTTTGTAGCCTAGCATTTAACACAGATTCAAACACATAATTGGTGTTTATCAAGTGTTTGGTGAATGACTCCCTCTTCGCAATATTTACCCAAGTTTCTAGCCCTTCCAACTTCTGTTGGGCAAATTTCTACCCCCCACATCCGTCCAGACAGATTCCTCTTCCCTGCAATATTTGCTCTGGACCTAAGATCCAACCCAGTAGATACTCAAATACAGGCCAGATGCTTATTGTAATAACAATAGTATCAGATAGGCAGGCAGACAGCACTCGCTGAGCTATTCTCAGTTTGTTTATACCTTTGTTTCCCTTTCCCTATTACTGGTAGTATCATCTCATTCCATTAAGATGATAGAATAACCCTCATCTGCCCCAATTTGAGGTTTAAATATCATCTCGAGGCTTAACTCAAAATGTGAATTTTACGGGAGCTGTCAGCCAGAGCATCAAGACCTAAAAAGGAAGTCTTAAATATTATCAGAGAAATACAAGTACATAGTTTTATGTCAAATAATACTAATAGATTAGTAAGGGAAAATGGTGCTCCTTTGCCCCGCCCGCCCTTACTCTTGAGTCTTGCTCCCGAGAAACAGTAGCAATTATTGTAGCTATTTCTCCTGGTGTTCCATATTTCTAAATAGTACATTATCATTATTCTGACATATTCTGATTTATCAAATTTACATATTATTTGTTGACTTCCAGTTATGGCATATAAGAATCTCTCTTATTTTGTCTCTTCTCCCAAACTACCTGTCTTAGATCTTTATAGCACAGTTTTTGGTTAAATTACTATTTAGTGCTTATATTGTTATGACTATGTAGATATTCACTCCTGAGCTAAGTAGGTATACTATGATTTTATTTTTCTTTATTGTACAAAATTTTCTTTCATTTTATATCATGGAAAATTACAAACATATTAAAATAGAGAATGGTATAACAGACCAAATATACCCATTACTGGCTTCAACAAACTTATCAATGTGTCCAATCTTATTTAATCTATACTCTCATCCACTTTCCACCATTAAATTAGTTTGAGGCAAATAAAATGTAAATATGTACTTGAGTGTGAGTTCTAAAAGAAAGGACTTAATTTTAAAATCTAACTCCATTATATTATTACACCTAGAAATAAATGTTTATCCCATAATATCATCAAGCATCCAGTGAATGTTCAAATTTTGTGCTGATTTATCTCATAAATCGTTTGTTTTTTTAGTTGGTTCAAATCAGTAGTCAGAGTAGACAGATTGTGTTTAATTAACATGTCTCTTCAGTCTCTTTCAATTTATAAGTACCCCCTCCCTCTTAATTTATTTTCTGTCTTTGTAATTTACTTTTTGAAGAAACTGGTTTGTTTTCCTGTGGAGATTCTCACATTCTGTATTTTGCTGATTGAATCCCCATGATATCACTTACCATTCTCCCTATGTCCCCTATGTTTCCTATAAACTGGTAGATCTGGAGTGTTTTTAAAAATTTTATTTTTATTGTATAAGTTTCAGGTGTACAATGTGTTGATTTGCCACGTTTATATGTTGCAATATGATTACAGGTCCCTTCACTATTGATACTTAGGCATTTCCATACAAGAATAGGAGTCTCAGTTTCCATTTTATAAATGATGCTGAGGCCTGAGCTTATACCACGGAGAAGCTGTATTTTATATTTACTTACCCAATATCTTCCAGGACTGACTCACTTTTTCAGTTTCCCATCCTTTCAGGACCTCTTGCTTTTGAATCTTGCTTCCAAAAAACATTCTTTGCCCACCAGCCAGTAAACAACAATTGAACCAGTTTTATTTTAAATCAGCAACTTCACAATTTGAAAAATATGTTCAGTATAGTCAGGCATATCTTATATTGCATTTATGTGAAATTATAGTAAAAGTAATCATGGGTAGCCTTAATTGATTTTACCCTCTAAGGCAGCACTGTTTTTGTTATAACTCCCTCTTCTATGCATAATTTTGGGATTGTTTGAAAATACAGTGGACCTAGAATACATGTATTACAAAAACAAAAGGACCTAGTAAATCAGACAGTGTGTCCTGCTGTGGCAGCAACAAGCTTGTGTTGGACTACATCAGGATTGCATTTGACTTCTTTTCACCAGAAGGAAATGAAGGAGCTGACTAAACTATGCTCTAGTTGGCACTTGATTATATGTAGAAATATAGAAATGATGGGTTTGTATCAGGAAGTTATAGGTAGGAATAGAATCACAGCAGCTGAGTAGTATATTAGGAATTGCTGCCAGGAGAAGTTCACAGAAATGGAAGATTATTGTATTCCATACTATATATAGAATAACCTGAGATTGTACATACAAATAAAAACCCTTTCCTGTTCATTCATGCTTTCTTTCAATAATAATTATTGAGCAACTATTATGTGCCAGACTAAGGATACAACTCTTAAGGCTTTGTGCAGCTTACTGTTTGGAATACAATGGATTGTGTCCCTCTGTAAGGTGAAAGGGCAGGGATCATGTTTCTTATATCGTTGTGTTAGTTTGCTATGGTTTCCATAACAAAATACCACGGGCTAGGTGGCTTAAACAACAGAAATTTATTTTCTCACAGTTCGAAAGGCAATGTCCAAGATCAAGGTGTTGGCAAGTTGGTTTCTTCTGTTGCCTCTCTCCTTGGTTTGTAGATTGCCATCTTCTCACTGTTTTTTCACATGATCTTTGCTCTGTGTATCCATCCTGTTTTATCTTTGTGTATCCAAATTTCTTTTTCTTAATGAAGATACCGATCATATTAGATTAGGGCCCACCCTAATGACCTCATTTAACTTAATCATCTCTTTAAAGACCTTGTCTCCAAACACAGTCACATTCTGAGGTACTTGGGGTTAGGCCTTTAATATATGAATTTTTTTGGGGGGGGGGGTACAATACAGTCCATAACAATCACCCAGCATGAATAATAAGCTATGGAACATGTTAGTTTTGCCTGTGTAATAATACTGTTTTCTTCCTAGTACTACGAAGTATTCCTTCGACAGTCCCCAATGGAGCCCTGCCTTCTGTTTCATGAAGGTGGACACTGGCGTGAGCTCATAGTCCGCACCAATAGCCAAGGGCACACAATGGCCATCATTACTTTCCATCCCCAGGAATTAAGGCAGGTGAGACTCACAGGAGCAGCTTCCGTAGCAACCCCTGCTATTACTATGCTGCAGTTGGTTTTTGGAAGTTTCGGGGTACTTTTTAACCATGCTGATGGCGTAATCAAACCACAGAGACTGAGGCCAGACTAATTACCAAGTTAATTATCATGGGAGGACCCCTAAGTATTTTTGTAAGAACTTTGCCAATGGAAGTTATTAGGTGCTCTACTAAATCCAAAAAACAATTCAATAGAGACTAGAATATAGTCAGAATTTCATAACCCAAATAATACGTTACACTTGTAATGCACTTGGAGCTTTAAAGCATTAACATGTTAAAACATTCCTCTACTTGTGTGATCACCTTAACCAAGAAGTATTGTCGTCCTCATTTCACAGATGGGGTAATGGAGGCATAGAAGTACCCAAGGTTAAAGGGCCAGGAAATAGCCAAAATGGGGCTGGACCCAAGTCATTGATTCCTGGCCTTTTAACTCTATAGCTCCAACATAGTTTATTGTGATACATCCTTGTGTCAAGTTGATGGCTAGGCTCTCTATAGTGATGTAGGCATTTTATTTTATTTATTTTTAAAATATATACTGATTTCAGAGAGAGGAAGGGAGAGGGAGAGAGAGATAGAAACATCAGTGGTGGGAGAGTCATTGATCCGCTGCCTCCTGCACGCCCCCTACTGGGCATGTGCCACCTGCAGCCCAGGCATGTGCCCTGACCAGGAATCGAATCGATCTCCTGCATCCCAGGTCAACGCTCAACTGCTGGGCCATGCCTGGCCAGGCATGATATAGGAATTTTAAAAAGTTCTGAATTCAAAGAAGGGATGTAGTTATAATGCTCATTCTCTTCCTAGCA
This sequence comes from Miniopterus natalensis, assembly GCF_054644295.1. Lineage (NCBI taxonomy): Eukaryota > Metazoa > Chordata > Mammalia > Chiroptera > Miniopteridae > Miniopterus > Miniopterus natalensis. The sequence continues at coordinate 29,038,867 of NC_142103.1, forward strand.
CTTTCCTTTCTCCTAGCACTCATGTCCTCTGAGGTGGTGGTTGGGTGAATGGTTGAGATATTTGAAGCAGAGAAGTGTGAAGGGGATTGAAAAGTTATTGCTTCTTCATGATGGGACAGAAGCTTAGTTTAGCTCCTGTTTACAAGAATAACTCACATTTTCTTTCCTTTTTAAATAGGTTTTTATTGATTTTAGAGAGGAAGGGAAAGGGGGGAGAGAGAGAGATAGAAACAGCAATGAGAGAGAAACATTGATCGGCTGCCTCCTGCACCCCCCACTGGGGTTTGAGCCCACAACCTGGGCATGTGCCCTGACCAGGAATGGAACTGGTGATTCTCGGTTCACGGGTCGATGCTCAACCACTGAGCCACACCAGCTGGCCTAAGTCATATTTTCTTTAGAGAACTATTAAAAGGGCTCAGACTAGAGAAAATGTGTGTCTATATTATAGGATTTGTCAAAAGCCAATAAGGAAAGCGATGCTTCTACTGAGATGTGAAAATAACTTACTCTTTGTTCTATAGAACATTGCTTTATGTTAAGTGTTATTTATAATAGAATTTGAGAAATGTACCCTCATGTGTGACTACTGCAGGCCTGATGACTGTGGAGCTAGGAGAGAAAACTTGTCAGAAATGAGTCTTTGCTTGATTCCTGATTTTGTGGTGTGGGCAGGAGGAACTCTGTGTTCAGAAGGAGACTGTAAAGGAGTTTTTCATCAAAGGGCCAGGAGCAGTCTGTGGCTTGACATCACTTTACTTCCAGGAAAGGTAAGCCTGGGACAGCCAAACAGCAAGCACAGAGACAGGTGGCTTGCCGTAGTCTGGGTTGGGGATTGCAGAGGCTGGGCTGCTGGTTATGGAGGATCTGGGCTAAGTGGCCCTCGTACCCCACCCAAGTCTAGGAACCCAGACCAGACTGTAGATGATAGAGTGTCTGCATGTACCTCCATCCTTTGAGAGGGGAACTCCCACAGAGCAATCAGGGCCATGCCCTGGAGGCCGTATCTCCTAGATGAGATGCTGGGGCCTCCCCCTCCAACCAACCACTAGAGATAGAATGGTCTGCCATTCCAAGATGCTTTCTTCTTTTATTCTTTTCCAGCACCAGGACCCGTTGCAGCCATGAACAATCCCCCTACCAGCTCCTATTTGGGGAACCCCACATCTTTGAAGAGCTCTTGGGCTTGAAGATCCGCATCTCTCCAGATGCCTTTTTCCAGATTAACACTGCTGGTGCAGAGATGCTGTATCGGACCGTGGGGAAGCTGAGTGGAGTGAACTCTAACACCATTCTCCTTGACATCTGCTGTGGAACTGGCAAGTGGCAGCCCAGGGCCGAATCTACATGCTGCTTAGCTCCTAAACTCCATTCACCCAGTACCTAGGGGCCCTGCAGTGGTGGTCGTGGTGCAGGCATAATCTCATTGGTTTAAAATCCTAAAATCCCCTCCTTTTATTCTCTCTTATTTCCCCAGGTGTGATCGGCCTCTCTCTGGCTCAGTATACCTCCCAGGTCCTTGGGATTGAGTTGGTGGAGCAGGCGGTAGAGGATGCCAGGTGGACTGCAGCCTTCAATGGTACACTGTTTACAGTCTGGGGAGAAGTGAAGAGCTGCAGTTGTTTCTATGCTATGAAAAGGGTTGTGTGGGAAGGGGCGTCTACTGCATCCACGACCTGTAAGGAGGAAGGGAGGGCGTTCTGGAGTGGTCAGAGTTGGGTCCTGATGGTTTTCCGAAAGAGATCCCAATATCTGATCTTTTTTATTCTACCCCAAAAAAAGAGCCTGAGGGAAGAAATAAGCCTAAGTGATAGCAAGGGAACTTGGCAAAACTTTGGATAATATAGAAGAGCCTCTTGACATTAGACTCATGAGGTATCAGAGTGTAATACAATAGGTTTCAAATTATTTTTAGTAACAGAACCTTTTCTTCTAAAATGTTCTGCCAAACTGCGATATAGAAAACAGATCTCTTTGTCCCCCCACCTTACCACATAACTCCAGAGTTTCTCTGTGAAAACCTTCAATAACAGAAAGAGCACTTGAGTAAAAGTCAAGGTTCTCTTAGTATAGGTACTTGTGTGCTGTGTGAGTCACGAAGTTGTGTAACACTGCCTAGCCCCTCAAGCTGAAAGGCCTACTGAGATATTACAAAGGAAAGCCTGTTGGATAAATGAAGCAGGTCCAAAAGCATTTCTTTCGTTGTTCCTCAGAGGTATGCTAGATCTAAAGGAAGATGGCAGAGCCCTGGCTCCTGTACGTTTCTACAAAGTTGAGGCTCCCTGCACCCCACTGGTGGGCATGAGTTTTCATTTATGTCATGTGGGCCTCTCTTCTGCAGGCATCACCAACTGTGAATTCCACGCTGGTCGAGCAGAGAAGATTTTGCCACAGCTGCTAAAGTCAAAAGAAGATGAGCAGTTCATTGTTGCTGTGGTGAACCCAGCCCGGGCGGGACTACGTAAGGATGAATAGCTTTCCTGCTACAGAACTAGTTGGGTGTTCCCATCATGTCCCCAAGCTTTAGCCCCATCCCCACACCATGCTCAGGGCACCCCCATTGGACTGGCTCTGAACCCTTTTTCTCCCCTATGCCTCACCAATCCTAGGTTATGGCCAGTTGAGAGTTTGTGATAACCCAGATCATGATAGTTTAATTATATCAGTAGCAATGTCTTTCTGCCTTCAGATTACCGGGTGGTTCAAGCCATTCGAAACTGCAGGGCCATCCGAACACTAGTATTTATTTCCTGCAAGCCCCATGGTGAAACCACAAGGAACATCATTGAGTGAGTCTTGACGTCTTTTTTAAGTTATTTCTTTCCTGATGATCAAAGTAATTCATGTTTATTGTGCACATTTTCAAAAATGCAGAAAAGTGTAAAGGAATGGAAAAAAGTCATTATACTGCCACCAAGAGTCAATTACAGGGCCCTGGTCTTGGGTGAGGCAAGAAAAGCAACTCTGGGTGTAAACTTTAAAGGGTGCCCAAAATCTCAGTAATCAAGATACATTTTAATGCAATATTTTCAGAAATCAAAATTAGTACAAAAATTTATGGTAAACAAAATATTAAGATTGTTTAGAAAGGCGACATTCACTCCTGTACTTGCTAAACCTTGCCTCATTCACTTTACCCTAATCCTGGCCCTGGTTCCAATAATACTTTATTGACAAAAGTAGGCAGCCAGCCTGCACACCATAGCTTTCTAATTGGATTTTCTGAAATACTGCATCAAAATATTATGTGTCTTGATTGCTGGCATTTTGGGTTTTTTGCCATCCTCTTATATTTTGCAGCCAAAGTGAATACCTCTTGCTTCATCTCAGTTCTGGCCCTGGTCAACTATTTTGATTTTTGAAATGTTTTCTTCTGGTAATCTCCCTCTCTCTCTCTCTCTCCTCCCTATTTTTCTTTTTATATAAGTAATGCAATTTATTTTTAAAATTCCAGCCACATGGGTGGGTATAAAGTACAGATGATATGACTGGCTGAAACAAGTGAGATTTAAAAGTAAATGAATTGAAGGGATTAAGCAAAAACAAACAAACCAACAAAAACAAACAAACATCATAGCCACAGACTACAGCATGGTGATTACCAGAGGGAAGGGGGTGGGGGAGGCAGGAGAGGGTAAAGGGGAATAAATGGTGACGGAAGGAGACTTGACTTGGGGTGGTGGACGCACAGTACAATATACAGATGATGTGTTATAGAATTGTACCCCTGAAACCTATATAATCTTATTAACCAGTGTCACCCCAATAAATTCAATAAAAATAATTTAAAACTAAAGATAAAAGTAAATGAATTGAGCTTTGAAGTTAATGAGCTAGAAAAAGAACAATAAGCCTAAAGGAAACTGAAGGAAGAAATCAATAATGTTGAAAAAAAAAACCCAGAAATTAATGAACTACAAAACAAAAGCCTGTAGACTCAACAAATAAACAAGAAGATGTTATTGGAAGAAGAAACTAAAATACACAGACACACACACACACCCCTAATCAAGAATATAAAGGACTAAAACAAAAATACATTCTTAAATGAGAAGATGAGTATAACCACAAATATGAAGACATTTTAAAGCAGTATGGAGTTTCCTCAAAAGATTAAAAATTGACCTGCCATTTGACCCAGTGATCCCACTTCTAGGAATATATCCTAAGGAACCCCAAACACCAATCACAAAAAACTTATGCACCCCTATGTTCATAGCAGCGCAATTTACAATAGCCAAGATCTGGAAACAGCCCAAGTGCCCATCAGTAGATGAGTGGGTAAAAAAGCTGTGGCACATTCACACCATGTAAATATGCGGCTGTGAAGGGGAAGGATCTTTTACCCTTTGGCACAGCATGGAGGGAACTAGAGAGTATTATGCTAAGTGAAATGAGCCAGGCAGAGAAGGACAAGTACCAGATGAACTCACTTATATGTGGAATATAATAAACAAAATAAACTGATGAACAAAGTGGATCGAGAGACATAGAAGCTTGGAACAAACTGAGGGATCTCAGAGGGAAGGCGGGGAGGGGGGTGTGGGTGGGGAGAGATTAACCAGGGAACTTGTATGTTTATGGGCATGGCCCATGGACACGGACATTGGTGTGGGGAGGGCCTGGGGGTGGGATGGATGTGGGCGGAGGGGATCAGTGGGGTTAAAAGGGGGACATCTGTAATGGTCTCAACAATAAAGATAAACATTAAAAAATAAAAATAAATTAAAAAAATAAAAATGATAAGGAATACTTTGTACAACTCCCTTGCAATACATTTGAAAACTTAGATGGGCGATTTTCTGGGAAAATGCAATGGCTAATACTAATTCCAGAAGATATAGTAAACCTAAATAGACCAGTGACCATGGAAACAAAATTGGGAAAGTTATGAAAGAGTTTCTTCTACCCAAAGTGATAGCATGAGGCCCATTTGTGTTCAGAGCCTTATTTGCTTGTCTACTGCACATTTACTCTTCCATTTGTACTTTATTATACTGTTAAATTAAAAAATATATATATGATAAAGGTGGCACCTCAAATCAATGGTGAAAAGATGGACTTTTCAGTACATGATGATGGACAGCTGGGTAGCCATGGTGAAGAAAAAAGTTGGATTTTTATCTCATACAGTGTACCAGGATATATTATAAAGGAGTCAGAGATTTAACTGTAAAAAGGGAAAACCATAAATGTAGCCTGGGACATCATAGAATTTCTTTATAATCTTGGAGTACAGAAGCCTTTTCTAACTGAAAATTCAGAAGCCATATAATAAAATGTTAAATTTGGCTGCGTACGGAGTAACTTCTCCCTTCATTTTACCATGCAAAGAAATGAATTCAAAATGGATCATAGAACTAAATGTAAGAGCTAAAATGTAGGAGTGAATCATTGTGACCTTGGGTTAGACAAAGCTTTCTTAGATATGACATCAAAAACCCAAACAACAACAACAAATAAACAAAAACCAATAAGTTTTGTGTGTGTCTGTAATTGGACATCATCAAAGTTTCAAAAAACTTTTGTGTTGCAAACCCTTTCATAGTTCATAAACACATTCATAATATTTTCTTTTCATATCTCTGTTCATTTTTCTTTTGGGCTGTTCTTTTTCTTATCGATTTCCAGGAGTTTGTTACAAATTAAGGCAAAACGGCTTTGTCTGTGATGTAAACTGCAAATGTATTTCCAGCATGTATGTTGTCTCCTGTCTTTGGTTTGGTGCCTTTTATCATGCAAGTTATTGATTTTTTAAACTGTTTTACTGAGATATAATTCACATACCATATGGATCATCCATTTATATAATTTATTGGTTTTTAGTGTATCTGTGGAGTTGTGCATCTGTCACAACAATTGTGGAACATTTTCATTAAGCCAAGAAAATATCATGTACCCTATTTTTCCCCAAACCTCCCATCCTCACCCTACGCAACCACAAATCTACTTTCTGTCTCTACTGATTTGCCTACTCTGAACATTTCCTATCAGTGGAATCATACAATATGTGGTCTTTTGTGTCTGGCTTCTGGATACCAGTCCCTTATCAGATAAATAATTTGCAAATATTGTTTCTCATTCTGGGGGTTCTCTGTTCATTTTCTTGATGGTGTCCTTTGAAGTCCAGAGTATTTAATCTTGAATATGTCCTGACTATTTTATTATTTTGTGCCTCATGATTTTGGTTCCAAGGTATGTTACTAAGTGGAAATAGCCAGGAGTGCAAAAAATGTTTATATAATAGTAAGCTATCTTTTTTAAAAAATATGTTTTTATCGATTTCAGAGAGAGGAAGGGAGAGGAAGAGAGAGAGAGAAACCTCAATGATAAGTCATTGATCAGCTGCCTCCTGCACGCCCCCTGCTGGGGATCGAGCCCGAAACTCAGGCATGTGCCCTGACCGGGAATCGAACCTTAACCTCCTGGATTTGTACCTATTGTGTACAAATCATACAGAAAAGTATATGACCTAGGCCTCTTGCTCCATTCACCATTGACCCCTATTCTGTGTCACACACTGGGAACACAGAGGTGAATAATAAGCAGTTTTTGCCTCATTTTTAACCTCAAAAAGATTCTACTTCATTGACGAAGATGGTTAAAAAAGCAGGTAGCTACATTAAATATGATAAATGCTGTTATAGAAAGAAACACAGGGGGCTGTGGGAACACAGAGGCAGGGCTTAAAATGTAAGAAATTGTGTTCCCGGAAGCTCTCCTTGGTTAGTAGGAACTGATGTTGTGATCTTGTTCTACAGGCTGTGCTGTCCCCCAAACTCTGCTAAGAAGCTTCTTGGCGAGCCTTTCGTCCTGAGACAAGCCGTGCCTGTGGATCTGTTCCCCCACACCCCACACTGTGAGCTGGTGTTCCTCTTTACTCGATAAGCAGCCTCCTGTCAGATGGCAGGCTCTTCATTAAGGCCGAGGTTTCATTAACTTTTAGGTTTGGCATACGGTTACATTGCAGACCCTGAGAGTGTTACTGGGGAAGCCGGTCTTTGGATAGCAAGCCTTCCTACACGAGCCAGATTTATAGCCTTAGTTTTCAGGTTCCCTTGCTCTCGTGTGTGTTTGCTGTGACCTCGGATCCTTGGCCCTGGATATGGATGGTTCCTTCCTTTTATTGTCAGCCTGTCTCCTCTGTCTGACTCTGCCTGTGGTGTGATAACTGAGCTTTTCTTAGCAGCTGGTAATAATTTCACACTGCCTCAGGTCTCTGTATTTGCCCCAAGATTTTATTAGATATGTGTTCATGAGGTAGCCAAGAATCAACTAGAAACAAGTCTAGCTTTTTTTAAAAAAGCAGAGTAAGCTATAAAGTGATTGCAGGGTGACTACATGAACTCAGCAGAGCTTCATTCCTTTGGGTTTTCTAGGCTTCTAGAATACCCTTTAAAAGTGTGGTTACTCCTGGGAGCAATAGCACCAATTAGTTCTTACCTGTAGAGGGAGAACTGGTATTAGAAGAGACCCCATGGGAAAGGAGATCTTCAGAGAAGGGACTGACTACCTACATATGTGCTGTGTAGTATGGAGGCAGAAAGCTCCAGAACTCCCTAATGATCCAGTACATACTATAATAAACTGGATATTGAAACTGACATTCTCTGGTGCATGATTTCTATATTCAGCTCTGGACTTGTTCTTGGATACTTGCCCAACAATTTAGATTTTGTTTTTTGCAATTTTTAACAGCCTCAGAATGTGTAACTTAGCAAACATTGTCTGATTTACAAAATGATATCGGGCCAATTAGTATTTTCAATTCTTCTCAATCCTAAATACTTCTAGAGAAGCCTCCTCAGAAAAAACAACAACCATGGCTATTAAAGCTAATTTATAAATATCTATTTACAAATAGAAAAAAATAATCTAAAATGATAAGAAGTGTTGATATATGGTAGCTGTATAAGCTTTATTTCGATTTTCCTATATCTCATTTTATGTAATAGGGTTATGTCATTTTATAACTTAAAATAATTAAATGTAAAGCGACTTCTATTTTCTTCCCCTTTATTCCCTATATCTGCAAATGGAAATCCCATCTATTAGTTATCTAAGTTGGACCCAGAGTTATCTTTCTCGTTCCTGTGTCCAACTGCCTACAAGGTAGATTCCACCTGGATATATTCTAGATATTCCAAACTCATCATGTCGAATGTTTCACATCTTTCCCTCAATCTGTTCTTGTTCCTACATTCCAAATTTGGATGAATATACCAATCTACTCAGTCACTCAAGCCAGAAGCCTGGGAGTTCTGAGACCTTCTTTTCCTCTACCCCCTGCCAACATCCAGGGTATCACTGAGTCTCCATCCCTGCAGGTTACCCTCATCTCTCACCAGATTATTACTGACAGGGCCATCTTCACAACTGCTGCTGCTGTCTCCACTCTTGCTCCCATTCATTTCACTCTCTACAGCCAGAGTGAGTTTCTAAAATGCCCATCTCATTGTATTTCTCCAATGCTTAAAATCCATGTCATTGACTTTTTTTTTCAATCATCACCCGAGGATATTTTTCCATTGCTTTTCAGAGAGAGTGGAAGGGGGGCGGGGAGAGAGAGAGAGAGAGAGAGAGAGAAAAAGAAACATCGATGTGAGAGAGACACATCGGTTTTTTGCCTCCCGCATAGACCCTGACTGGGTTCAGAGATTGAGCCTGCAATTGAGGTATGTGCCCTTGGCTGGAATGGAACCCAGGACCCTTCAGACGCTCTAACCACTAAGCCAGACTGGCTAGGGCAGTCATTGACCTTTTTTTTTTTTTTTTTTTTTAATATATCTTTATTGATTTCAGAGAGAGGAAAGGAGAGGGGAGGGAGAGAGAGAGAGAGAGAAACATCAATGATGAGAGAGTCATGGATTGGCTGCCTCCTGCACGCCCCCTGCTGGGGATCGAGCCCGCAACCCGGGCATGTGCCCTGACTGGGAATCGAACCTTGATCTGGATCCTAGGTCAGTGCTCAACTGCTGAGCCACACCAGCCGGGCAAAGTCTCCTCACTTTTTAAAATGGCACTGGCTTTTAGAGACCAGTTCTGCTCCATACGAGGAATCTGATTGTAGTGTGACCAATCATCCTGGTTTGCCTGTGACACTCCTGGTTTTAGCCCTGATCCTGCATCCCAGGACACCCTTCAGTCCTGGGCAAACTAGGATGGTTTGCTTCCTTATAGTGGTGTTTAGCTCCTTCCAGTCCTCGGATTTTCTGTAAACTGGAAGTTCTTGGGCGCAGAGGCTAGATTCAGATTAAACCATTTTTGACAAGAATGCCTCATAAGTAAATGCTATGTACTTTATGTCACATCACATCCGGAGACACAGAGTATCAGTTGTCCACTCTTAGAAAGGTGATGGTTAAAGTGATGGCCCTCAGAACGCTCCATGTAATTTTCTCTTTATAATTAACAAGAAATCTGTGGAGTGGTACTTTTGTACCATGTAAATGTCCTGTTCCTCAATAACCTATCACCTAAAGATTTTAGCACCCATCCATTATTGTTTCCTGACTCAGTATCTGTTTTTCTAATTTTTAAACTATATTTCCTGACTTGCTGGTTTAATTGGGGGTTACAAAATGGTAATTTCCTAATTCTGTCATCCAATCTTTGTTTCTTAGCTGGCATTTTTTGGTGAAGATGAGCTTTTTCTTATCTATAGGATATGAAGCAAAAAGGTGAGGTATAAGCTTAATTCTGTCCCCTTGACTACCAATTTTCAGAGCAAGAAGTTGATACAACAGTTACTTCCAATAGTAGCAAAGTAGTTCTATATATTTTTTGAATATCACTTGACTCAATGTTTTTCTTTCTTATTTATAATCTATTTTTAATTATAGTTGTCATACAATATTATATTAGTTTCAGTGTACAACATAGTGATTAGATATTAATATAATTTACTAAGTGATCACTCCAATAAGTCTAGTACTCACCAGGCATAATACATAATTATTACCATGTTATTGACTCTATTCCTTATGCGAGTACTTTATTTTTTAATTTACTGATTTGAGAGAGAGAGGGGGAAAGGGAGAGACAGAGAGAGAGAAACATTGATTTGTTGTTCCACTTATTTGTACATTCATTGGTTGATTCTTGTATGTTCCCTGACTGGGGATCGAACCCACAAACTTGGCGTATTCTGACAATGCTCTAACCAACTGAGCTACCCGGCCAGGGCCCTGTGCAGTACTTTACACCCCATGACTAATTTTATAACTGTTAGTTTTTTTAAATATGTTTTTATTGATTTCAGAGAGAGGAAGGGAGAGAGGGAGAGAGAGAGAAACATCAATCGTGAGAGAGAGTCATTGATTGGCTGCCTCCGGCACACCCCCTACTGGGGATGGAACCTGAGAACAGTGCTCTAAACCAGTGGTTTTCAAAATTGAGTGTGCATCCAAATCACCAGGAAGGTATGTTGAAACAGTTTGTTCTGGCCATGTGCCCTGTTGGTAAGTTGATGCTCAACCACTGAGCCACACTGGCCAGGCTATAACTGTTAGTTTGAAGTAATGTGTTTCTTATTTAATTTCAGTGTTTTACATTCAGTTCAGTCATTTTCTTTGTAATGTTCAAATTTTCTCCAGTTTCACCAGTGCAGTTCCTTCAGGCTGGCTCCCATGTCCCTTTGACATGCCCACACATGTCTTTGAGCCCTTCCTTAGATTCTGGCACAAGATTCCTAGGCTTCACTTTACACTTCCCTGCTCTATCCTGGCATCAGTCATTTTCAAGGAGCCCTGGTTCCTTTTAAGGGAGAATGGTATTTAGAAACCGAGATCTGGATGCTGGATGTTAGAAGCAAAATTTAATAGTACCGTGTTCCAGTCTGTGAGCTGTAAAATGTTAGTACGGGGACCAAGTGCCCCAATTTACTCTGAACCTGGAACTTGCAGTGCTAAAACCAGGAGTGTCCCAGGCAAAACTGGAAAAAACTTGGTCACCCAAGATTGGTCACATTGTTGATGCATAGTAATAATTAAGAAAGAACAGTGGAAATTGGGGTTGGGACATGTGAACCAGTAGTAGTAGCTGTAAATTCCCAAGAGATTTAAGGGTTTGCACTAAATGATCTCTTCCAGCTGTAAAATCTCTAGGTCTAGGGCAGGGATCACAAGCTTCACTACATATTAATACCACCTGGAGAGCAATTTAAAAATACTGATCCCTGGGCCCTGGCCATTCCAATTTAATTGTTTAGGGAGGGGCTCAGGCATCAGTATTTTAAAAATGCCCCCAGTGATTCTCATGTGCAGCAAGGTTGAGAACTGGTGGTCTAGGTGGTCTTTACCTTTCAGAGTACAGCCCCAGGACCAGCAGTATTAGCATGTTAGAAATGCACACTTCAGGTTCCACCCCAACTGGATCAGAAACTCTGGGGTGGGGACCAGCAAACTACTTTAATATGCCTTTCTGGTGATTTTGATGCACACTCAGTTTTGAAAACCACTGGTTTAGAGCACTGTTCTCAGCCTTAGTTGCACATTAGAATCACCTGGGGACATTTTCAGAGTCCTCTGGGTTTCATCCCTTCAGAGATTCTGATTTAATTCATTTTGGGTGTGGTCCTAGCATCATTATTTTAAAAGTTCCCCAGATGACTATAATGTGCAAGTAAGCATGAGAATCACGGTCTAAGGTTTTCTCTCCAAGCTCAATGTTTGGCTTGATGAGGAAAAGTGCACATCAATAGTTGCAGATAAAAACTAACTAGTTGGGTAATACATAGACCAAATGCAGGCATACCCCATTTCATTTCACCTTGATTCATTGCACTTCACACATGTTTCTTTTACAAATTGAAGGCAAGACCCTCCACCAGCAGAAAGATTAGGACTCACTTTGTTGCGATGGTTTGGAACCGAACCCGCAATAACTCCAAGGTATGCCTATAGCTTGCTTTTCTGCTTCCTCCTTGTCTAGACCCACCCAGGGTCTCTGAGCACTGGTTTGAGGTCCTTTGCAAAGGTTTTCATGCCTTTAAAACCTTCCCTTTCCCATTCTTCCTGCAGTTATTTTGGTGGGTGTGGTAGAGAGTGGGTTTTAGATACAATCAATTGCTGGTAATCCTAGCTAAATCTTAAAATTAACCCTCATACCTGACAGGAGAAAAGTGAGCTCATTTTAATATGAAAGTAGGACAGTTGTTTTAAGGGTTTGTCCTCAGCTTGCTTCCTACCTCCTCTTCCAGAGCTGTCTTCTCATTACGTTCATCTTAGAGTTGCTGAAACTCTGAGTACAGACTTTGCCATTGCCTTTTTTGCAGGTCTGGCTTTTCACCTACAGCAGTGGTTCCCAGTCCTGGCTGAACATTGGACTCTTTAGGGAACTTTAAAAAAAATCCTGGTTCCTGGGGCTTAGCCCTACCCCCAGATATTCTGATTTAATTGGCCTGGGGTGTGGCCCAAGCATCTGGATTTTTAAAAGATCCCCAAAAGTGCTTGGAATGTATAGGCAGGGTTATGATCCTCCCATTAGGGCTGTGGTTCCCAAACTTGTCTGCATGTTAAAATCCCCTGGGGATCTTTTAAAACTTCCAAAACCCTGGCCACACCCCAGGCCAATGAAATCCTCACAGTCTCTTGGTGTTGGTAATTTTGAAGTTTCCCCAGTGATTTCAGCAGAGTATTTGATTGTCTTGGGGTTGGAAGGGAGAAAAGAATGATTGCTGTTTGCTGAGATTTAAGTCTTTCAACACTTCACCTTCAAAATCGCATTGCCAATTTATAATTTACAGGGTCATCATTGTCATTTTGTTGAGAAATATATTTTAAAATAGCATGACTATAAAGTGCAGTCATGAACCAGTTGAAGCTCTCATAGAGCTCACCAATTAATGCAAGTGCAAAAGTATTACCAGGGAGAGCTCGGTTCTTGTCTTCTTGAAGGAAAGATTTCAGTCAAGAGACAAAAGTGTAGAAAAGAAAACAAGAATTTATTGACCAAAGCAAAAATATACTTGGGACAATGAAACAAGGAAGGGCACAGAAGAAGCAACAAGAGAGCCTAGGCTGGGCTGCTTTGGCTTACTGAGGAGTCAGAGAGAAAATGGGCCTTGGAGACAGTTTCGGGGACCTTGGGAACAGGTATTATTGATAATACTAAAAGTTACCTTATACACCTTCAGTAATTATTAACAGTTGACTATACATAGGGTTTGAAAAAAGCCTAAAGAACAAATGTAATTGTTGTTATTAATATTAGCAATGATATTAATTTGTAGATGTCAGTGTCTCAGGATGGCTATTTCTGATGTTTGGGCTTTTGATTTTGAAAAATCTTTGATCTCCACTGTAGATGGAGGTGAGTGTCAGAGACAGGGGCAGATTTCCATTCAAGGTTAGGCACTTGATAAGGTAAGGTCCCTTCCAACACTGTTGGAGAGCGTCTTTAATTAATGTCTTTCCCAATGGAAAAAAATCTCCTGGTTGTAAGCTGTGGCCTTTGAAGTCTTCATCTCCCAGGAGCACACTGTGAAATGAATGTTACTAATTTATCAGTCCCTATAACCTGGTTAATGAGCCATTGATAATAATGCAGAATGTTTCCTTTTAGTTTTCCTTACATTTGAAAAACAAAAAAGATTTAGAAAGCAATATTTAAAACAGTCATAAGAATCATAATTATCCTCAGTTCTTTTGTTTATCCTGATTACTGCCAGTATTTTCATGAACTCAGTTGTTCCTTAGAGCTTCATAAGTCGTCATCTAGTTCAAAGATATGACCTGCTTAGAAACCTGTAATCTAGAGTAACTCAGAGTCCTTTTCATGGATCTTTCTAAAAGTAAAACAATAACCATCCATAAATGACAAAACAAAGTGGCATGGTTATAGATTTGATTATAATACAATTAATTAAAAAACTTTGCGCCTGGCCAGGCATGGCTCAGCGATTGAGCATTGACCTAGGATCCAGGAGATCGAGGTTTGAGTCCCTGTCAGGGCACATGCCCAGGTTTCGGGCTCGATCCCCAGTAGGGGGCGTGCAGGAGGCAGCCAATCAATGACTCATCATTGGTGTTTTTGTGTCTCTACCTCTTCTTTCCTTTCTCTGAAGTCAATAAAGATATATTTTTTAAAAACCCAAAAGACAAAACAAAAAAACTTTGCTTTTCTGTAAGACATAACATTCCAAGACGACAATTTCTTGGTAAATAATAATTACTATAAAATGACATAGAGAATAATATAAAGTATATATATATTTAGATTCAGTACACAATATCAATATATAAAGAACAAGTAATATACAAGATTTTAAAACATTGCACATGGCTTATTGGAAGTGTGTATTGACCACTGGAAATAATTCATAAACTCCCAATGTGTGGACCACAGCTATCTGGAGTACCACTTCCAGATACCCCCACAGGGAACCATCACTCTTGACTTGCCTGGTGTCACTGGCAGGACAGCTGTTACCCCTGGGAACTTTCTGTTTGAACTTGGCTTTGAATCTTCGTAAGTTCCTCCCTAGGGCAGGCTGAAATCTTTAGAACATCCAGTTTAATAAAAATATATGTATACAAATAGAACAGTCATTATTTTTTATTTGGCAAAGCTTCCCATCTAATTTCAAGCATATTAGATAGGCCTAATTAGTTTTAAAGCTTTTTTTTTTTTTTTTTTTTTTTATAAGAAGAGAGAATAAATTCTTGAGGTATTCTGAGGCCCGTTGGAATGTCTCTTAAAATTTAAACTTTGGGAAGGTTGTCAAACAAATGTAGTCAAAAGATTATAACACAAATTTTGTGAACTTGGGTAAATAAACACATTTTTATGGTAATAACTTTAAAAGTCATCAATCGAACTTCAGAACAGTTTTAATATTAAATATTTTGTCCAAACTACAGAATTCTGCTTCATTTATATAAGTATTTAATCTGTTTAGGCCAATAAAGGATTACACTCTAGTAATGCCATCCAGAGGCTGAAAATGTACCACACATAATATATAGATGAGCACATATCACATAAAGACCATATATATGAAGACCATACATATAAAGACCATACATAAAATTTGAATTACTAATCTTTGCAGAGAAAACACAAGATTTTTAAAATTTATTTGCCCTTGGTAATTCTTAGGAAGACTGGAAAAGGGGAGGGAAGGTCCTAAAGAAAGATTTGTTGAGATTCTCAATAAAAGCTTCAAAAGCTGTGAATGAGCGGTGGAAACAAAGTTTTGGCTCCAATCTAAGGAATTAAGCAACAGGAGAGAGACAGGCTGTGTTTTTTTAATCTTTATAAACTTAAAACTTTCACAAACTTTCATAGCCTTCACAACGTTTTACACCTTTCTACAACTTTCACACTTTCTTACCCATTCAGAAATAACTATCCTTAGAACAACTCACTTTCTTCCTGTTCCCTCAAAAATCAATCTCTATACCTCATGCCTTCTATTCCCAAAACAATATACTTTTGTCAACATAATTAGAATTTCTAACTTTTAGAAACCTCAATTTCCAATCATAATAAAAAAAGTAAGCAACCAATATTCCCTAGATTGACTTTTATGAATGCACTTCATAACCTTTGGAAACAGTTTTCTCTCTTGGCAAACACACTTTCAAGAAACATACCTCTAACAAGGCACTAGACATTTATTAACAGCTCCAGCTTTACTCCACAGCCCCTCTGCAACAAAAGTCAAAAGCATGTGAACCCAATACTTGTTTAGCAATCAATGTTTTAGTGTTTCATGTTATTTCAAAATATCTAGATATTTGATAACTTTTATCAAATTTACTAATTTAGAAAGGAATAGTTGAAAGAAGTTAAATTGATTTATTGATGTTTCGCTAAGGTTATTTTGTTTGTTTTTTACCTCATATGTTGATGATGGACTGACAAATCCATTCACCCATTTTTGGAATGTTTCTTCCCATTTAGGTACATTTTTTAGTCTACAGACAGCACACGGCTTAGGGTCACCACTGAGGGCCATGAAGGCGTGGATATATGGAATCTGTCCATTTCCCTTGGTAATGGTAAAGCAGGTGTAGCTGTAGCATTAGCTAAATAATTTCCTTTTGCTTCCATGGCGGCAACTTCTGCCACATTCTAAAGTTATGAGCTACACCAAAGGCATAGCTGCTGTCAGTGTAAATATTGGCTATTTAATCTTGGCCAATTGACAAGTCCGAATTAGAACAATTAGGCTTGTTGGGCAGATTTTATTCAAGTAAATAAGAACCTTCAATTATGTCTACCATGGAAGTTATTGCACAGCCAGCTCAGTAACATTCTTGTTTATCCTTTAAAGATCCCCCTGTAAACCAAATTAGTCAGCATTATTAAAGAGTTTCCTATAAACCATTCCTAGGAATAAGAAGGTGATCAGTGAGCAAAATGCAATCCTGGAGGTCTTTATTCTGCAAAGAAAGTAGCAAAATTTCAGGGTTAAGAGCATTACATCCAGTTTAAGTGTAATTAGGTGCAGAAGGCAAGAGTCAGCTGACAGAAGTGTTGAATGTAATGAGAATTCAGTAGAGATTTAATAGAATGAGGAACATAGACAAAGGAAAGCCTATAACTATCTTTTACTTGTTTGTATAACATGTCATACAGGGAGGGACACCTTTGGTTACTGAGTCTAGTTGGTGACTATAATCCCCTGTAGGTCTATGATGATCTGTATTTTTGAGTCTTCTATAATTAAGGTGTCCCAGAGTGGAAGCTTTAGATAATTCTTTAGAGATTTTATAGCTTGTTTCCCTTTTGGGTTCCATTGAATTGGATTATTTCAGTTTGATTTTAATAAGACATATAGAGGCTGGGCCAGTAATGGAAAATTTGGAACCCAGTTGTGACAGTATTGAGTCAAACCCAGGAATCCTCTAAGCTGCTTTCTTGTTTTTTTGGAAGAGGAAAAGATGGGATTCTTCTGAGTCTTTCAGGATTAATTAGTAGCCCATCTTTAGATATTAGATAACCAAAGTATTTTACTGAGGGTAAACAGAATCAGAGCTAGTTCTTTGACATCCATGTCCCTTTGTAGCTAACTGTTGTAATAGGTCTATAGTGTCCTTTTGGGAGTCTAGTAATTTCCTAGAGCCTAAAGCTAAATCACCTACATGCAGGATTAGAGTGGAATCTCTAGGAAACTTAACATCATTTAAAATAGCCTTTTGTATCTAAGATGATAGGTGGGGCTCTTTGTATATCCTTGGGGCATTGCTGTCCAAGTAAACTTGGAATCTTTTCTGGCGAAAGAAAAGAGGTCTTGACTGTCTTTTTATACTGGAATGCTGAAAAAGGCACTACATAAATCTATTGCTGAAAAATATTGACAGTCACAGGAATAGCTGATAATAAGGTATGTGGATTCGGAACCACAGGATGTCTGGGAATAACTAGGTTATTTATAGCTCTGAGACTTTGTACAAATCTCCATCTTTTTTCATTTGGTTTCTTTACTGTAGGGATAGGAGAATTACTGGGGCTTATACATGGAATTATAAGATTCCCCTTTTTGTGTTATTTTAATTTCTCCTAAACTATTAAAAAGGAGAAGGGGAAATACCTTCTCATAGTCCTCAGAGCAGCCCTATGATTGTTTTTGTTTTTTGTTTGTCTAAATCCCATTTTCAGTTTTCTATAATCCTTAAAGTGGACAGACTTCTCTACGGGAGTTTTCCTTCGAACCTTATTTAGTAATTCTGTTGGTTTTGCTCCCAGAAACCAGTAGGTATATTAATTGGAATAGATTAGAATTGCCAGGATTACATGTTCTAACTGTTCAATTTCTTTGTGAACCCATCAGGGTCCCGGAGAAAATCAGAAACAATTGCTGGTTCCTCTCTCACAAAGACCAGCTTTTCTCCAAAGGGAGCTGTTAGAATTCCTATTCTCATTTTCCCTTAAGTCAGTAGGGAGTGGTAGGGGAGGAGACAGAAGGGGAAGGAAGACGGGAGGGGAAGGGCAAGTCAGAACAGAGAAGCTCAGAGAGCAAAGGATATAGTGGAGGAGCTATAGAAGGGGGAGAAATCTGGGGTGTAGGCATTTATGAGCTTCAGAAGAGTTCAGAGATAGTCTCTAAAATTTCTTACTAAATTCTTCTTTTAAAATATGTCTTTATTGATTTCAGAGAGAGGAAAGGGGAGAGAGGGAGATAGAAACATCAGTGATGAGAGTCATTGATTAGCTGCCTCCTGCACGCCCCCTACTGGGGATCAAGCTTGCAACCTGGGTATGTGCTCTGACCAGGAATCTAACCTCAATCTCCTGGATCATAGGTCGATGCTCAACTCCTGAGCCATGCTGGCCGGGCTTAATTTCTTTTTTTTTTTTTTTTTAAAGAATTTATCTGTGCTTTTCCTAGAAGCTTTTAATTTCCAAATCAAGGTACACTTCCCTTTCATTCATTCAATTTAATTTTAGAGCTGGCATTTTTCTAATTTTTTGCATGCAAAAAATTAATTTAGGCACCCAAGGACAACTGCAGTTTGGCCATTTGAAGTGGATATCATCTTTAGTTAAATCTTCCCATTTATGTAAAGCACTTGCAAGTAAAGGCTTCCTATCAGGAGTATTAATGAGGGCTGGGGTCTGGGAGTTCCTGGCCCTGGAGGCAAATTTTCCATGTTAATTTTAGTTTTGCTTTAGATATCTGCAGAGTCTGAGCAACTTTTTAGGGATGTTATGTAGTGGGTCGAAGTGTGCTGCTTATGGGTTGATCTCCACAAGGCTCTCATCCCTCCAGTCGCATTTGACCCTCTTATGTGCCTAGGTTTTTCTCCTGGCCGTCTAAAACAACTGGAAGGCCTTGGAGTGCTGGGTGATCAACCCCCATGGGTGCTCCCTAGACAAGCCAGTCAGTTAAATTACAGTTGAGTTGGAATTTCCCTGTGGGGCTTCTGTAAATCATGAGGAATGACCTATGACACCTTCACAAAGATTCTGAGTCACCTAAGAATACCCAAGATTCAGGCTGGAGAGAGGATGTTCCCCATATCTTTGGAGCTGAATGAGTTCGGCTCTCATTTATACAGTGAAGGTTTATGTTCAGACTCTCAGAGAGCAATTTCAATGAAAAGCCAAAGTTAAAAACCAGCTACCCATTTTTCTTCCTGCCTTGCCTTAGCCTGGGTTCTGTCAACCCTTAACCTTAGTTCCACATCAAGGATTTTTTTAAAAACCCAGCTCAAATAAAAGACCCTCTACCACAAACTTGGGTAGGTCCTGGGTCCAATAGACAACTCACCCAAGTTCACCCAATGTGACTGGGAGCTGGCGGCTTCAATGAGCCCTTTGCTGGATCCTAGAACCAGGCCTGGGTCTGTGAGGAGGTCTTGGGTGAACTTCTTTCAAATCCTGCTACTCCACGCCAAGTAAATGTCAACATAAGAAACATTCAAACTTGTTAAAGATTTTTTGTGAGTTTATTTGAGCCAAGCTGTCAACAGTTGCCAGGAAGCAAAATCTCAACACATTGAGATAATGCTCCAGAGAATGGCAATTTTGCCCCTTGTTTTATACATTACAATCACAAGAGATGTAAGTGGGTTACATGAAATTCATTGATGATTAGGGAGGTGGGAAAAAGGAAAGCGAGGAAACCTCTGGGATTGGATAAAAAGTAAAATGAGACATCTTTTACATAGGTGAATACAGGGTAGTTAACAGTCAACAATTAATATGATAACAGTAACAATGAGAGGATTTATGGTCTCTGTGCTGGTGCATTGGTTGTGTCTTGAGGGGTGTGGAAAAAGAGGAGTACCCCTGACATTCAAAAGTATGTTATAGTAGATGCAAAAGACAGTAGACAGGCTCAGTTAAGGTAAAGATTGACCTTTGTCAGGGAATAATCTAGCCTAGCACATGATTACCTGCCATAAACTGCTTTTAGTTAAAAAGTTTTAATTTCAGTGCTCGCTTCGGCAGCACATATACTAAAATTGGAATGATACAGAGAAGATTAGTATGACCCCTGCGCAAGGATGACACGCAAATTCATGAAGCGTTCCATATTTAAAAAAAAAAAAGTTTTAATTTCAGACCATCCTTTGCAGTTACTTTAGGTCTCTTGAGTTTGCAAGACCACCATGTAGGCCTCCCCATGTTTGTCAGGTTAGCACGTGCCCCTATTCCAATAGAAGCTGCAATGGCTATAAAACCATGGCCCTCTATAACTGCTGCTAAGGCATAGAAAATTTATTTATGAAACTCTTACTGTCCTCGTGGCCTCTGGAATTTTAAATGGTAATCATAATTTACAGCATTATGTTCTTACAGCCCTGGCTCCAATTTTAAAAAAAAAACAGTTACAGCTTCCAATTGCTTAACTAGCGGTAATCAAAGTAATAACACCTAAATGTTTCCAATGGGAAGTAAATGGGCCATAGTAAATAGAAACCCATCTCATGGCCAGATTATAAAAACTGAAAAGATGTCTATTATGCCCTCAATCTATAAATGAATGTTATACTAGATGCAAAATATAAAAAAAGTGAGACAGGCAACAAAACCTGGATCATAATAGCTTGTAGATTAGAAATAATAGAGTGTTTTTCTTAATACAGGCCCATAAGACCTGACTGCCTCCCATTTACCTGACTTTAACTTTGGAGGAAAAAAAATTCAGCCTTGACTTCCATCCAAGGTTATGGTCTTGCCCCATCCCCAGTGGTCCGTTGTTCAGCAAGACAAATGTTAACACTGAGACTTCCTAGGAATGAGCCTTCCTAGCACCGTGGGACCCTGTTATCCAACCAATCCAGTGCATCCTTTGGATTGATTTATGACCAAAGGGGGAATGTGTGGATGAAAAGGGGCCACATGCTAACCTGACAAGCTCAGGGAAGGCCTGCATGATGGCTTTGCAAACTCAGAGCCCTAAAGTAACCACAAAGGATGGTCTGAAATTAAAACTTTTTAACTAAAAGCAGTTTATGGCAAGTAGTTATATCCTAGACTAGAATCTTCCCTGACAAAAATCAATCTTTACCTGAACTGAGCCTATCTACTGTCTTTTACATCTACTATAACATAACTTTGGAATGTCAGGGTAACTTCCTTTTTTACAGACCCCTCGGGGCACAACCAATGCACCAGAGCAGAGACTACAAATCCTCATTGTTATTTTTATCCTGTTATTTTGTTGACTATTAACTATTCCTGTACCCACCTATGTAACCAATTCAAGGAATGTTTGAAAAGAAGAGAGGGCTGTACAGTAGTACTTAGCTGTATCATTTTCTACCTAATCCCAGAGGTTTCCCCACTTTGTTTTCTCCAGCCTCCCTAATCTATCGCCAATGAATTTCATGTAACCCACTTAGGTCTTTTGATTGTAATGTATAAAATAAGTGCAAAACTGCCCTTCCCTGGAGCATTATCTCGATATGTTGAAGTTTTGCTTCCTGGCAATTGTCAACAGTTTACAGGTTTGGATGTTTCTTACATTGACAGATTCCATCATTACGTGTATTTCCATATTATGTTTCTCATTATTTCTCCTCAAAGGATAGTAAATATGGTGGCAATGCCAACATCTAGCCAGAGCCACACAGTGGAGGAACATGCCAATATCCTTAAGTACATTCTTAACTGCTAGGGAACTTCAGGGTACATGGAGGAGAGAGGTCTTTGCTGTGAGGACATGAAAAGGAATTTAAATATTTGAAGGTGTTGACATTCACTGCTTTCAATTACTGATCATCTTTACTTGTAACCAATTCAAGGAATGTTTGAAGAGAGGTATGTATGTAAGGCTTGAGAGGATGAGGGCTGTATCCTGTTCATCCAGCCCACTGTCTGAAATGTAGCAGGTGTTCAGAGTGCCAGTATAGCATACTGGCCAGGAAGACTAGCTTTGGAATCAGGCTGACCTGGCCTTGAATCGTGGCTCCTTCACTTACATGCTATGTGACCTTGAGCAAGTTACTTAACCTCTCCAACCTTGTGTTTCCTGCCCCTCTCCCTATAAAGGAAGAGCAATAATAGTGCTTACCTCATGGAATTGTTGTGACCCATTCAGGGAAAAAATATATCTAAAGCACTTTGCAAATTGCCTGGTACATAGTTGGCATCCATTAAGTGGGAGTTATTCTTAACAATCTGATTATTTGTTGAAGGAATAAATGGATGTCATAGCCTGCTTTTCCTTCCCTCTCTTGAGATTATCAAGCAAAGAGAACCTAATCAAGTCGGTTTCTGTACGATTTTAATACTTAATTTCAGGCAAACAAAACCAAACACACATTGGAAAGAGTGTCTTCCCTGTTGGTGTGGGTGTTTCTCAGCATTTATGTTATAGTCAAATATTACAGCTTCTAGTAAAAAGTTTAAATACAGTTTGAAGAAAACTGAAGCATAGAAAACAGATAAGGCCATCCCTCTCATTTTTTCACCCTCATAATATTGGCTGCTAAAATAGCTCACTTGTCAAATCCCTTTGTACTACTCTGAGAAGTGCTAATGTAAGACATGTTTTCTGAAAATAACTGTGATGAAGTGTCATGAATTAAGGGCTTTGGTACAGAAGTGATGGAGTTCCTTCTGAGTAGCATAGCTCAGGATCATAAATTGCCCAGAACATCTATTGCCTTACCCTCTCCATCTCCTAAAAGGAAACTTGTTTCTAGGGATGGGTTTTTATAAAACTAAACATACTATAAATGCTACATGGGATATTGGATTAGTTCCTGGTTAGAAAAAGGACAGTAGGGGGGAAAACTAGTAACATCTGAATAAAGTCTGCCCTTTAGTAAATAGTATTGTGCTAATATTAATGTCATAGTTTTGATCAACATACTAAAGTTATGTGCAGTGTTAATGTTAGGGGAAGCCAGGTGACAAGTATACAAGAACTCTGTGCTATACTTACAACTCTTCTGTAAATCTAAAATTGTTTCAAAATCTAAAATTAAAAAAAACAAAACTAAACATATTTATTGAAAGCTAATTCTATAAAAACCAAGTCTGGGCAGGTGTTGAGGCCAGGGCTCCAGGGACAGAATAGTGCTCACCCACATACCCAGATATATGCTAGATGTTTGACCACAAACACTATCCTGATAAGGTGACGAGGAGGAGGGAGTAGCATGTGGCAGTTCTTTTACATTAAGGAATTTTTGGCAGTCTATCAAAAACAATTCCTTTCTCTCTGTATAAGCTAGCCTGCTTGAAAACACAGCAAGCAGCCTGACTTAAAAGAGGTCCAAATAGATGTTTTCCTAGCTGCCATCTTAGAGTTTGGTCAAGTAGGTGTTTGGAAGGAATTTCTCATAGTAGCACTAAACCCGAAATGGTAGCTATGCCCTGAATGTGAGAGGGGGCGTGGGAAGAAGGATCCAGCCCATTTTAAAGTGCCAGCCTCCTTAGCATTCAGTTCTCCTCTATTCCCTGAATCAGATGATCTGCAGAGGTAACTCCTATGTCATTTAAGCGGCAGGTGTCTCAGTAACTTAGTGTGACCAGCATGACAATTTTTTAAGATATGTGATTATAAAAGGTGTTGGCAGAGTGGTGGAATCTAAGAGAGGACTCTGGCATTCGTCATTCTCTTAAATTCTTTCGAGATGAACTCTTCTACGTACACTTTCCATAGCCGTGATTAGCATGTGTACCTACTTTCTATTTTTCTGTTTTCACTTAACATTATTTCACATTCTGGTTCCCACCAGCACAGTGCACATAATTGTCATCTTTAATGGCGATGGGTGTGACATTCCTTTGTATCGAATAGCATGATAGTTCTTAGGACTGGGCTCATTTTTTTCTGAGCAGATATAAAAGGCCTGCTGTCTCTTAGCGCCAGAGGTCTATTTTAGTTCCTGGAAGTGGCAGCTAGCAAGAGTGTGGGATTGTGTGGGATTCCATGAGTCATCATCTCACGGCACAGTTTGAGTGCTTTGTTAACATGGCTCTGCCCAACATCTGACAGCAGAGCCTCCTGGGCTCCCTGGACTGGAGCCGGCACTTCATGGACCCAGGCGTGGAAATACTACAAGCCCTCTGACTCCCGTGACTCTCAGCTGATACTATCTTTGTGCCAACAGCAAGAAGTTCCTGCTGCTTTCTTTCTAACAACTTCACCTGTCTTTCCCACAGAGACTGATTCAAAAGAAAAGGTTAGGGTTATAATAATCCATGATGATGGATTATTATAGCTAAAGTAATAAGGAACAGGTCAAGAGTGCCATGGCTACAGTTCTTTTAGGCGCACCTGTGAAAATGAAGTGGGATGAGGGGATGATTTCAAGGCCTGGAAAGCTGGACAATAGCTCTCATTCTCTACAACCCTTCCTGCCAGAAATTCCAGTTTTGACCATCAATAAAGATTTACCAAGGTGATCAGGAAAGCAAGGAAAGGACTCAGAACAGGAGAGTCCTGTGGGCCCCTGGTCAGCCTTTCCGCTTCAACCCTCCTGCTGTCCCCAGAGGCAGGTGGCAGGGGTGGGTGTCTGCGTTTCATTGGAGTGGTTCTTCCAGTCCTGGGGGAAGAGTGGGTAACACCAGATATCTGGATGGTTTTCTGAAGACCCTTCCCCTCCTCAAGGACCACCAATTCTCCTCTCATTTCCCTTTGTGGGGGTTGAACAGCTTTTGAGCTTTGGGGACTCAAAGAAGAGGGCCTGGGAATGGTCTGGACCTGGCTGCACTGATAGCAGGTCCTGGGCTTGCATCCCCTCCTCATGCTGCTGGGGCTGCACACCCAGTTGCCCCACTTCTGCTTTCTGTCTCCCTCTGTCTAGCTTCCAGGGCAGGGAGCAGGCCCCATCAATGGCTGCCAGCAGTCTGGCCTGTATGCTAGCGAGGAGGATTACTGTGCCCACCAGCCCCATAGTCACCATGCTTTGTGCTCTTGGCTTCTGTGCTGGGACAGAGTGGGATGCCAGTAAGAGAAGAGGGGATGCAGTCTGAGGCCACCGCCCTCCTGACTATCTAGAAAAAGGAAAGGCCTCTTAAAGCTGCCCAATCAGGGGCCCTCGTCCTGATGGGCCTTCCACTTTGCCCTTTCCCAGGACTGAAGGCCTAGTGGGGCTGAGCATGGGGCTAGCTTTTGGAGTATAGAGGTGACTATAGGAGCAGAGTTCATGAATAGCTTAGAGCAGTGAATGGAGCAGCAAGAGTAGGGCTGTTGTGTAGGTGGCTTTGGCCAGGATTACCTCAGCCCCTCCCCCTGGGGGTGGTGGGTGGGGATCTCAGCTCTGCTGACCCCCACTCCATCGATAGCCTAGCATCCCAGTCTGTTCTCAGAAGAGAACAGGCTTCCGCTTCCTTCCCCCAAGATAGCAAGTCTGGGACAACTTGGGGGGAATGGGATCACCCCCATTCCCGGTCCCTGGCAGACTGAGACTAAAGCATCACTTAATAAAGACCCCTGAAGCCCCTCCACCAAAAAATATTTATAGGGGTGAGTGACAAAGTGAGTCCAGGCTTGATATTTACCCCACCCATGGCCAATGATATTTTATAGTTAAGAATGCTAGTTGGCATGATTCGCTTGAGAAGAGTGGTGGTGTGTTTGGTACATTTGATTAAGTCTTGCCAGTAGCAACTGCATTGAAAATGAGTGATTCTAATAGGTTACTGGGAGGGAAGAGTGATATTCAAAACAACTGGTAGGCCCAAGTACCAAACACTCAAATCTCCAGGGAATTTATAGCTAAGTTAGTTACTACTGCTTTGCATGTTCCAACCCTAAATTATCACAATTCTTCCTTACCCCTTACTGTGTACTAACTATATGACCCTTGTCCTGAAGATCACAGTGGATACCAACCCTGCTAATAAGGTTCTACAGGATGGGTAGAGACAACGTGTGAATGTAGAATAGTGACTGGAGTTGAGGAGTTGAAAACCATTCAGAGCAGAGAGACCCCTCTACCTATGCATATTGACTTCTCTAGTCAGAAAGCCCAGGCATGTCTTGCAAGACAAAATGGACAAGTACCCAGAGTCATGTAGGGCTTATTGAATGATGGGCCAGGGTCATACACTTGACGTGTCTCTGACAGGAGCTAGTCTCTAAAAAGTCCTAAAGGAGGGAAGCCAAGACCTTGACAATGAAAAGAGAGAAACTCCAAGGCAACGACTTACCTGAAAGAAAATATGCCCTCAAAAAAATTATTGTTGATCTTGGTCACTGAGCTGCTGTGCTAAGACAAATCTGTAAGACCTCTTTGGCATATTTAGGAATCTCAAGGACAAGGATGGGAGCCAGTGGTTAGCTGTGATTATAGTTACTCTAGATTCTCTGTGCTCTTTGTACCTTAGAATCTAAGACATCTCTCTGGGTTGTTCTTTGTAGAAAAGAGGGTACCTCTCCCAGCAAAGAGGTATATCTAATGCTCTAATCTCCTCCCCTAATCAAAATAACAAGCTAACATGTAATGAGCTACTCACTGTGTGTCAGGCACTATGCTTAGTGTTTTGATATGGATTGTCCCTTTTGATTCTCACAAGCCTGTAAGCTGGGTAGGGTACTCTTATTCCTGTCTTCACTCGGAGAAATTCCCAGGTCAGCTAGCTTGATAAGGGTCTGGAAAGTACAGTAATGGCCTATAGTAACAAAATTAAGATTCATTCAAAAATAAATAAGAGTGTGCTGGTTGTATTTGGGGGATAGTCTTTAAGAAACTTCTTGTGATTGATGGATTCTATGTAGAAAAATTTGGTTGACACCCAGGAACACATATATTGTACAAAGGGAAGTGTCTCAATATACTGAAATTCAATTTTGTCAGAGGTTTTTTCAAACTAAATTCATCCTGCCCACATTTATAGGTGGCACTCCCACCCCCTTTTAGTTACACTTCCCCTTCCCTCTGGGTCGAGAAAATATGCCGGCCTCATAAACACCCATGCCATAAAGAAATGTGGATGGTCCAATTTTCTTGAGAATCTTGGTTTGTTGAATTACAGTCACCTGCCTGATAAAACTCTTCTTTAGTAGATATTTGCTGGGTGAGAATGATTGTCAGCATTGTCAGTGATATTATTGGACAAATTGGAGGAATGTTAGTGGGCAAAGAGTGGCTAGAGAAGACCCAGGGAAGATGTAGATCATATGCCATGTAACCACGTTTGGGTCAATGATACATTGCATATATGACCGTGGTCCCAGAAGATTATAATGGATTATAAGCAAAAAGTTTGTTTGCAATGTTTAAAGGAAAGGCTGGACCTTACTAAGATGCTGAATTTACTGGTAGTTCTGTGAGGTTTAAGTAGACGAGGAGGCTCAGCATGCTTTCTACCCACCATGTTCCTGCCCCAGGCTTGGGCCTGGAGTTGGCCAGGGGGAGGAATGGAGCCTGGGAGATCGCCACCCCCCACCCGTCCAATCCTCTGTTTCCCTCCCTCTCTTTCATTTCTTCCTTTTATTATTTCTCATCTCAAGCTTTATTTCTCTGGGTCTCTTTTGATATCTGTTCTCCCTTTCTCTCTCCTCTTTTTCCCCTTCCTCCCTCCCTCCTCCTGATGTCTTTTCTCCCTCAGACAGTGCCTTCCTCCACAGCCCTCCACCAGGTCCCCACAATGTGTGTGCACATGCATGTGCACACACATACTTTATTTTTTATGAAATATTTTTATTATACCTTTTCTATGTTTAGCTGTGTTTAGATACACAAATAGTTATCACTATGTTGTAATTGCTTAAAGTGTTCAGTACAGTAACATGTTATACAGGTTTGTAGCCTAGGAGCAATAGGCTACATCATAGGTATATAGTGGGCTATACCACCTAGATTTGTTTAAGTATACTCTATGATGTTTGCACAGTGACAATATTGCCTAACCATGCATTTCTCAGAATGTATCCCCATCATTAAGTGATTCATGACTGTATTTGGACAGAGAAGATAGAGCCCTTGCTCGGGCACACAGAAGATCTAGATTTTAGGAGCAGCTCTGTCAGTGATCAACTGTAAAGTCTTGGGCAAGTCACTTAACCTCTCTGTACCCCAAGTTCCTCATCTGTTTAACAATTGGGTTGGACTAGAGGCTCCATAACATTCCTTCCAGCTCTATGACTAATAAACAATCTCAGTCAGAATCAGTCAGACCCATAAGGTGCCTGGAGTTGTTCCCTTGGAGATGAGGCCATATTGCAATGCGTAATAGGAAATGACAGAATGTCAGACCCTCCAGATGGGGTTGTATGACTGATTGTTCTGCACAAGGTTTTTATCTTTCAGAAACAGTTATGGGCTAGTTGGTTTATACTGCCTAGTGAGACTGTATAGGGTAGGAGTTAAGAGCATGAGTTATGGAGTTGGACCTTAGTTTGAAAACCAGTTCTGCTGCTTCCTAGTGGGTGCCCTGGGACAAATGATTTGATTTCTCTGAACATCAGTTTCTGCTTCTGTAAGATGATGATAATAGAACAACCTCATAGGCTCGTGAAGATGAAAGGCAATAACGTATGTAAAGCCCTTAGCTCAGCACCTGGGAAAATGGAAGTGCCCAGTCAACCGCGTCTACGACTACTATTGGTGTACTCATTGCTATCAATGTAATTCTCCTGACCTGGCCATAGCTAAGCTTCAGCACTTTTTCCTGAATATAGCTTTCTCTTTCTGGATAGAGTTTGAGAAATGCATAAATAGATCTTTCTAGCCTAAAGCAGCTCTAGAATTGGATCTGGGTTTGGTTCCCTAATCTGCTTCTTACATGCGCTGGGACCTTGGGCAAATTATTTAACTTCTCTGCCCTCATCTGTAAAATGCAGGCAGGTATAGTGCCTACCCCCAAGGGCTGTGATGAATGTGATAATGAATGTGAAGAACTTAGTGCTGTGCCTGACATTTAGAAGCCACTCAGTAAATGGTGGCTGTGATAGTGGTGGTGAAAATAATCACCACTGTAAGAATAAATGATTACCTCCACTACCACTACTCTTGTTGGCGTGGAGGGTCGAATGTGTTCAAATTTGTACAGTTTTTGCATACCTAACCAGAGTTTTGTAGAGGCAGCAGTTGCTGTTCCTGAAGGAATTGTTGCCAGTGGCTGGGAATTTAAAACTGAGTTGTTTTTGGAGGTACAATGGAAAATGATTCAGCAGACCATAATTCTCAGGAGAAAAGTTCTGTTTATTTCTGCCAGTTCCCTTATACCCAAAAACTGTAGGGGAAAAATGTAATTCTAAACTAGTCCTGTACATCTAAGGCTCAATTTCAGTTGGCCAGCGAGGACATGTTCACAGGCTTCCTCAGGAGCATCTGGGTGCAAAGATGTACTGTCTCTATTTTTGCCAAGGTTGTCTTCATTCTCAAATGGATGCTACCTAACTTTTCTTGAGCCTCTTGATGTATGTAAGATTCATTTGATGGCTAGAATGCAGATGTACAGGAACGATGAGATTTCTCAGGAATGTGATGTTAGAATAGGTGGAGTTGTAGGGGACTGTAAGGGTATTAGTTGAGAACTAGAAACTGAAAAACTGAAGTAATCCTAATGGTTCTAGAGATGAGTGTATTTACTGGGGGGATGGGGGATATTAGATGTCTCTTTTTATGTCCCTCCATTTTTCTCTTTAGAAGTCTGTTAAAAGTCAAAAAAGAGAAAGAAAACAGCCAGTCATTGCAAGTGAAAGTAAGCTCCAGGTTTCCTGTCCTTCCCAGACTACTCCAGGTTGGGAGGGTGCTGACCACTTTCTAAGGGAGTGTAGACTGCACCTCACCAGTCACCCGCCCTCTGCCCTGGTCTCATACTTTCTTTCACTCTTGATCTCTCCCTTCTCCCTCTCATTTAAGGAATACTAACCACAGGTTTCAAAGATGTCTTCATAGGCATCTTCCAGCATCATCTCTTCTGCAGGCCAAGTAGCCATTCTCTTTTTTGGGCTGGGTTCTGAGGTTATAGAAAAAAAAAAAGTGGATTTCAATTTTGGACAAAGATTTAGGGGTAATTTCTGATATCTAGAAAAGCACTTCCTCTATTCTTCCACCATATTTCTTTTAGACAATTCTTATCTTCACCCCTCATCTCCAGATCAGTGCCTCTTTCCTCTTCAGTGCCCCTGAACAAGTCCAGGCCCCTCCACATAGGTGTAACAATCCAAGACTCTGGGGTAGCCTGAGGGCCAGATCCCTTGGAGAGCAGAGATGACATTATAATATTGATAGTTGACCATCACGGTGACTGGGGTCCCAACAAACACTGAGAATGAGGGGCATTTAACAACAGTGGGCCTTCAAGTCCTCACAGCTATTTTTTTTTAAATGCCTTTATTATACTTGGAAAAATCATATATGCTTATTGTAAAAAAATTTTCCAATAAAACAAAAATCCAAAAAAAGGCACCTAAGCCTTTTACTTCTCTCCTAGTATATCACACCTAGAGAAAACCACTGCCAATGTTTTAGTAATTTTTCTCCAGATATTCTATGTATGTGTACACATCATGCTGTACATGCTATGCTCTGACTTGCCATTTTCTCTAACAAAACATTGGGTTGTGGAAAACTTTCCATGTCAGTAAATATAAGTCGACAATAACCCTTTTAACATCTGCATAGTATTCCATTGTGTAGATGCACCATAACTTATTTAGTTATTTCACATTGTTAAACATTTAACCTGTTTCCAAGTTTTAGTTATTGTACACAATGCTGTAATTGAACAATCACAAGCATCCTTTTTTTTTTTTTTTTTTTTGGTACTTGTGTAATTATCTTTGGATATAGTTCAAGAAATGAGATGATTGGTTCATAGGGTTTCCACATTTTTAAAGTTCTTAATATATATATTGAGAGAGGGAGAACAAGAGGGAGAAAGACAAACAAAGTACTCTCCATAAAGGTTGTACCAATTTGTACTTCTACCACTGGAAATTGTAACGTTTAAGATAACCCTATACCCATTCAAACAAAGATCTTGTGTCAGCCAGTGCTGAGCGATCATCCTGGAGTACCGGGTGGTCCCCAAGGACTTTCCCTGCCCTTCATCCACTTCTCCTGACCACCAACCATAGTATGAGAAAAGAATTTCAGACTCAAAATAGGAATACTGTTTTATAAATTGTGAGAAAAGGTCTATATATAGGGTGTCCCCCAATTGAGCTGATAGCTCAATTGATGTTTCTTTCTTTTCAGATTTAACCCATTGGAACTAATAATTATTCAAAGTGTGTACACAGTTTTTTGGGACACCTTGTATTTTTTCTTCTCAGACTAACCACTGATCCAGCATTACCTTCAAAAAGATCATCATCATCATCGTAGTCGTCATACTCATCATCATCATTAGTATAAGTTGCTGGGGTCTGAAAGTCAGCTCTCTGGTTGTAGTGAAGGTCAGTACTGTTTTGAGCTCCATTTACATCAAAATATTCACCTTCCTCCATGGGTTCATCTAAAGCGAATGTCACTGATACATTCTTTTTAGGTCTTAATCTGAAGTCGTCTTTCTATACAGCAAGAAAATGAAGGGGGGAAAAGTCAGTTGGTACCTAATAGTTTAGAGGTTGGTCCATGGGGCAGTAACATTTAAAGAGCCATTTACCTGTAGAATTGGCTTTAGGGGCCTAGCTTCCATTGAATGTTGTCCTAGAAGCTCTTCTTTTTCTTCTAGCATTTCTATGTTGGTTGGGAAGCTGGGGAAGATGGAAAGAACAAAGCAATAGTGAAAATAGACATACTTCAAGCTCTATAATTAAATGCAGCTGTTACTCCATTCCTGTCGTATGCATTTGAACAGTGAAAGGGACAATAGAGCAAGAGGACATTTAGGCCTTTTACTCCTCAAAACCTTGATCACCACTTGTTTTATTCTTTTTCATATTCCTGTTCTCTCCCATATTTCCTTATTGGATCAGAAAACTGCAAGAAGAGAATGTGGGGTGGCTCCAGGACATTCATGTAGAGAATATTGCCTATAAGCTCCTTAAGGGACCTGTGTTCCTTTTCTCCTCTGCATGGCAAGCTAGGGAATAAAATTCCTGTTTTGGAGAAGCTCTAATGTTGATAGGTTGCCTTTACCTTTCTGCAACTCATCCCACTAATGTGACCACTCAAGTTGTGCCATAGGGAGAGTGTACCTAACAATGCTAGAAAGTTTGTGGTCACTGACCTAGCTCCATTTGAGCCAACTGATCTTGAGAGAATTGCTCAGAACCACACAGGCCCAGCGTGGCTCAGTGGTTGGGCATCAACCTATCATCCAGGAGATCGCGGTTCAATTCCCAGTCAGGGCACATGCCCGGGTTGTGGGCTTGATCCCTATCAGGTGCGTGCAGGAGGCAGCCAATCAATGACTCTCTCATTGTTGATGTTTCTATCTCTCTCTCCCTCTCCCTCTCTCTGAAATTAATAAAGACATATTAAAAAAAAAAAAAAGAAGAACCACACAGAATCCAAGCACCTCCCAGAACTCCCTGCTTATGTTGAAGACTGACTCCTACATCTGTTCTTATCAGCCTAATAGAGGCAGCTCAGTACCTGATTGGTGCACATTCTTCCTTGATGCCTGTGGTGTCCGTGGAGGTTGGGATGCTCGAGGTGAGTGACTGTTGGCGAGCACACAGTTCTTCCTGTTTATTCTGAATGGCAGTTAACAGCCAGCGCAGCCCATCAATTAGGGGCTTATGGTTGCTTCTTTGGAGGTTTTGGATAGCTGAATAGGGTTCCTATGACCAAAAGAGAAGATTCCAGCTCAGGAACCTGGGACCACTGGGGACCACAGTCCCCATCACTCTCAGTCAAGGAGCAGAGGTACACATAAGCTCTGCTGTGCCTAGATAGGTTTTAAGACTTCCTAGGAGACACTCAGCATTCACACCTTAGCTACAAAAGCTAAAGTTGTTTAATAAAGTGGTTGTGGTGTAATGTCTTGGATGTGTGACCTTGGGCAAGGGATTCAGTTTTTGAGCCTCATCTATAAAATGAGGATATTGAAGCTTCCAACTTTACAGAGCAATTTTGAAGGTCTAATGAGAAAACAGATGTGAGAGTGTTATAAGTGTGATGTTGCCCGGCCGGCCGTGGCTCAGCGGTTGAGCGTTGATCTAGGATCCAGGCAATCGGGGTTCGATTCTCGGTCAGGGCACATGCCCGGGTTGCGGGCTCGATCCCCCAGTCGGGGGCGTGCAGGAGGCAGCTGATCAGTGACTCTCTATCATTGATGTTTCTATCTCTCTCCCTTCCTCTCTCTCAAATCAATAAAGATATATTTTTTTAAAAAATTAAAAAGAAAATAAAAATAACTGTGATGTTATCACTATCGAGTCAGATATCACTGTAGATGTTGCCTGGCAGGGAGAGGCTTTGCCTAAGACCTAGCATACGGGGCTGATTAAGGAATGGCGCAAGGTATGCATCAGCTGGGCTTGAGAGGGTGGGGGAGGGGAGGGGTTGACACTTACCAATCGGCACATGAACTTGTCGTCATTCACTATCCTTTCCAGGAATAGATATTTAATAATATCACAAGGTAAGAGGGCATTCTTCTTGTCTTGTTTATTTGCCAATCTAGAGCAGGGCACAGGAGAGAGGGTGGGAAGAAGAGAGGAAGAGTGAAACAGAAATAGAAGCCAAGGGCAAGAAAAGAAGGGAAATAGGGGGAGAACCAATTATGCTACAACTGCTGCATATCCAAGAACTAGCTTTAAAAACCTACACAATGAGATGAGCCAGACATTTTTCTAGCCAATTCTCAATGGAGGAAAGAATAGCACAAATGATTTGAATCCAAGATCATCCCCAGACCTCATTTCTTGCTTCCTCTCTACACTATCAAACTTTAATTAGAATTGCTAACTGGGATATGAACAGATTTGGAGTTTTTAACACCCTCTCCCAAACTCTGTTTGCGCTTGAGTTGAGGGTACTAATGAGGAACAAAAAAATGGAAAAGGGGAATGGGAGTGAGGATTGACGGGACATCTGAAGTATCACCCTGGAATCAGTGCTAGCTACGTGACTCGTGGGCAGTCTGAAAAGGGAGGAGGCCATTGGAATCAATTATACAAAATAGAGGTGGTTTTCTGCCACCATTTCAGGGTCAGAGACTAAAGCCAAAAAAGAGAAACAAATTCAGGAAGACACTCTTCAGGAAGAGTCAAGGGATGGGGGTGGGAAATCCAGATATTACTCTCCATTTTCCTTTGATGCTTGCTTTCAAATTACCTTTGCACAAGTAGGTAGCATTTTCACCCATGGCAGTGTATGGTAGAAAGTAGCTCTTAAAAACAGACCCCAGAGGACTGGGTCACTCCCCCCCTCACTGAGCTAAAGGGAAGAGGAGATCTAGCTGGATGTGACAAAGGGAATACCCAGCTGTTCCTTTGTCTACTTGTCTTCTGAAGGCATGAAATGGGAAGGGGAAACTGGGCACAAGGGGAAATTGAGCACAAAGGCAGAGGCTTACAATAGAATGGGTTTTCCTGCCACTCTCGCATCAGACAGCAGATGTGATAAGGTGGTCTTCACTTCCTGCATGCGTCCCAAGTCGCTGGAATCCAGGACAAAAACAAGCCCATGTGCCTGTGCGTAGTAGTTGGGCCAGATTTCTCGTCCCTTCATATCTCCATTCAGGTCATAGATGGAAACTTCATAGTCATCTAGCAGGACTGTAGTCAGTTTCGATTTCATACAACTGTCTGTCTTGCTAGGAAGTACTATGCATAAGGGAAGAGAGAAGCAACCACAAAGCAGAGTGATATAGTTAGATAAAAATTCGTTAAACAAACTTTGACTAGAGCCTGCCCTGAGGAATCCTACTGAGGCATCCTGCCATTCTGCTCACTCATGGGTTCATCTTCCTAAACCAGCACTTTACTCAGGCTACTCTCTTCTGGCTCAGTAATCTTCAGTGAGTGGCCACCGGTCCCAGGAGAGAATACAGACTCCTTTGCCTCGTAACCTGCCAGACCTATCTGTACCCTCTCTGGTGTCCACAGTGTCCCTGGTACACACCCAGTCTGCTCCTTGGCTAATACTCCCCTCACTCCGCAAGAATGCCATGCTCTTTTGTGCCCTGGGCATTCACAAGATGCTATTTCTGCAGCTTAGAACATTTTCTTCCACTGCTCTTTCCTTGGTTAATGCCTATTTTTAAAAAAATCTATTTAGAACTTATATGCATAAATGCATAACCTATAGACACAGACAATGGTATGGGGAAGGCCTGGGGGTAGGGTGGATGCGGGGTCAAGGGGATCAATGGGGGAAAAAGGGGACATCTGTAATACTTTCAATAATAAAGATAAATTTAAAAAAAATCTATTTAGATCTTGTTTCCTCTAGAAAGTTTTCCCTGACTCAAACCACCATCCGCCAGTCTGGATAAGGTGCCTTTCTTCTGGGCTTACCACTATCACAGCACATATGACAATGTTATAAATTCAACAATTTACTTATTGGGTTATAAACTGCAACAGGACTGGAACCCTTTCAATTTTATTCACCGTTATATTCACGATGCCAAGTGCAGAAGCTGGCACACAGATGCTCAATAAATATTTGTTGAATGAATTTGATGAATGAATGAATGAACAGGAGGCCCTTCTCTCCCACCCCTTTTTTAAGGCTCAGGAAGGCCTCTTTAGGAAAGCCTCTCTGGCCTGCCCAGTTCGCACTTTCTCTCCCTTGTTCAGCACATGGTCTGTTAAACTGGTCCTTCACCTCATTCTGTGCATGCCATGTTTCCCCAACTAAAATAGTGATGGAGGGGCTCTGCATTAGGTTACACACAGTAGGTGTTCAATAAATGTTTATGGTGCCTGTTATTGTGAATGAGTATGAAGTCCTTTTCATACCTCCTCCAAGAAACCACACCGAATTCAGATACATTTGCCTTTTCAAGGCCATGGCCAGAGCATACAGTCCCATAGGGCATTCCATACCTCATTCTGCTCCCATAGAAATGCAGTTCAAAAGGGCAGTCATTATATACATTCCAGTCTGTTGAACTGACAGTTCTGACCTAGCTTTCTTCCCACATAAGTAGTAAAATGATTTTATAGATTCTCTATGCTCAAACTTGGGAGTTCTAAGGCCAGAATCAGTAGCTTTTTATTTCTAGTCTCAGATCTACCTATGACATTATCCATAGAATTGCCAGAATGAATAATTTAGCTGTGAAGTTAGTAGATGCTTTTAGATCTTTGGAAATGTATGATTATATAGATATTTACATGTGTATATATATTTACATATGCATGCATATATTATTATTACATTTTTTTATTTTTATTTTTTAAAATATATCTTTATTGATTTCAGAGAGAGGAAAGGAGAGGGAGAGAGAGAGATAGAAACATCAATGATGAGAGTCATTGATTGGCTGCCTCCTGCACGCCCCCGACTTGGGATTGAGCCCACAACCCGGGCGTGTGCCCTGACCGGGAATCGAACCCCGATAGCCTGGATCCTAGGTCGATGCTCAACCGCTGAGCCACACCCGGCTGGGCCATTATTACATTTTAATATGATCTTATAACTTCTCTTCTGTTCTCATGTTAGTCAATTATCTTTTTAATTATAACTTTCAGATAACATACAATTTTCAGCCAAAACTTTGATGTGATATTTGCTATGTCTGCATTAGACTACTTAAAAATAATAAGTGAATGTGTTAAAACTCTAAAGGTAATTTTAAATTTGTTTCCTGCATCAAGGCAAGCTTTATGTTATTTTTCCCTGTCTAATCAAAATATTTTCCCTAGTTATTTTTTTCTTTTTACTTGAAACCTTACTAATTTCTTCAATAATGCAATCCATTGTTGGTGAACCCTAGAAGCCATGAGAAGTTGTTCCCTGACACTTTACATTTCTTTTATTTCCTCTATTAATTCATAAACTCCCTGGGGACAGGTAATGAGTCTAATTCATCTCTATATCCCTGGTGGCATATTTCGTAAAGCACAATGGTCAGGGGACTCTCAGCTTCCGAATTACATGGTAGCTATAAAGTCCTACCGTACACCAATTGAATCAGAATCTGTATGCTGGACCCAGGTATTTGCATGTTTAACAAACTCCTATATTTAACAAAATCTCCAGGTGATCCTTCTGCATTTTAAAGCTTGAGACCCACTGCCCTAGAGAGCAAAGAAACTAATGCCTGTTGTGTCTCAGCATCATCTGGTGCTGCTTGTTAACATTTTGATTCCATGGGCCCTCCCTAGTCCAAAGTATCTGAGCCTCCAGGTCCCGGTAAGTAAGTGTGAAAGTGCCCCAGGTGACTCTGATTTGGGGCTTTCAGTGCTTATTATGCTAAAGGATCACTATGGAGTTTTTAAAAACTATGACACTAGGCCTCCTTCTCTGAGGGTTTGATGCCATGGATCTGGGCTGGGACTCAAGCATCATGTTTTATGTTAAAGCTCCCCTGGTGATTGAAATGTATAGCCAGGTTTGAGAAGCACTGCTCTAAATGCCCTCATTTAGGGCACCTGCTTGTGCTCATCTTGGGTTTTTCACCCCACATGACCATGCCAGACAAAAGTTATAGTGAATGGTGTCATCGAGAATAATGTCTTCTGTCCCCAGATATTTTATAGCTGGCACCTTCAAATGTTCACACAAGTGAACCTGTAGATTGGAATTTCCTTCCTAGGCTATAATCTGTTCTTGGCAATCATAAACATTTGCAGGATCAGGAAAGGTGAGCTATTGCATATTGGGTACACAACAGCCTAATAGATTGACTCTGGTAGTCCTGTATGGACAGTGTGGACTGAGACATTCCTTAGAATATGACATCAGTGGCACTTTGCTTCTTGGCCATTAGAAACTTCTCTGTGAATGAAGTCACAACTCCAGGCTCTATCCTCTAGGAATTAGAATGGAAAGAATATAATATTCTCACAGACAAAATAGCATATGGCTAATTGCAGATGAGTGCTTTCCAAAGCCGGCTGCCCATCAGAAACACCTAGGGAGTTCTTAAAATATAGATTCCCAGGTCCCACCCAGACTGCCTGGGAATCTAGGGGCAGGGCTGAGTGGGGGCTCTAAAAATTATCCCCACTTTTGTCAGTAATCTTGTGCTTTATCCTGGCTCCTTGTTTTTCCTGGTGCTGTTTACCTTTTTATCATGTCTGGTTATCAGTAATTGGGAGAGGCAAGGAGTCAGGTTTGCTGCCTATAGGGTGGCACACTAGGTTGAACCACTGGATAAAATGTGGTGCTTGGGGTTGCCTCTCTGACAGTGGCGGGGGATGGGGTGGGGGTGGGGGGAGGGACGTAAAGAAGCAACATGTAGCCTGAGGAGAATGGACTTGCAGTTGCACAATGATGTTGTGATAAGTGCACGATAGAGGGAGGCATGGAATAGACTGGGGGCCGAGGAAGGAGGCACTAGGTGTTAGGGATGGCTTTCCTAAGGTCAACTTAGACTGTGTCTAAAGGCATTTGATTAAGCAGGTAGATAATGGAGAGGATGAAATGCTAGGTAGTGGGACAGCATTACAGAAAGCACAGGCATGTTGGCAGAAGATGGCAAGTCATTTGTGCAGAGAGCATGAGAAATGAAGCTGGAAGAGAAGTCAGAGACCAAATCTGTGTGCCTTTACAGAACTTAAGATTTATTTTGAATACAATGGGGAGGCACTGAATGGTTTTGAGCAGAAAAGTGCCATGATCAGATTTTTGCACTAAGTCCTTCAGGCAACTGTGTTGACTGAATGCTGGGGGACAACTGGACATGGCAAGATCAGCCAGCAGGCTGTTACTAGAGTTCAAGGAAATTGATGCAGGCTTCCAGTATGCCAGTGGCAGAGGCGTCAGGTTAGCCCTTTCCTGTACTTTGCTGAGGGCTTCCAAGTTATGTAAAACTCAGCCACATCATCATACCCTTACTTTTATTTAATAAATATCAATGGAGGGCATCCTATGCCAGCCTGTGTGCCGGGCTCTTTGATTGGCCGGCAGTTAGCTGTGTCTTCACAACTAGAATAGCAGCTCTCTGCAATTTTGTGTAACTACTTCTTGAAATGTCAAGGTATTAAACTGGAGATTTGGTATTAAACTTGCACATCTCTGAACTGACAACATTTCTCAAGTTCCAACCCTCTATACTAACTGTCACAAAGTGTTTCATGTTATTAAATTTCTTTATCATCCCACACTTGTCTCTTATCTAGACCAAATTCCACTTTAATTAAGCTCTGAAACTAGACACTTTTTAAAACATGCTATCCTTCATAATTGACTGCAGTGCTTCCCATAGATTGAGTTCATTCATACTGACACTATGTGAGGACCTTCAATTAGGATATCTTGTAAAGGGAGAAGATGACAGACATTACATGAATAAGCTGATAATAGCCCAGGAGAGGATTGTGTATGTGTGTTGGGAAGTGCTTATCTTCAAAAGAGGGAACCCAAGGGCCATGAAGTAAGGCTAGGAAGGAATGATTATTTCCATTGGTCCCTGGGTCCCATGAGAGACCTAAACCACTATCTAATGCTCTTAGTTCCTTACGTCTGTGGAAGGCTTCCATAAAAACAGTTTTTCCTGAATTCTCCAGACCGATAATGATGATAGTCACATTCCTGTCAATGGAAAAGAAAAATGAGCCAAAGCCTTAAAAGCAGTTAGTTCTTAGGCTAAACAAAGAATTTTACTCTTCCTTGCTGTTTGGAGTTCTGCCTACAGTAGTCCCAACATATGTACCATAAAAGGCACAGCCAAGTGGTAGAAGGTGTTTTAGGAACTCCTCCCCAAGGTTTCCAAGGATGATTTTCTTCCTTGAGTCACTTGCCTTGTAGAATTGGCCATTTTCCTCAAACCTTGTCCTCAATATTGCAGACACTGCCTAATCACTTCCCCTAACAATATATATCATGAAGATTTGTCCCATGAGGGACTGTGGGCAGACACATTGGAGGAAATGATTGAATAGGTCTGGGGAAATAATTACGATATTACCTTCGTGTCTCTTCAGTATTTAGTCCAGGCCAGCAGGATGTTAGGAGCTTGAACATGATTCAGCTTAGTTCTATAATGTTAAGGGAAACAAGTAAACAAGAAATCAGCCCCATTATTAACACTGAACTTGTGTGACAACACAGGTGCTAATAAATAGAAGGCCTAGGACTGACAGGAGTCCATCACTTCATTCTAGCCACCCTTGTCTATAAATGTCATAGAGCAAGGGATGGGTAATCCTCAATTCCAGTGGCAGATTTCTGCAAAATGGAGTGATTTCTTGTTAAAGCAACCTATACAGGCATGATGGCATCAGGTGGGGTCTGTCCCTTCAGCCATAGACCATCCCTGTTAGGAATATCTTCATTCAACCTTGGGTAGGGTATGGTGGCGTGAATGAAGCCTTGGAGAAGAACCAGCTTAGATTTCAAAAAGGACCTATTGGGAGACCCATTCTAAGTGACAACTATCTACTGTGCTTGGTTCTCTTATAGCCTCGGCTTCAAAAATGTTGTCCGTGATCCATTGTCATAGATTTCATACAATTCCTAGAGCTGTAAGCAACCTTAGAGGTCATCTAGTTTAATAGATTTCAAACATTGGTCCAGGTGCCCCACTCTCAAAGATTCCCAGGGAGCTGCATAAGCTCCCCAGGAGACTTCAAAGTGCAGCCATATTTAGAAGTGATTGCCTAAGTAAAAAGAATAATTTAGACAATCACTTCAAGGTTAATCCATGTTGTAGCATGTATTAGTATTTTGTTCCTTTTTATGGCTGAATAATATCACATTGTGTGGATATACCGCTTTTTGTTTGTTCATTCATTAATTTGTGGACATCCGACTCTTGTGAATAATGCTGCTACAGACATTTTTGTGCACATTTCTTTGTGGACATATGTTTTCAGTTCTCTTGGATATATATTCTTAGGAGTGTAGCTGCTGGGTCATATAACTCTATGTTTAACCTTTTGAGGAAGTGCCAGACTGTTTCCCCAAGTGGCTGCAACACTTCACATTCCCACTAGCATTGCAGGAGGGTTCTAATTTCTCCACATCCTTGCCAACACTTGTCTTTTGTTTATAGCCATCCTAGTGGGTGTGAAGTGGTATCTAATTGTGGTTTTGGTTTACATTTTCCTAATGACTAATATATTGGAGCCCAGAGCTGGAGGAAGCTCTGGTTGGGCTAGCAAAGTATTTCAGCTGATACTCAGATGGGCTTTGCTTAGCTCTCTGATCAGCACAATATATGTGCCAGCTTATCAATGGATAACAGCAATGTTCTGCAGAGTCATCCACTGTTTTAGAGAATTGCCATTCCCAAATAGGGACTCACACTTCATAACATTTCTTAAAGCACAATTTGTTCCCTAGGAGATCATTTGGCTTCCCATAAGGACCTCCTGGAGAATGGCTCTGGTTTATGCTAGACAAAAGGGAAACCTTTTATATGGCATGCGATTAAAACCAGCTTTCCTCCAGCTTTGTTCATGAAGCTGATAAGACCTGAAGCCTGAAACACCAGAGCCTGATTGTCTGGGTTCTACAATAGCCATCTCCCTGTGAGACAAGGCCAATAGCAGCTTCATGTCTATTTCCTTATAATTGGCAGAGCCTTCTAGCTTGAGCTCAGGCTCTCTGTATTTGTTAGTGTCACTGGGAAAAGTCAAACTGGCATCATACGAGTTCTTCCTTAAAAACTTATCCTAAGGGAGGTTTAGTGGGTAACCGAAGAGGAAAATGATTGGACTAGGGATTACTAGTCCCTTCTTTCATTTCCAGTGCCTCTCCTGGGTACCCTGGGATGAAATCACCTAAATTCAACTTACCATTTTCAGATTTCTTATCTGTGGAATGGAGATAATGATAGATTCTGCTTACCTTGAGGTGATTAGTTGTTGATCAGATTAGAAGTTGATTCTTTATGAAAGAAAGACATAAGAAGTGTAGAGTATAGGAAGTACTGAGATTTCTGGCCTTCATGCCAGATTAACACAGCTCAGCTGCTAACCTGTGAGGATATAGCAGTGACCTAACAATGGCTGTCAATGTTCTGACATATGTACGGCAACCACTGACTGGTTCATAGCAACCAAACTCACATCTCCCTACCTTGTATGATTACAGCTGATTACTAAATGAATTTTTAGTCATCATATTTT
Organism: Miniopterus natalensis; assembly: GCF_054644295.1. Taxonomy (NCBI): domain Eukaryota; kingdom Metazoa; phylum Chordata; class Mammalia; order Chiroptera; family Miniopteridae; genus Miniopterus; species Miniopterus natalensis. The sequence continues at coordinate 29,080,874 of NC_142103.1, forward strand.
TTTTTATAGTTTACAAAGTATTTACATAGAATTTACAATGTACCAGCACTCATTTAAGCTCTTTATACACATTAACTCATTTAATCCTTACTACAAAATGACAAAAAGTAAGGGCTATCATTCCTATTTTTAAGAGATTCACAGCAAACTTCTTTATAATGAGTAGAAAGTACACTCAAAGATAAAAATAAAAAGTATAGTAGAGTAAATTTAAAAAAGAGAAAGAGATGAGGTTCACAAAGAGGTTACATAACTTGTCTAAGGTTACCCAGCTAGTAAGTGGTAAATCAGAATTGAAACCCAGGCAGTCTGACTTCAGAGTCTGTATATTAGGTTAAGGGTCTTACAGGCTGTGAATGAGAAGACCTCAGATATCAAAGAAACTGCCCTGCTCTGGGCCTTTCCATCTCTTCTAGTCAAACTATACCATCCTTATTCTTTTTTCAGTGCACTTTTTATTTATTTATTTTAAATATGTTTTTATTGATTTCAGAGAGAGGACAGGAGAGGGAGAGAGAGAGAGAAACATCAATGATGAGAGAATCATTGATTGGCTGCCTCCTATGTGCCCCCTACTGAGGATTGAGCCCAAAACCCTGATATGTGCCCTGACTGGAAATGTAAACACGAACTCCAGGTTCATGGGTGGGTGCTCAACCACTGAGCAACAATGGCTGGGCTTCAGTGAACTTTTAAAAAAGTAAGTTGATATACAATATTATATTAATTTCAGGTGTACAACATTGTGATTCGACATTTATATACCTTACGATGTGATCACCACAATAAGAATAGTAACCATCTGTCACTGTACAAAGTTATTTCGAGTAGGGAGCACTGAATAAACAGCATAGAGTCTGGTAAGGGGGGGGCATAGAAATGGAGAGTCCCTCCTGAAGCCTGTGCTGGGCTCCTCCGAGGCCCTAGGGCTAGAGGCTGCAAAGCTCCCTCCCCTTGGGAGTGTGGACTGGCATCCAAAAGCTGGGACCTCAAACCAGGAACAGAGGAGAAGGAAAGGAGAGCCGGTACATGATGGGCAGAGAGACCCAGGGGAACAGTGTACCTACAAGGAGGGGACTGTGCCTTCCCAGTGAAACAAAGCTTCTAATGATGGCCAGGACAGGAGTCTTTCATGCTGGGTGCTCACCATAGGAAAGGCTGTCCTACAGTGTGTGGCTCTAGAATAGAAAGGGGCAGAGGGCTGCACTAAGCAGCCACATACAGGGACCCTCTGCCTTCCTGTAAGGCATTGTGTAGAACCCCAGGAAGCATTTGATCTGTGTGGCACGGGGAAGGGGAAGAGAGCCCTCCTGCCATCAGAGAGGGATCAGAGCTGCTGGTGGGGTGGATCGGGTCTCCAGTTGCCTGAGTTCCTGGTGTGGCAAATCAGAGATTTTTGACCTTCCCTGAGGGGAGCCTGGATAGCACAAGCAGCTGCCTCAACTTTACTAAGATCAGCTGTGCAGGGGAGCTGTGTGGGTGGGCTTTGTGACCCCTCCTGCTTGGTACTGAGGCATGGGCGAGACTGGACCTCACAGGGTGGGTTGTCTGCCTGTGTGTTGCTTTGTGTGTTTTTGAGTTTTTGATTGTTGAACGGGCTCCCACCTTCCTGGCTTGCATTGAGACAAATGAGCAAAAACTGGGATTTTGGTCTGCATAGTAGAGAGTTTGAAATAAACGTCCCATGTGATCAGCCAACCAGATCTAGGAAAGGAAGGGTGGAGCATGCCTACCTCTCTTACAGACTAGGAGCACCACCCCGAAAAGGAAAGGGGCTGGTTCAGATCACTAAAGCCCCAGATATCCCCCACAGGGCACAGTCCTGATGGGGAAGGGAGAACAGCTCACAGGATGACAAGACAGGAATAAGACTCTCAGGGACTATTGTTTAGGAACTGGAGGAAAAGTTTAAAACCCCTTCTAGGGGCTGGGCAGGCAAAGTGCTCATCAGAATTTTTTTTAATTGAACCCACTAAGCCCAAGCTGCTGAAATTGCCCATAGAGAAAAGGCAACAGACTAGAGTCAATCTGAAACTGCAGCAGGCCATTGTATGGGGAACTAGAATTGGAGGATTGGGTAGAGACTGAGGAGTTGGTTTTGAAGCTGAGACTAACTTCCCCACAGTGAGTGCCTGACAGTGAAACCTCTTATTAAAGGGAAAAATGTCCTGAGCTACACTAGCCCGCCTCCACCCTAAAGACTCTTCAGAAGACTCTGGACTAAGACCAGGCAACCACAAGGGGAGGCAAAATAGCTGACAAGTGAAGCTGCTCCACAGAGAGACTCAGATCAGCCAACTACCTAAGGACATGAGAGCAAAACCTAGACAGCTCCAGAAATTGGCTGATACACAAGCACCTCCCAGGATAACTGAAATTAGCATACAAAACAGTGAGCCTCAGACAACATAAGCTGCCCAGATGAAACTCACCTGATTGACTTTTTTTTTTTTAGAGAAAAGAGAGAAAAGAAAAAAAAATTCTTTTTAAATTTTTAAATTTTTTTAATTTGTAAATTTTTAAATTAGTTAAAAAATTTTGTTTTACTTTGCTTGTTGTTTTTTTTTTTAGGTTTTTGTTTTTTGCTTGGTTTTGTTTTGTCTTTTGTTCTATTATCAAGATTTTCTTGATATTCTCTGCTTAATTGCAGGGACGTTATCATTACAACCAATAAGTTTACTGCTTTTCTCTATTGTTTCCCTCATATCTCTTATTGGGCTCCCTCAATGCCCTTGCTTTATCTCTCTCTCTCTTCTCATTCCATTGGCATAACTCTTTTTTCTTTCTTTCTTTTCTTTTTCTCCCTTCTGTCTTCCTGTCTTTTTGTTTGTTTGTTTGTTTCTGTTTGTCTCTTTATTGTATTTTTATTTTTTAATTTTCAACTATTTTCCTACTCTTACATTCTACCCTTAATTTTTTGCTTGCCCTTCTTTCAGAAGCTTTCCACTGCCCCTTTTATCTCCCAGTAGTTTCTCTGTTTTTTACTTTTTATTTTATTATTTTTTTAAAAAAAAATTTTGTTAGTATTAACAATAATATCCTTTTCTCTCTCTCTCTCTCTCTCTCTCTGTTTTTTTTTTTCTCTTGTGTTTTCACTTCACTCTCCCAATTCTACTTTCACTTGAGATGTTTTCATTGTGATTGTCAGAATATTTTGTAAGATACTGCTTGTTTCCTGGCAGTTTGGTTCTGTATTGTATTGCCCTGCCAGCACCTGTACAACAGCTCACTTGATGTGGTTAGGGCTGACACATACAGTTAGCCAACCTGAGAGGAGAGTCCTCCCAAGAACGGGTCAACAACAATCTAGATCCAATCACAACAGGAGAGCCCAAAGAACCCACAAAAGGGACACCCACACAAAGGACATACCAAGAGAAAATAGCTCAGAAGTATAAGGAAAACACACCTCCTGGCTCCAATGGATGTACACTACAAAATCCCATCCCCCAAGACTGGGAGACAGCAAATATACCTAATATACAGATGCAAATACTAAGAGCCACCAAAATGGGGAGACAAAGAAACAACCCAAACTAATGAAAAGGAAAAATCACCAGAAAAAAAGACCTTGATGAGATGGATTTAAGCAAATGATCAGAAATAGAGTTCAGAGTAATGGTTATAAAGATGCTCAAGGAAATTAATGAGAACAAAAAGATGCTTAAGGGAAAGGCCCAGGAACTTAGTGAAAAGATGAAAAAAAAGCTAAATATCATAAACATGAACCAGGGAGAAATGAAGAATACTATATCTGATATCAAGAATACACTGGAAGGAATTAAGAGCAGGCTCAATGAAGCAGAGGATAGAATAAGTGACTCAGACGATAAGGTAAAAAAAACCACACTCAATCAGAGCAGCAAAAAGAAAAAACACTTAAAAAGTATGAGGACAGTCTAAGGGAGCTTTGGGACAACATGAAACAAAATGACATTCGCATCATACAGGTACCAGAGGGAGAGGAAAGAGAGCAATGGATAGAGGACTTGATGGAAGAAATAATGACAGTAAACTTCCCTATGCTGGCGAGGGAGAAAGCCACACAAGTTCAGGAAGCACAGAGGGTTCCAAGCAAGTGGAACCCAAAGAGACCGACTCCAAGACACATCATAATTAAAATGGCAATGTTAAGGACAAAGAAAGAATATTAAGGGCTGCAAGAGAAAGACAAGCAGTGACCTACAAGGGAACCCCCATAAGGCTGACGGCAGATTTCTCAACAGAAACACTTCAGGCCAGAAGGGAGTGGCATGAAGTTCTCAAAGTAATGAAAAACAAGAACCTGCAACCAAGACTGCTTTATCCAGCAACGCTATCATTCAAAATTGAAGGTGAAATAAAGAAGGCTAAAGAAATTCAGTACCACCAAACCAGCACTGCGAGAAATGTTAAAGGGACTGCTGTAAGAAGAAGAAACAGAGAAAGAATAGCATAAAGAATAAGAATGGCAATAAATAAGTACCTATCAGTAATCACTTTAAATGTAAATGGCTTAAATGCCGTAATCAAATGACATAGGGGAGCCCAGCCTGGCATGGCTCAGCGATTGAGCATCAACCTAGGATCCAGGAGGTTGGGGCACATGCCTGGGTTGCAGGCTCGGTCCCCAGTTGAGGGCATGTGGGAGGCAGCCGATCAATGACTCTCTCATCATTGATGTTTCTATCTTTCTCTCTCCCTTTACCTCTCCCTTCCTCTCTCTGAAATCAATAAAGATATATTTTTAAAAAAAGACATACAGGAGCTGAATGGAAGACCCGTATATATGCTGATTACAGGAGACCCACCTCAGAACAAAAGATACACACAGACTAAAAGTAAAGGGATGGAGCCCTAGCCAGTTTGGCTCAGTGGTTAGAGTGTAGGCCTCAGACTGAAGGGTCCCAGGTTTGATTCCGGCCAAGGGCACATACCTCTGTTGCAGGCTCCAGTTCCAGTTGGGGTGAATGCAGGAGGCAACCTATCAATTTGTATCTCTCATGTTGATGTTTCTCTCTCTTTCTCCCCCTTTCCCTCTCTCTGAAAAGCAATGGAAAAAATATCCTCTGGTGAGGATTTAAAAAAAAGTAAAAAGTTAGAAAAAGATATTTCATGCAAATGGAAATGAAAAAAAGCTGGTATAGCAACACTTATATATGACAAAATAGCCTTTAAAACAAAGGCTATAGTAAGAGACAAAGAAAGACACTACAGCCCAGCCAGTGTGGCTCAGGGGTTGAGTGTTGATCCATAAACCAAGAGGTCACCGGTTCGAGTTCTGGTCAGGGCACATGCCTGAGTTGTGGGCTCAATCCCCAGTAGGAGGCATGCAGGAGGCAGCCTATTTATGTTATTTCTCTTTCATCGATGTTTCTATCTCTATTCCTCTCCCTTCCTCTCTCCCTAAAATTCAATAAGACATTAAAAAAAGGACACTACATAGTGATAAAGGGAACAATCCAACAAGAGAACATAACCCTTGTAAACATTTATGCACCCAACATAGGAGCACCTAAATATGTATAGCAAGTCTTGATGGACATAAATGGAGAGATTGACAGTAATACTGTCATAATTGGGGATTATAACACCACACTAACATCAATGGGTAAATCTTTCAGGCAGAAAATCAACAAGGAAATGGTGGCCTTCAATGACACACTATATCAGATGGATTTAATAAATACCGTCAGAGCAATTAACCCCAAAGCAGCAGAATATACATTCTTTTCAGGTGCACATGAAACAGTGTTTAGGATAGACGACATGATAGGACACAAAACAAATCTCAATAAATTTAGGAAGACCGAAATCATCAACCCTCTTCTCTAACCATAATGGTATGAAACTAGAAATCAATCAGAAGACAAAAACTGAAAAATACACAAAGACATGGAGGTTAAATAACATGTTACTAAGCAATGAACGCATTAACAATGAGATCAGGGAAGAATAAAAAAAATGAAACAAATGAAAATGAACACACAACAACCCAAAATCTATGGGACACAGCAAAAGCAGTCTTGAGAGGGAAGTTCATAGCACTGCAGGCCTACCTCAAAAAGCAAGAAAAATTTTTAATAAACTATCTACCTCTACAACTTAAAGAATTAGAAAACTCCCCTGTGAAACCACCTGGACCAGGGCTTTTGTTTGCTGGGAGTTTTTTGATTACTGCTCCCATTTCATCAGTTGTTATTGACCTATTCAGGTTTTCTGATTCTTCCTGATTCAGTTTTACATGACTTTACTCATATGTGGAATCTAATAAACAAAATAGACTGAGGAACAAAATATATCCAGAAACATAGAAGCATGGATCAGACTGATGAATCTCAGTGGGAAGGTGGGGGTGGGGGAGTGGGTGGGGAGAGATTAATCAAAGAACTTATATGCATATATGCATAACCCATGGACACAGAAAATTGTGTGGTGAAGGCCTGGGGGATGGGACAAGGGGGCGGTGGATGCGGGATGGAGGGGATCAATGGAGGGGAAAAAGGGGGATATCTGTAATATTTTCAACAATAAAGATAAATTTAAAAAATAAGTAGGATTAAATAAAAGGCCTCCAACACTCACATATATATATATAGTGGATCAGATTCTTCCCTTTCCCAGGGCTTTTCTTTTTTTGATTATTGAGAGCTTTTGTCATATGTATATTTAGTCACCTTTCTAAACTATTTTTGCAAAAACAATATTCCATGTTATGTGTTGTCACTGAAGTCTCTGTTTTTTAGCTTGTTTTCACTTAGTATTTTGAAGAGTTTTCATGGAACACCAGGACGTAAAACAAACAAAAATGTCACCTCTTGCCCAGCCGGGCGTGGCTCAGTGGTTGAGCATTGACCTAGGATCCAGGGGATTTCAGTTTGGTTCCTGGTCAGGGCGCATGCCCGGGTTGCGGGCTCGATCCCGGGCTGGGGGTGGGGGTGCAGGAGGCAGCTGATCAATGACGACTCTCTCATCATGATGTTCCTCTCTCTCTCCCTCTCCCTTCCTCTCTCCAAAGTCAATAAAGATATAAAAAAGAAAAATCTCACCTCTTTCAGTCTTTGAAGATTGGCTCTGTGTTTAGGGACTCCTTCAGTCCTTATCCAGGCTGTTTACAATTTGGGCTCAGACTTCACTTCCTGCTTGAACTGAACCTGGGAATCAACCAGAGATGAAACGTTAAGGTCCTCTCAGGTATTTTCTGAGCATGTGTTTTTTCCTGGATGTGCCTGTGGCTTTCTAAATTCCCCAGTATACATGCACACTTTTGAATGCTCTAATTTCTCAAAGGAATTTTCTCCCTGGCTTTTCCTCCCAGTCTTTAGGTGGTAAATTGCATTGCTCAACCATAATCTTCAACCTAGGCAGCTGCAGGGGTTTGTTTGCATTACAATATTTTCGAGCAATGGTGGTCACTTCCTTGCCTTGAATGAGTTCTGAGTTAGGTGTAACAGAGACTAGAAGCTTGCGTCAGTCCTTCAGATAGCCTCCAGACAGGCTAGAACAGACCTACGCACTAATTGTGAATAAGGTCTGTTCTGCTTTCTTTGGAACCAGGGTCCGGGGTTATACACCGAGAATGCAGGTTGCCACCTTAAGACCACCACAGGGCTGTGGAGAGGGTGAGGAAATGGCAAGTAAAAACACCACTAAGCTTTCTTGCCATTTTAAAGTTTCCTTTATTTTGAATCAGTGTTCACTTGGTTGCTATAAACTTTTGATTGTTTTCCAGAGTTCTGACAATATTGGCTCTGACCGTTTCTGCTTGTTTTTCAATGTTTCTGTGGAGGATGGAGTCTGAAGCTGCCTGTCCTATTTTGCTGATGTCATTTTCTTACACACTGTAGTATAGCCCATTTTAAAAATTGTGATGTTTTAATATCTTGTTTAATCTATAGATTTACCCTCCATTCCTTTTATTTTTCTTTTAAAAATATTATACATTAAAGTAGACATTTAAACATCTATGCAATTTTAACACACATAGATTCATCTATCCAGCACCATAATCTATTTACAGGACAGTTACATCACCCCCTCAAAAAACTTCATCTTGCTATCCTTTTAGAATTACATCTCTCCCTTTATATACCCCTAACCATATACCCCTCCCATATACCCCTAACCTCTGGCAACCAATAATATGTTTTCTGTCATTACAGTTTTGTCATCTCAAGAATGCATATAAATGAAATCATACAGTATATATATAACCTTTTAAACTGGCTTTTTTACCTCAGCCTAATGCCTTTAAAATTCATCCAAGTTGTTATGTGTATAAATAATTGGTTTCTTTTTCTTGCTGAGTTGTATTTCATTATATGGTTGTACCACAATGTATTCTATTCTTTGAAGGACATTTGGATTATTTCCAATTTTTTGGCAATTATAAATAGAGCTATAATAAACATTCATATTCAGGATTTTTTGTTTTCGCTTTTCCCCCAATTTTATATGCACTCATTTCATTTGTGTGTGTAGTTCTACGCATTTAAAAAATAACAGCTTTATTGATACATAATTCACAAACCATACAATTCTTACATTTAAAATGTTTTCAATTCAGTGCTTTTTAGTATGTTCAAAGAGTTGTGCATTCATCACTACAATCAGTTTTAGAACATTTTGTTTTAGAATGTTGTATTTCTATTTTCACTTGTCTTAAGGTATTTATTTTTATTTTTATTTCTTCTTTGTCCCATTGGTTGTTCAGTAGCATGTTGTTTAATTTCCACCTATCTGTGAATTTTCTAGTTTTCTTCTTGTAATTGATTATAGTTTCATACCATAGTGGCATGATGCTTGATATGATTTCCATCTTCTTAAATTAATATTAAGACCTATTCTGTGCCCTAACATGTGATCTGTCCTGGAGAATGTTCATGTGCCCTTAAGAAGAATGTGTAATCTGTTGCTTTTGTATGGAATGTTCTCTATATGTCTGTTATGTGCATCTGATCTAACCTATCTTTAAGGCCAACATTTCCTTATTCCTTTTCTGTCTAGACAATCTATCCATTGGTGAATATGAGGTATTAAAGACCCCTACTACTATTGCTACCCCAGCTTTCTTTTGGTGTTCATTTGCATGGAATATCTTTTTCCATCCCTTCACTTTCAATCTCTGTGTGTCCTTACATCTGAAGTAAGTCAGTCACTTGTAGGTAGCATATAGATGGGTCTTATTATTTTAATCCATTCAGCCACTTTATGTGTTTTGATTGAAAATTTAGTCCATTTACATTTAAGGTAATTATTGGTGGGTATGTACTTATTGCCATTTTGTTTGTTAATTTTTTTTTCTGGCTGATTTCTAGTTCCTCTGTTCCTTTCATCTTCTCTTGCTTTCTTCCTTTGTGATTTGATGATTTCCTGTATTGGTATGCTTAGATTTCTTTTTCTTTTCTATTGTATGTTTTTGTGGTCACCATGAGGCTAATATAAAACAACTTATATTTATAACAGTCTATTTCAAGTTGATAACAAGTTTGAACACATTCTACAGCTCTACGTTTTTACTCTGCCCACATCCTCTATTTATGTTTTCGATGTCACAATTTACATCTTTTTATCTTGTGTATTCATTATCTTGTGTAGTTATAGTTATTTTTACTATTTTTGTCCTTTAAACTTTGTACCTACTAGCTTTATAAGTGATTAACCCACTACCTTTACATTAACTTATTCTGAATTTTAGTTATATGTTTACCTTTACCAATGAGCTTTATACTTTAATATTTTTTCCTGTTACTAATTAACACCCTTTTGTTTCAGCTTAGAGAAGTCCCTCTGTTTTTTGTTCCTCTTCTTCAATTTTCCTGCCTTGCTGTGTGGTACCTTAACCTTTTTTAAGAATTCTACTTTGGTTTATCTATACAGGTTTTGAGTAGTTTTTGGTATAGACTTTTCAGTGGTTGCTCTAATTATTACATTATACATAAGTAACTTATCACAGTCTACTAATCTCAACATTTTAACCTTTGGGAAGCTTTCAGCCATTACTGTTTACTTTTCCAGTCCCATATTCTTTCTTCTCGTGTTCTGAGATTCAAAGGATAGGTAAGATTTAAATATGCAAAGAGGAAATGGGAAAATGTTTCAGGCTAAGAGAATGGCACATCAAAGGCTACCAGTTGTGGTGGTAGAGGAAGATGTATTCAGTTTTAGCCATGTTGAGTTTTGGATGATTATAGGACATCCAAAAGGGAGATGACCTGTAAATTATTGATCCTCATTTAGTGATAAAATGGTTGAGTTTAGCTTTGTCTAAAGGTAGTCTGTTTTCTCTTGGCTTGGTCAGAGGAATACAGTGGTTTGGATAGTATTTTGGTTGAGAATATGTGTCATAGATGGTATACCAGATATTTTCTGCTTACCTTGCTGAATCCATTCTTCCACCCTTTTATAGCCTGTTTTGTGCCCCAGGAAGCTAACCTATATGGACCACATCAGTGAGCTCCCTTCCATTCTAGGCTTCTGATACAGTTTGAGCAGTGGAGATCCCTGGCTACACTTTAAATATAGGGATGAAACTGAGGCAATGCTGTTTATTCCTGGCTTCCTCCTTACAAGATCACCTCAGGCAGGCTGCTATCCCTTAACTAAAGGTCACAGCTCCTCTCAAGGGGTCACTTTTTATATAGCATTTTTCTTTTTCTGGTATCTGTTCCCTCTCCTCATCCTTTTGGGCATAGGGGTGGTAATAGCCCCAAGTTACCTCACCTTCTATCCATCTTGGTTTTTCCACACCTTTGTAGATAGTCTTTTTGTTAAACTTTCCACTGATTATGCTAATTTGAGTGTGCCATCTGTTTCTTGCTGGGACCCTGACTAATACTGATGATGTCTCAATTTTCAAAGACAGAGTATAATAAAATAAACCTAACATAAATATGACTAAATATGATACCATATGTCTCTTTCTGATTAATCTAGGCTCTTGCAGTGCTTTTTGGTCTTCAGAGTATCATAGCTGTACCAGTTTATGGAATGTTAACAGTAGCTTACATTTATTAATTACTTATTTTTTTCCATGCACTGTGCTAAGCATGTTTTACATGCATTATTTCACTTAACCTTCACAACAACCCTATGAAAAAAGTAATATTTTTTATGTTTTTATACGTGAGGAAACTAAGGCTTGGGGAGATTAAATAGCTTCTTAGAGATTTCAGAGCTAAGAAAGCAGAGCTAGGTTATAAACCCAGGTCTGTCCTGCTCCATAGCTCATGCTCTAAACTCAAAGTGTTGTCCTCAGATCAGCAGCATCCAGGAGCTTGTTAGAAATGTAGAATCTCAGGGTTAACTTCACATCTTCTGAATCAGAATCTGCATTTTAACAAGATCCCCAAAGGATTCACATGCATGTGAAAATTTGAGAAGCATTACTCTAAATCATGTTGCTCTACAGCCTGACTACTGCTGTAGAAAGTTGTTTGTTTAGTGCTGGATAAAAAAGAGCATTTACCAAAAAAAGTGACTCTGTGAGGTGATAGATATGTTAATTAGCTTGATTGTAGGAATCATTTCACAATGTGTATATATACAATTGTATTTTGTCAATCATACCTCAGTAAAGTTGGGGGGAAAAGATTATTTAACATGTTGTACTCTTTAACATTGGTATCATATGGCCTTCTAGCTGGAATCTGCAAATTCAATGCTGTCATTTTTGAGATAGGGGCCAGCTGGGAACCTAACTTGATGAGAGATGCCAGGAAGCAGCTGGAGCTGACACTGATGTGGAGAGGAGAACTTGAACACAGGTTTCTGCCAGGTGTTTTTATATGATTGGAATTCAAACATTTTACGTATACTTTTATATTCACCTGTACAGCACCTGCAGCTGCTGCACTTAAGAGACTCCTGAGTCTGTGTATACTTGGTTAGTCTGTAGAAAAACTGGTCTGCTCAAAAAGTTTGATTTAATGCCCTTAGGCTTTCCTTTCTACAGTGAATGCTTTCTATCCCCCATTCCTTAATCATGTTAATCTAAAAATAAAAGGCCAAAATGAAAGGCAACAATCATTTGAGTTTTTTAAAAACCCATTCAGGAAACACTGATTCAGGCAGAATCCCAAATGGTGTTTCGATTTGGAGACAAAGGCAACAGGTATTTATGAGACAGGGAAGGGGAACAATTACATCAATAGGAAGAAGGCACTTCACTTGGTGCAGATAAGCTAATATAGTGATGCTAATTCTAACAATGTTTTTAATTTTCAGTCTAGTAGTCATAATATCTGTTTTCTTTGCAAACAGTTCTTTGAGACACAATGCTGTTTAGTCCTACTCTGTGGCTATTTTGCCCTGTTTTTACATTCTAAAGGTTAGAGGCATAAAGTGTACAAGACAGTTCTTCTGGGATGGCAGCTCCAGCTCCATTTTAAAGTGACTTCATTTATATTATTTTTTTACAGTCCTACTCACTTCTATATACTACCTCTCACCCATTTCTTGTCCCCATCAATATCTACTTTAAGAAAGTATATCAGATGATACATCTATGAAATGTGCTCCATCTCACTAGTCACCAGGGAAATTCAAACTGAAAGCACAACAACATACTACTACATACCCATCAGAGTGACTAAAATGAAAAAAGATCAACAATGCCATGTATTAATGAAGACATGGATCAATTGGAATTTTCATCAACTCTTGCTAATAGTGTAAATTCATACAACTACTTTGGAAAACTATTTGGCAGCATCTACTAAAGCTGCACTTATTTTCCCTATGACCAAGTAATTCCACTCATGGATTTTTAATCAAGAGAAACTCTTGCATGTGTGCACAAGGATACACATGCATGTACTGATGTCCATAGAAGAGTTCTCTGTGATAGTAAAAACTGGAAAACAAATGAGCATCAACAGAATGAATATATAAATTATGGTGTATTCATCTGATGGAATTCCATAAAGGAGTTAAAATGAATTATAATTACATGTAGCAACATAGATCTAGAGTAACATGTATCAAAACCATATTGCTGAGGTAAAAATTCCACATAAAATTCTGTATAATTATATTTATGTAAAATATAAGAATGCAAAACATTATCCCATAATGTTTATGGTACATGCATAGATAATAAAAGAAAAAAGTTCTTACTAAATATTTATACAAACACACACACACACACACACACATCTAGTTAGTTGCAGAGCTAGGACAAGAAGCCAGTATTCCTCTTCCTCCTCCTCCTCCTCCCCCTCCTCTTTTCCTCCTCCTTCATATGACTTTATCGTGTAGAGCAGTTTAAAGTTCACAGCAAAATTGAAGGGGACAGAAATTTTCCATATTCCATATTCTTCTTTAAACCTAAGTAATGGAGGCTTCAAACTCCAAAGGGTCTGCACAATCATTAACTTAGCATCCTGTGTCCAGTAGCTAGGCTTTGTGTAGCTCAGAACACATTTTGGGGGTCTGGTAACCATCTCTTTTACACAAAGGTAGGGGGCAAGGTTGCTTACAGCTTTTTTTCCTATGTCCTCACCCTCTGCCTCCTGGCCAGGAATGCTGAGTTTGACCTGCTTAAGAGTATCAGTAAACGGTAACGTGAAACACTAGTAAGCAGGTGACTGTTCCAACACTTCTCTGTCATGTTTGACTAAGTCTGGCTGCAGCTTCAGGACACAGAACATAAAAGCTGTAAGTGGTCTTTAGTGTAATTAAAATAGACTATTGGCAGAATGCTTGAATCAAAATTCTAAGTTCTGAACAACACAGGTTTTAATGTTACAAGATATTTAAGAGAAAACAGAATTCTTGAAAATAAAAGGCAGTACATGGTCCCTGCTCTCCCTGACCTACTGTGGTTACTTTTTCTCGATTACTTATTAATTGCCTTTAAATTCCCCAGGCTCTTAAGACCTTGAAAATCTAAGAAAGCGGTATATAAGATAGGGAGAATAAGGTAAAGTTTTAGAAAGGCGGGGGGAAAAAGGAAGAAAAGAGGAGACTCTCTTGAATTTTTTTGTTTTGTTATTGTTGTTCTTTGGTGTTGATTGATGTTGGAATTGGTGGGTTGCCCTGCCTATTTTGGACATTTGATCTAGTAGTGACTCAAGAAGAGCCTTAGAAGAGGTTTATATACTCAGCACCACCAATTACTAGCTCTATGACCTTGAACAAATCAATTAACCTCTTCGAACTTCAGATACTTCATCTATAAAATAGTGATAATAATAGTATTTACCTAATGGTTGTTGAGGTATATAAAGCACTTAGCACAGTGTCTGGCATGTGATAAGAGCTCAATAAGTTAGTGATGCTCATTTTTGGTGTCTTGGAAGCAAAGGAGGAAAACATTTCGAGTGGGAGAGGGAAATCTACTCTATATAATGCCAAATGCAGCAGAGAGGCCGGGGAAGATGACAAGTGAGAAAAGACAAGGGTTTTGAGGCTCTATTAGAAATGCTGAGTATTATTTATATTTGAGATTTATCTTCTGAGCTTCTTATTGTTACTGGAAATGGGAATAAGAATTTAAAGTGAGGAAAAATGGTGATGGAAAGAGATATGACTTGGGATGATGAACACATAATACAATATACAGATTATGTATTATAGAATTGTACACCTTAAACATATAATTTTATTAACCAATGTAACCCCAATGAATTCAATTTTAAAAACTTGGAAAAAATCACTGCAAATAATTTTCTCTAAAATGAACTCAATTCTATGTTGTCTATGAAGCACCCAAATAAAAATAAAAAGATATTATGAATAAAAAAAGAGAAAAATTTATCATTTTTCTGTGGTCAGGATACATATTTACTTTAACTTTTGAGCAAGCCATGGTTATAGGGAGAGTGTGTAAGAAGGTAGTTAGAACTGTGATAGTCATAGCAGACTCTTGACAAGCTGTCCATTAGAACTTTCTGTAATGTGGAAATGTTCTCTGTCTGAACTGACCAATACACATGTGGCTCTTGAGCGCTTGAAATGTGGCTAGTGTGACTGAGGAACTGAAGTTTTAATTATATTTAATCATAATTAGCTTAAATTTAAAGAGCCATGTGTGGGTAGCGGCAACCACCAATCTAATTGAAGAAGCAAGGCATATCCTCCTGAAATCAGTTAAATACAAAAAAATTGGGGTCAGACAGTAGAGACTTAATTATTCAGAGAAAGAGCAGCACCCTTCTGGGCTGGAGAACTTACGGAGAGCAGATGAAATTTGGGCTTTACCTTGAAGGACGTTTAGTGTTTGGATAGGAAGGAAGAAGGCAGGAAGGTAATTCCAAATGGGTTGGAGGGCGTAAGCAAAGGTTTAGAGTTAGAAATACCTCCTGTATGAGAATTTTAAAGAAAATGGCAATTCTAGAATAGAACATTCATATTAGGAGTTAGGTGGGTTTGAGCCAGGTCATGGACAACCTTGAATGCTAGAACAAAGTGTTTCGGCTTGTTTACATAGACTAGTGTTTGGCAAAGTTTTCTTAAAACACAGATTCCCAGGCCCCACCCTGACCTACTAAGTCAAGTTTTCTGGGTTGCAGCTTAGGAAATCAGTATTTTAAGGAAGCTTAGGAAATCAGTATTTTAAGGAAGATCCCCAAGTGTGCACAATGTGCATTCAAGTTTGAGATATATTAGACAAGCAAAAGGGAGCATTTGGTAGCTTTTGGTCAAAGGAATGATGTGATGATAGAGGTATTATAGGAAGCTTGATAAAGTGGGAAGGTGTAGGATATGGAAAGTAAGTAAAGAAACCAGTTAGGTGACTGTTAAAATAGTTCTGGATTTATGAACTTCACAAATCCAGATCTTCTTTCTGGCTGGTATCCTTGGAATTGTCAAATCAATTCCTAACATTTCCCTGCAGGCCGTATTTGAATTTTCCACAGAATTTGTTTGCTGTTTAAAATGATGAGTGCCCAGCCTGGCCAGAATGGCTCAGTGGTTGAGCTTTGACCCATGAACCTGGAGGTCACAGTTCAATTCCCAGTCAGGGCAAATGCTGGGGTTGAAGGCTCCATCCCCAGTAGGGGGCTTGCAGGAGGCAGCCGATCAATGACTCTCTCTTATCATTGATGTTTCTATCTCTCTCTCCCTCCTTCTCTCTCCCTTCCTCTCTCTGAAATCAATAAAAACATATTATAAATAAATAAATAAATAAATAAATAAATAAATAAATAAATAAATAAATAGAGCCCAGGCACCAGAACCTGACTTCCTGGGTTCAAATCCCAGCCCTGATGTCTAAGCTGTTTTAGCTTGGACAAGCCACTTAAATTGTTTGTGCTTTAGTGTCCTCATCTATAAACTGGAAATGATCATAGCTCCTATTTCATAAGGGCATTGTGAGTATTAAATAAGATCATAAATGACTCACAACAGTACTTTAGCATGTAGTATGTGCTCAATTAATGTTAACATTAATATTATTTAAACTAAAAAGTTCTTTTAGATTATTCCAATTTACATAATACTTAAAGCTATTTAGTTACATTTCACCAAAAGAAATGTTAAATTGCCCCTTCAGTATATTAAAACCAATCCCTAGACTTTTTGCTTAATAAGTTATATTTCAAAGCATAATTCTTTACTCAATTTAACATATGATTATCCTTCATAAAGTAAGTCTAGATAGAAGATGGACTCTTCTACCCACTGAATGTACTAACTTATATATGGTTAGTTCTTGGCCATGTACTTTTTACATTGTAAAAACTTTGTACTTTTTAAATTACTACTAGCTTTCAACAAATGCTGCTTATGATATTTATTTTAGAAAAAATAATAAACTTTTTTTGTTGTTGTTCTAAGGGGCTAATAATGAAATGAAATTCACTTTGATGTATGGGCATGTAGCCTGGTGTCAGTGACCTCATGATGTAATCTGGGAACTTTTTTGAGGAATGAGAAAGTCTCTTTAGGTGTTGTCAATGGTCATTGGTGCTAATTCAGTGCCAGCAGGAATCCCTAATTCGGGGTGCAGTGAAAAGGGAACATTATTCAGTGCAAAACAGCTCAATAGTGATACAGCATGGCTGTAAAAACAGCACAACTGTGAGCTGGCTCTGGGGCCAGGACCCTGTCTGCCTAAACAGCTCTGCTCCTGGGTGGAATTTCAAGATGGCAGTAGAGTTAGTGGAAGCAACACACCTCCTCCCAGGACCAAACTAGAATTACAACTAAATTAAAGAACAATCATCCTGAATAACCAAGTGAAGACTAGCAGAAGGAGAAGCCTTATAACAAAGGATTTATAGAGAAGCCACATTGAGACTGGTGGGAAGGGTGGAGATGCAAAAAAGGCTGGCCCCACACCCACAGATGGTGCCTAAGGTTCAGGAGGGATATCTCAGCTGCAGGGGGTTCTCCCCACCCCCCCAGAAGCATGGGGTCTCAAGCCCAAGTCAGACTCTCCAGCCCAGAGCACCAGAGCTTGGAAAAAATGCCCACATATCATCTGGCTGTGAAAAGCCGCAGGGTTTCTGACCACCAGGGAGAGACTGAGTTGGCTGGGGGCACAGGCACCCCCTTAAAGGGTCAATGCATAAAATTTTGTTTGCAGCCACACACCCTGGGCTCTGGTGGAGGGAGGGCAGAGCAGACTAGAGTTACCTGAGCAAAATCTCGGGTATGTGTCTCTAAGGAGGAAGCTGGAGTGATAGCTAACAGGATCCCTATGCTGATTCATTCTTCAGTACTGCAGTTGCCATTTTTGTGGGTGGAACATTCCTTTCCATGTGGCATCAGCCTGGGGAAAAACAATTGCAGCACCCTTTGAACTCTTTCTCACTCCACTCTGTGGAGCTTAGGCCCTGCTGAGGACTCAGCTGCCTTGGCCAGGTTGTAGAGGTCTGAACAGACTCAGGAGGTGTCAGTGACTGAGTTGTCTGGCTTTCGGGGGGACCATTCCCCCCACTTTCCCATGAACAGGACTGGTGCTTCACCCTCATGGGAGATCTGATAGAACCACTGTCCCAGCTTCTGGCAGACACAATCTCTGGGCTCCTGAGGTCCCACCCTACCTGACTCCTAGTGGCTCTGCCCTACCTAAGTCAGAGCATTAATTTGGGACAGACTGAGTTGTGTGACTCTGGGATTGGGAACCACATCCACCACCTTCCCTGAAGTACGAATGGAATCTCCCCCTCTGGAGATCCACTAGCCCAATCATCCCAACTCCATCAGAGGTTCTTTCAGTGTCGGAGCCTGGCAGCTGACAGGTGGAAGCAGGTGGAGGCAGATCTCAGGGTGCCTTAGGACTTTCACTAACCTGCCCCTGGGCCTGGTGCCAGTAAAAGCCAGCCTTGGTGTACAAGTTGGTCCTCCCTGTGCACACCCAAGCCTAGTAGAGGCAGCTATAAACTATTGATCACTTGTAGCTTCAAACAGGTTGCCCAGGATGATGCACAGATATCATCTGACATTGGCCTGCACCAGAGTCCCTTCTTAGAGGCCCAGAACCAGCATACCCAGTGGCCAGCTTCAGAAAACATCAGAGCAGAATCCAATAAGCTTCACAAACAGCATATCCAAAGGGAGATCTCAGCAGGCACTAAACCCTGCAGAGACAAATTCCACTTCGTGTGGTCACCACCTGCACAGCAGCTCACATGCTATGGTCCAGGTTGAGCCTCATAGTCATCCAGCCTGAGGGTCGATCCCATGCACGAATGGGCCAACAGCAATCAAGACTCAGTTACAACAGGAAGGCCCACATAACACACACAAGGGACATTCCTAAAACACCTAGCTCAGGTGATCAAGGAGACTGCATCATTGAGTCCCACAAACACCTACTACATAAGGTCACCCCACAAGGACTGGAAGTCATAACAGATCTATCTAATACATAGAAACAAACACAAAAAGGCAGACAAAATAGGGAGACAAAGAAACAGGCCCCAAATGAAACAACAGGAGAACTCTCCAGAAGAATCGCTAAATTAAATGGAAGCGAGCAATTTATCAGATACAGAATTCAAAGTAATGACTACAAGGATGCTCAACAAAATGAAAAGGGACCTATAAACCATTAAAAAGGACCAGTCAGAAATGAAGAATACAATATCTGAAAAGAATACACTGGATCGAATGTCAGAGGGATGGAGGAAGGCGGGTGGGTGGAGGGGGAGAGAGTAACTAAAGAATTTATATGCATATATGCACAACCCAAGGACATGGACAACGGTGTGGAGAGAGACTGGGGAGAGGGATGGGACAGGGTGAAATGGGTCATTGGGGAGAAAAAGGGACATCTGTAATATTTTAAACAAAAATTAAATTAAAAAAAAAAAAAGAATACACTGGAAGGAGTAAGCAGTAAGTTGGATGAAGCAGAGGATAAAATCAGTGATTTGGAAGACAAAGCAGGAAAAAAACACCCAATCAGAGCTAAAAGAAAAATGAATTAAAAAGAATGAGGATAAACCATTGTCACCCCAATAAATTTAATTAAAAAAATAAAATAAAGGTAAAGCAACAGAACTTGCTGGGGGAATGTTAGGAGAAAGAAAAAAAGTTAAGGGTGATTCCTAGGTTGTTAGCTTAAGCAACTGAGTGAACGGAGGTGCCAATGATGGAGAAGGGAAAGAGGAGCAGAGGGAAAAATCAGGGGTTTGATCTGGCACATATTAAATTTGAGATGTCTATTAACTCTATTAGTGCTGATGTCAAGACAGCAATTGGAAATTTAAGTCTAGTACTTATGAGAGAATTCAGAACTGGGTATAAAAATTTGAGTCACCAGCTTAGAGATGAGATTTGATGAGTCACCTAAGGAATGTTCACTACATTGAACAAATGTGTCCTTTATGAATAAAATATCAAGATTAAGTTACATTTTAAGCATCATTTTTATGTTACCTGAATATAGATTTTTATTTTTCCCTTTGTATATCCCAGTCTCACTGTCAGTATTTTCTGCTGCTTCATTATAAACCAGTTAGCTTTATATTGTTACTATTAACAGTAATTGCTATTAAGTGCTTCCTCAAGGCAAGCAGTGGACCCAGAACTGTTTGAGAAATGTTCTCTTTCTGTTCTTATGCAGAAAGCTTATCAGCTGTGGAGTTCTATATTATGCCATTCTGCTGCAGTTCATTATTCTTAACAAAGAAAGTGTCAGTTGCACAAAATGGAACTATATTTTGTGTGTTATAGGTCACTTTGGTTTGGAAAATTGTTAAGCAATCACTTTTTTGTCTCTTGTACCATCTGGACTATGAATATTAAAATTTTGGGAACAACCTCAGCATTTGCATTATCAAATGATATAGTCTGCCTTCCTACTTGTTGAACTATGGAAGTTAGTTTGCACTATTATTTGATAATCTGTTTCAAAATACTATCTCAGTTGGAGGGGTGTGAATAATTTCTCTATGTGATGGAAGCTATTTAATGAATTGAGCAATAAAAGGAACCAGCTTCGATTACAATTTCCATTCCAGAAGTTCTGAAAGCCTCATTATAGAAGGAAATTTTCTTCCAACACCATTAGACATCCTAAGATTTAGCAGAGGGATTGCATGACCTCAAAATAAAACTATACCAGCTCCACATTTGTGTCCCTAAGGCAATGTCTTTGGGTTGGTGGTGCACAAGATCAAGGTAAAATTGGCCTTTGGGAAACAAAATAGAAAGGAGAGATGGGGTGGCTTGGGAGAAGCTACTTGGGTTTCCTAAAGTCAACTTCACACAAAAACACTTGGAGCTAGTATGTATGTTCAAAAGCAAATGCAGCTTTTTGTATAGAGAGAGAAAGAGAAGTAAAGTCCCATGAGGTAGAAAAAAATGCATTCTTAAAACCTGTATTATCTACCTTATTGAGCAGAAAAATAAATGACAATGTAAAAGTGGCACTTTTTTAGACACTGGAAGGTCACTATCTGGTAATAGCAACACGGAGGAGATATTGGTGCATTTAATCTTAGAATTATGTTACAGGCTTTTTGTACAGGGGTGTCCATGCTTTAACAAGAGCACTGCTGCCTCCCTTCTCCCGTTCTGAGCAGTGAAGAGAGTCCAGGCATGGCAGCATCTGAGTCTGGGGGCCACTATGTCCAACTCTCCACTTGCTTTCACGTTTGTGCCTTACTTGCAATCCAAGTGGGAGTCGAACAAGAAGGCAAAGCATATAACCATTTTTAATGAATGCAAAAGTGAATGCCTCCTTTGGTGTCCCCCAGAGATATTAAGAGCAGAGGGACAATGAGAAGGGAGGCATTAGAAGAAAATAAAAGTAGGGAAGATGAAAAATGAGAAATGGCTGTTATTTAGGGACTCAGTGGTAATTCAATGTATTATTTTACATTGTCATTTATCTGGCTCTGCTTTCTCTTGATGCTGATATAATTCCTACTTTTCCTTTGCTGTCAGTGGGAGGTGGGAGATTTTTTTTTCCTCCAAATATGGATTGGTGACTTAGAGCAGTGATGATTGGATCAGCAACCATTTTATCAGTTACCCAAAAAGTGATTCCTACCAATTCACTCTGCATTTATAGTGTGCCTACTCTATTCTAGCAAGAAATATGTTTTTTGCATTTATCTGTAAATTACAGAACAAAAATCATTGGAAGCTAAACCTTTAAGAAGAATTGGGTTTATTGACCCATTGTTTTATAACAGGCAAAATAAAGCCTCCTTTCATTCATCAGTAGATATCTTCTGGTATTGAATTCCTCTTCAACTCTGAGGAGTGGAACTCTCAGAAATATATTATTATACACAATGAAAGCCGCCATGATTTTCCAGGAATTTCTAAGAAAATTTCACCTTTACACAGAAGTCTGCAAATAAATCAGAAGTGTGCATGCAACATTCATGTGAAGATCTCAAGAGAGAGTTATATCAATTAATTCCTTTTCTTATGCAGCAACATAGTTACCTTTCCTATGATGTCATTAGAATCAATGTACAGGGAGCAGGAATTTGTGTTGTCAAAGGAAAGCAAACCAGGGATCAAAAAATCCTCACTAAAATGTATGTAGATTCCACTATATTCAGAGTGCTGGAGGAATAAAAGGTTAAAGTTATTTTTTTTTAAAAGGGCAAGATGTGTATATTTTAAAGTTGCACAAGGATGTCTCTTGGGGTATGATATTATTAAATGTTAACATTATGAAATAAAATTACAGAACACTCTAAATAATGAGAACTGTAGTCCCCAGCAGAGCTGCCACTTGAGGGTAGATGCTCAGGCATCAAGCAGTTGCAGGGTAATTTTGAGTGTGTGAAAGAAAAGGACTAACTGCATCACTGTTTCCTTGTTGATATCTTGAAATAATAAAAAAATTCTGAGAGCAGACAACCCTCACATTTGCTTGAGGTTATAGGAAGAAAATATTTTTGCTCTGTCTTTAAGATCCATTCTGAAAAGTAGAGAAATTTGGTTCAGACTGTGGAATTTATTAAAACCTAGGACTTTAAGCTCAGTGAAAGGAAGGTTCTATACTAAATGCCAAAAAATCCCTTCAGCTTAATCATTACAGTTACCATCTTTATAGATAGAAATGATTTTCATTTATAATCACTTTCTTTAAATTAATTCCCAAATTAAGTAGACTCAACCAAAGCAAGCACATGGGTTGCAGCAGTGCGCCCTCTAGTAACCCTTTGAAGTCACCCTCCCTCCCTGCTTCTTGCTTCAGAGGATAGAAGACATAGGCATGCTGCAATGGGAGTCGGGTGATGTTCCTTATGTAATGAAAAGTCCCCAAACATCAAACATTTGCTTTAGACCCTTGTTAGAACAGCAGTAATTGGCAGAGTCTATATAAAACAGACTGAACTACTTGAAGGAATAGTATAACATTTTCCTATGACAATTGAGATGACTTCCAGGTGGAAAAACAGTGGCAAAAGTCAAGAGGAAAATCATGAAATGCATTCGAGAGATGTGAGAGGACTCCTTTGATCTGCTATCATAGAAGAATCACTACAGGCATCCCCCATAAGTTCACTATGCAGTTGTTGAGGGCAGGAACTGTTATCTCAGTATTTGAGGTGATGATGGAATATGGTATAAGTTCTGACGTGTTTGTTGAGTAAATGGAAAGCATGAAGGGAAAGAAGAAGAAAAGAAAAAAGGAAGAAAAGAGGGAGGGGGAAGGGAATTTTTAAAAGAAAGAAGAGAGAGAAGAAGAAATGGCAGGGACTGGAGAAAGAAATACTTTTAGGAAGGCCTAGTAATTATTTTTTGTCTCCCTGGAATAGCCAAGTACATTATATATATGTACTGGATCTTGTTTGAAAATTAAAGTTTGTATTAACTTGCTGTCATCCACAGCTTCTACCAGCAGATGAATTGCTCTCTAACTCTTGTGGAATTTCATTTACTTAGCACTTCGTAAAGCAACAGGCTTTCAGGAATGAGATATGCATTGAGATAGATGGTGTGAATATACGTCTAAGGAGAGTTTGCTTCAAGTCAGCCAGCTGTTTCTGGCTGTGAGCAGTTGTGAGGTACTTGGACTAGGAATTTTTAAGTGTCCTGTGTGCTTAGTGATTCTTATGGAGTTGATATACATCTCTATGCTCAACCTCAAACAAGAGCCCCTACAGCTGGCAGAGTTATATCCAGATCTGGAAGCCCAGCCTTTGAAACACATCAGAAAGGGCTTTGTCAGATAATCTAAGCAAACAGCATGGTTTTAGTCCTCTGTTCTGCAAGATGTGAAACTTATAAAGAAGCTAAAACAGAGTTGGTAGACACAGGCATGACACAACTCCCTCTTTTTTCCAGTGCTCATCAGACTACAACTTTCATTCCTCTATCTGCCACTTGGGCCAAGCTAGTGCATATGTTAGAAGTTATTGTAAGGAAGTCAGAATCACAGAGCACCAAACAGGAAGAAACAGGCTTAGTATAAGCAAAAGTTAGAGGCAAAGCAGATGCTATGAAATATTAAGCCCTATTCCTGAGAATCTTCTGAAAATAGTACCTACCCAGTAAGGTGGGGTTTCTTTGGATATATAGATTGACCAAAAGGCAAGAGGTTAGAGATCACAGAATTGAGTTTGAATCAGGCTCCACTTCGAATTAGCTGTGTTACCTTGGAAAGGTTCTTTGGCTCACCTCCTCTATGATATGGTAGTAATAATAGAAATATAATCTTTAAAAAAACAAAGAATGAGGACAGTTTAAGGACATTTGGGATAGCATGAAGCATAACATCTGTATCATAGGGGTACCAGAAGGAGAAGAGAGAGAGCAGGTGATCAAGAATTCATTAGAAGAAATAATGACTGAAAACTTCCCTAACCTGATGAAGGCAAAAGACACACAAGTTCAGGAAGCACAGAGAGTCTCAAATAAGATGAACCCAAAGAGGCCTAGACAAAGATGCATCATAATTAAAATGGCAAAGGTTAAGGACAAAGAAGGAATCTTAAAAGCAGCAAGAGAAAAGGAGTTCATTACCTTCAAGGCAGCTCCCATAAAACAATCAGCTGATTTCTCAACAGAAACATTTCAGGCCAGAACAGATTGGCATGAAGTATTCAAATTAATGAAAAGCAAGGATCTGAAACCAAAACTGCTCTATCCAGCAAGGCTATCGTTCAAAATGGAAGGTGAAATAAAGAGCTTCCAAGACAAAAAAAAGAAGAAAGGAAAAAAAAAGCTAAAGGATTTTCTTACCAGCAAACCAGCATTACAAGAAATGTTAAAGGGACTGCTGTAAGAAGAACAAATAGAGAAAGAGAGAGGAACATAGGCATAAAGAATAAAAATGGAAATAAATAAGCACCTATCAATAATCACTTTAAATGTAAATGGCTTAAATGCTCCAATCAAAAGACATAGGGTAGCTAAATGGATAAGCAAGCAAGACCCATATATATACTGACTACAAGAGACCCACCTCAGAACAAAAGGTACACACAGACTAAAAGTAAAGGGATGGAAAAAGATATTTTATGCATATGGAAATGAAAAAAAGCTGGTATAGCAACACTTATATATACAAAATAGACTTTAAAACAAAGGTTATAGTTAGAGACAAAGAAAGACACTACATAATGATAAAGGGAGCAATCCAACAAGAAAACATAATCCTTGTAAACATTCAAGCACCCATCATAGGAGCACCTAAGTATGTAAAGCAAATCTTGATGGACATAAAGAAAGACCACATCAAACTAAAAAGATTTTGCACAGCAAAGGAAACCATTAACAAAATGATAAGACAGCCTACTGAATGGGAGAACATATTTGCTGATACCTCTGGTAAGGGCTTAATATCCAAAATTTATAAAGAACTTATAAAACTCAACACCAAAAAACTCCCCAAACAATCCAATTAAGAATTATGCAAAGGACCTGAATAGACACTTCTCCAAAGAAGACATACAGATGGCCAGTAGACATATGAAAGGATGCTCATTGTCACTAATCATCAGAGAAATGCAAATTAAAACCACAATGCGATATCACCTCATACCTGTCAGAATGGCAATCATCAATAAATCAACAAACAACAAATGTTGGCAAGGATGTGGAGAAAAGGGGACTCTTTTGCACTGTTGGTGGGAATGCAGATTGATATAGCCATTGTGGAAAGCAGTATGGAGTTACCTCAAAAAATTAAAAATTGGCCCTGGCCAATGTTGCTCAGTGGTTAGAGTGATGGCCCTCGAATTAAAGGGTCACAGGTTTGATTCCCCAACAAGGACACATACCTGGGTTGCAGGATCGATCCCTGGCTCCGGTCGGGGCAGGTGTGGGCAGCAACCAAGACACATCGATGCCTCTCTCTCTCTCTGTCTCTCTCTCTCTCTCTCCCCTCTCCCTACCTTATCTCTAAAAATCAATGGGAAAATGTCCTCAGGTTAGGATTAACAAAAACAAAACTAAAACAGTCAATGTGAATGCTAGAACATCTGCATCTATTTAAAAAAATTAAAAATGGAACTGCCTCATGACCCAGCAATTTCACTTCTGGGAATATATTCAAGGAAACACAAAACACTAATTCAAAAGAATATTATGTACCCCTGTGTTCATTGCAGTATTATTTATAACAGCCAAGATTTGGAAGCCCCCAAGTGCCCATCAGTAGATGAGTAGATAAAAAAGCTATGGTATATTTACACAATGGAATACTACTCAGATGTGTAAAAGAAGGAAATCTTACCTTTTGCTACAGCATGGATGGACCCAGAGAGTATTATACTAAGTGAAATGCCGGTCATAGAAAGACAAATACCGTATGATTTCACTTATATGTGGAATCTAATGAACAAAATAAATTAACAAAGTGGAGACAGACCCATGGATACAGAGAACAGACTAATTGCTGTCAGAGGGGAGGGGTTTGGGGGTTGGGTGGGAAGGTCGAAGGGATAAAGCCAAAAAAAAAAAACAGACTCATTGAGGCAGACAGCAGTATGGTGATTGCCAGGAGGAAGGTGGATTGAGAGGAGGTAGGAGAAGGTAAAGGGGACATAAATGGTGATGGAAGGAGACTTGACTTGGAGTGGTGAACACACAATATAATATACAGATGATATATTATAGAATTATATACCTGAAACCTGTATAGTTTTATTATCCAATGTCACCCCAGTAAATTCAATAAAAAATGAAATGAAATAAAATAAAATAATAAAATAAAAACAGCTGTGCTCCTGCTCTCTGACCAGATATCTTTGGTGTTTCAGCTCAGCTGGAAAAACACAGTCTTCATTGTAAATGGTAAATGCCTACCTGGAGCCAGTGGGGAGCTGGTTTATATAGACAGAAGCCCCTGCCCTTGGTCCCTGATTGGTTCATCCTCATACAAATGAGAACCCAAATCCTTGTAGTTTGATTGCTCCAAAAGGCACTGTTCTGATTGTTCAGAAATGAGCTGCTCTGTTTGGTTGGTGATGATATAATGGGTATATAGCTGCACAACTCTGATTGGATTGAAAAAGCTTCCATCTTATTGGTTGATATAGCATTCCAGAAACTCCTTTATAAGGGCTGGCTCATGTGGCAGAGACACATTGCAGGCAGGCAATTCAGTGCAGAGGCAGATAATTCAGTACAGGCTTCTCCGTGAAGTGCAGTTTATGTGAGAGGCCTCTGTGTAGAAATGGCTGCTAGGCTCTATTTTTTAAAAAATTGAGCAGGTGCCCCGTTAGCGCAGTAGGTAGCGCGTCAGTCTCATAAAAAATTGAGCCCAGTTAGCCACTAGGAGCCCTTCTTAGTAGGTATCTTCTAACTTGGTACATAGTTTGTTAACTCGCTGCTGCTTCTCTCTTCATCCAGGCCTCATCCAAACAAAAGCTTCTCCTGGCCTCTTCAGTTTCTCTTCAGTCAGCTGCCTGAAGAGACTCTCAGAATGTACCTTCCAGTCTTGAGGGCAGACAGGGAAGGAAACAAGCTAGCCACCTAGACACTCTTGAGACAGACTAAACCAAGAATTTGCCTTAGACTCTTCTTTCTGTTTTCAGAAACAATGGTACTCCTTTGTTCACTTAGGTTCTGTTACATGGTTGAAAAAGATGGGTCTGTGACGCAGTTGGTTAAAGTTCTTTTTTCTTTTTTAATGTTTTGGACAGATGCATACATATTTTCTCTACCATCTCCCTAGTTGTCCCTTTTCTTTCCCTGGAGTCATTTACTGTTAACAGTTTCTTGTGTATCCCCTCAGAAGTATATATGTATACCCTTCAGTTTTATACAAATTGCAACATTCCATAAATGCTATTCTGCACTTTGCTTATTTAATTTAATATATAGAATACTTTCATATCAGTATATAAAGAGCTTCTTTGTGGCTGCATGGCCACACGGTATTCTGCAATTATTGGAGGTATACCATAGTTTATTTAGGCAGTTTTTGTTGGTGGAAGACCATCTTTGGCTATTACAAATCATGCTTATACATGTTATGTTTCACATGTGAGAGTATATCTCTAGGAGAAATTGTTTAATACACTTTGATCATTGGCTTGTTCAGTTGCTTGATGGTCATAAAAACATAGCACTACATGTGGAATCAAAGATTCTAAGAGGTATAGGCATGCTTTACCACACAAATGTCACTGGATGTTAAGCTAGAAGGGATCTTAGAGATCCCAGAGAGGGCCAAAATCACACAGAGATTTAGAAGTGATCCAGGATTAAAACCCACAGAATTTTTTTGTTGTTGTTGTTGTTTGTTTGTTTGTTTTTGTTGTTGTTTACTGCAGTTTATAACAAAATTATTTTGGCACCGCCTGATTTTTGTCCCAACTGAGAGGACTGTGCATTAACTGGCTTGCTGTGATCTCACTACCCTGGCTTTACCTGATTTCTCTTTCCAGGGTGTGACTTTGCCAACCTAATTTAACCTACTTTCCCTGATGTTCTGACTTCTCCCATTAATAATAACTCCATCTTTAAAAAAATTAGAGCTGAAGTCATTTATGGTTTGGGGACCCTTTAGTAGTAAAGCCAAGTAGGAAAGGCAGGCATGCTGGGGATTTGATCTGGTAATGCCACATGATTCATGATCTTACCTGTTGCTTTCTACTCTTAGCTTATCCACTGAGTCAGCGTGCAGCTCAGACAAGGGAGTTTCTGTCTCTTCTTGGCAATTATAGAATATCTGCTTCCTTTGGTCATAAGGTTGAGCACCTCAAGATCCAACAAGTGCATAATTTGACCCATAAGAAAGAATATGACAGTTGTGCAGATAGTTTAATTTTTACTGAATTGTACAGGTGATATTCATTATGGGCAGCCCTAGGAAATCAAGGGCTTTGGTGTCAGGGACAACCGCTTGTATGTGGAATGACACTTAAGTGTCTCAGCTTTGACCCAGACCACAGATGAGCCAACTGATGCCAGTATTTATGAAATGCACACTATGATGATAGATAAAATCATTCTAGGGACACACTGTAGAGCTATCCCTAGGACAGTTTTTTTCAAAGTATGATTCTCTGTGCACCTGCATTGCTCAAAGGAAGAGGCCCTATAGTCTGCAAGTAGTCCTCCTCCCCAAGTAATTCTTCTGCGAATGTAACTATGAGAACTACTGCCTCAGGAATGGTAAATTGGGAAGATGATCATGAGACTTTGAATTTGGGGTGGCTTATAAAATTAGTGACAAGAGCTGACTAGCAATTCCCAGTAGCATACAGTTATTTCATTTGAGATTTCATAAAGATTGGGTTAGGTGTCTCTTACATCCTCCCACAGACTATGTGATTCTATCATAACCCTTATCATGCTGTGTCATAATTGAATGTTTTGTCCCTTCCTCATATAATCTAGAGGGTTCTTAGTTATGAGCAACAGAAATTGACTGGCTAATTTAAGCAGAAAATGTTTGTCTTGAAAGCATATTGAATAGATCACAGAATCACAGCTTTGATTGGAAAACCAGACTCAGGGCTACACAGCTGCCATAGTTACTATCACTCCCACTGCTAGCACCATTAGTGTGTTAACTCAAGTCCTCAAAGGAGCAGATACCAAGCTGCGATTCGACATGGAAGAGATTTATTGGGGAAAATGTTTGCGAGAAAAAATAGTGAAGAAGCTGGAGGAAACTGGGAGAGCTGTCCAACTGTGGTGTAAATCTGACCTTTAAAGGTGAGAGAAGGAGAGAAGGCTGTGTAGGAAAAGTTATAGTCTGAAGTACAGTGCTAATAAAGTTTTGCGAGGCTGGTGTGGAGTCCCGTTGCCAAAGTCACAGGTCACATAGTCCTGTATCTCCCAGAAATTGGCCTGACTTAGTATCCCAGTGGTGCTCAGTCATTGGCTGGAAGCAGTGTGGCTGCAGAGCAAAGCAGCAAATATTGGGGTGAATTGAGAGCACAGCTGCTAAGGCAAAGGTCAGTTACACTCTCAACATTGGAAGAACCAAGAGGCATAATTTTATGACTGTCTCAATTGGAGATTGTCCACTTCTTTGGGTCACTGGCTCCCAATTCAAGGTACGGATCCTTGGATTGAGTGAGCCTAAGTTACATGCTTGTGCCCCAACTGTAAGGGGGACCTGCTTCCTACCAAGATTCCTATGTCTTCTCCCCTAAATAAAGGGGTTCAAATGTTGGACAGCAACACCTCCCAAAGGAGAAATGTCTGCTATACTCCCTGAGAGCAGAGATCTTTGTCTTGCTCATTGCTATTACAAGTATTTACAAATAAATGTTTATTGAAGTAATTGAAAGAATATGGCTAGCTAGTATTCAAAGGACCTTACTTACACACGCGAGCACACACACACACACACACACACACACACTCAATTTAGCCATCAGGAAAATGCAAATCAAAAACCCCTTGGATGGCTATAATGAAAAGACAGATAACAAGATTTGTCAAGGATATGGAGAAACACACTGCTGATGGAAGTGTAAAATGGTGCAGCCACTTTGGAAAAGTCTGGCAATCCCTCAAAATTTTACATATAGTTACTACATCATCCAGCTTTTTACTTATAGGCATATACCCAAGTGAAATGAAAACATGGTTATGCAAAAATGTGTACACAAATATTCCTAGTTGCATTATTCATAAGAGCCAAAAAGTAGAAACAACCCTGTGATGGTTAATTTTATGTGTCAACAATGGCTGTGGTGCCATTGTTTTGTCAAACGCCAGTCTAAATGTGTTGCGAAGGTATTTCTTAGATGTGATTAACATTTAAATTAGTAGATGTTGAGTAAAACAGATTACTCCCCATAATGTGTGTGGGCCTAATCAATCAGTTGAAAGCCTTCGGAGCAAAGACTGAGGTCCCCTGAAGAAGAAGAAATTCTCCCTCCAGACTGCAACATAGAAATTCTGCCTGAGTTTCCAGCCTTTGTACTCAAGACTGCAACATCGACTCTCTCCTGAATGTATACCCTGCTGGCCTGTCTACAAACCAGGCCTCATAACTATGTGAACCAATTCCTTAAATCTCTCTCTCCTTTCCCCTACCCATTCTGTTTCTCTGAAGAACCCTGATTAATGCAAACTCTTACGTCCATCAACAGATTAATGGATAAATAAAATGTGGTATATCCATACAATGGAATAATATTCACCATAAAAAGAAATGAAGTACTTGACACATGCTACAACATGGCTGAACTTTGATAACATTATGCTAAGTAGAAGCCAGACACACAAAAGGTCATATATTGTATGATTCCATTTATATGAAGTGTCCAGAATAGAAAAATCCATAGAGATAGAAAATAGATTAGTGATTTTTCTAGGTTGGGGGAGGGGGCAATGGGAAGTGAAATCTTAATGGGTATTTGGTTTCTTTTTGGGGCGATGAAAATATTCTGGAACTTGGTAGGGGTAATGGCTGCACTACTTTGTACTAAAACCACTGAATTGTACACTTTAAATGGGTAAATTGTATGGTATGTAAATTATATCACAATACAGCCATTATTTAAAGAATAAATCATATCCATTACAAACCCCCTTTCCTGTCCCTTCCCTCCACCAGAACTGTCTGGCAAAACCCTTTATCTCCAAATTCCATGCTGCATTTTGCCATAGTATTTTTTTCCCTTCAATGCTAACTGAGATAATTATTTTAACCAATTTTTTAAAATAAAAATGCTAGGGGTGAGGGCTGCAAGGAACTCACTTGTGTTTTTGTTGTTGTTAATCCTCACCCAAGGATATTTTTTTCCATTGCTTTTCAGAGAGAGTGGAAGGGAGGGAGGGAAGGAGAGAGAGAAAGAAGGAGAGAGAGAGGCATTGATGTGAGAGAGACACATTGACTGATTGCCTTCCACATGCACCCCAAGCTGGAGCGGGGAGCAAACCTGCAATCCAGATATGTGCCCTTGACCCAGAATCAAACTCACAACCCTTTGGTGTGTGGGGCTCATGTTCTAACCACTGAGCCACACCGGCCAAGGCTCACTTGTGTTTTAACTCCAGGCCCAGATGCCACCTATGGAGGATGCTGATGAGGGAGTGGCTTAGAACAGGATAGGCAAAAGTCTGACCTCAGGGAGCTTATAGGGAAAAGAAAAGGTCCAGAGGATAAATGAATGATTTTGCATATAGTATCTTTTAAGGATTCTAACAGTCCAAACTCATCATTCTACAGAAGAAAGCCATTCTTCCATCCTAGCCACTGATTCTCCGGGCCTTGTGTATCACCTCCCACCAACTAGTGTTCTGTGACTGGACTATCAGCCACTTGCTACACATCTCTCTCCTTCTTCTCCTCTTCCCTTGGGGATGCCAGCTACCTCTTACAAGTCAGCTCTGGTTGCAGTGGCTTTGAAAGCTCAAACCTATCCCCGAGCCTTATATGATTCAGAGGGGTTCTGAATGCTGATAAAGATGCCAAGAGCTTTTATATCCATTTTTTGCTCCTGCTGTGTTGGAAGTTGGAGATAGGAGTGGGTGAGGAATCAAATTTGGCTCACCCTTTCTTGCAGAACTTTGGTTCTGCATGAAGAAGAGGAAATTGACCTCAAACACTACCTAGCATTCAAGGTACAGGCAGCCTAGTGGTATCAGATGGCCAGTCCTTGGGAGATCAGTACTCTTAATGGGGAACGGGTTGCCAGGGCCTCAGGAGTCTCCTGACTGTCAACATTTCTGGCATCTCTAGTCCTAAGAAGAGTAAAGGGCTGAAGCATGGAGATTGTCTGAAACAGGAGAGAGTTGGACAAAAACAGCAAATTCTCAGTAAGTTTCTCCCAGCAGGGCAAAAGGAATAGGGAAATAAGAGACCAGAGGATTTAGTGACCTAAAGCGCCAGAGAGTCCTGGGGCTGAAAATAGAGAAGCTGGTGGGTGAAGGGGATCAGGTGGCAGAGAATGTACAGGTCTATACCATCCATGGGGGAATCTAGAAAAAGTGCGACCTTCAAGGAGCATGTGGTAATTTAGTTGTGGAGTAAAAATTAATATATTTGAAATAATTTGTAATTTGGTGCTAAACTGTGGTGTTGACAAAAATGCACTGTAGGAACTCTGAGAAGGGAGAGATCGTGTAGGCTGGTATCTTCTGTGAGCTGAATGGCTGGCTCAGGCAGTGTGTGTCCCAAGGGACTTTATGCCCTGTCTACAGTGGCTACAGCTTTTAGAGATGAGTGTGCCTGAGTCTTGCACGGTTTCCTTGAGGAAGCATGGGGGAGGAAGCTTCAGTATCATCACCATTTGTCAATCACTATTGTTATCAACAAGAACTACAATAAACATTAATTAAGCATCCCTCCCTGGGTATACACTTCTGTTGGAGAGGCAGGGCAAACACAGAAATTGTTTAAGGACTGGTATAAGACAGCATGTGCCAGTAGCAAGAAGACAGAGGGAAAAGTGAAGATTGGGGAAGTGAGAGAACGCTTCCTGGAGGAGTAGTACAGGCATACCTTGGAGATATTTCAGGTTTGGTTCCAGACCATTGCAGGATAAAGTGAGTTGTAATCTTTTTGCTGATGGAGGATGTTGCCTTCATTTTGTAAAACTGCAATATCTGTGAAGTACACTAAAGTGAAGGACAACAAAATGGGGTATACATGTACCTGAGCTGACCCTTAAAGGAAAGTTAGGGTTTGGACTATAGAGAAAAGAGTGAAAGGGGCCATAAATGGCCTAACAAGGCACAAAGGTGGGAGTGAGCAAGGCAGTTATGATTAAGTGAGAAAACCTACTGGACTGGAGCAAAGGGTGTGTGGGAGGGTAAAGTGAGCAATAAAGTCAGAGAGGGAAGTATTAGTGTGATTATAGAGAGTCTTGAATGGCAGACAAAAGGAGTTGTTTTGGAGCAAAGTAGGAAGGCCTTTGTAGATTTATGTACTTGGGGAGTGATGTGGGCACAGGGAAGGAGAAAAGGCTGAAGGAAAAACATTGGGATTCCACGTTCTTCCTATCTTCAGTCTCCAGTGTTAGGGTGGCCAACTCATGCTATCGCAGCAAACGGAGATGAGTTTGTCACTGCTTGGTATTCCACTTTGAGAATAGGTTCCTAAGACACCCCCAAGAAGTTCTGCATCATATGCTGTTGGTGGAGAACCTTGTGCCACTTGGAAAGTCCCAACCAATCATCACTATGTGTGAGGTGTTCTCAGATAGTGTTGAGGCACCTTGTGAAACAGAAAAGAGGAAAGATCAGCCTGCTAGGCCCAGCTGGTAGCACAGGTGCATACCAAGATGGGGCGACTGTTTCAAAGGCAACACCCTTTAGAAGTTGATCTGTCTCTGAATCAGCCCTCAGGAAAGGAGGCAACAATTGCAGGGATCTTAAAAACCAACACTACAACAAGACTGTCTTTCATCATTTTGGTGGCTGCTACTTGGCCACTCCTCACGTAGAGTATTTTTACTAACTTCCTGCAGCAAAAAGAGATTGGTGCAGGCTCTGCTACATTTATATTACTACCAGGATGCAGATGTTTTCTTTTTTCTCTGGGGTTTAGAATTATGTAAACGAAGGCATGAAAACAAAAGCTCAGTGAGGTGAGGGAGTAGGGAGGGGGACTGGGGACGGGGGTGGGACAGGGTGGAATGGGTCACTGGGGAGATAAAGGGACGTTTGTAATATTTTAAATAAAAATTTAAAAAAATTAAAATTATAATTAGGTACCAAAAAAAAAGAAAAAAAAAAAGAAAGAAATTCAGGCAATTTTCAGGGCTCTTTAAGACACCCTTCTCAGTTTTTATTAACAGCTCTCTTGGCTCCTCTCTAGTTTATTTAGAATTTGGCACCTCTTCAGAACTTTCCAACCAAAGATCTGTAAGTTTATTCTAAAGTTCCTATCCTGACTTCATTTTGCAAGTGGAGAAATCAAGGCATATAATATGAACTTTCACTGTCTGTGGGCTAATCTTGAGTCTTGACACCCCCCCACCCCCACCCCCACTATCACTCTCTATCTTCCCTCTGTTGCATACAGTCTTGCCTGGAAAGGAAAAGCTATAGCCCAATTGCCTCCCAGGTCTTCCCTCAACCCCACCGTGATATTATCTGGAGGGCAATAGGACCTAGGGAGGTTCAACCCTGAGGCCCAGAGAGGCACACCTGCCTAACAGCTTGGGTTGAGCGAGTGTGAGAGCGAGCTAGTTAGGGAGGGCGGGATAGAAGCGGGCGACTGCTGCTATGGGGGTAGAGGATAGCTGTGGCTCCCTCTGGGGTCTAGGTGTCGTGGTGAGAAGTGCTTCTAAAGATAGGTCCAAGCGCCTTTTTGTCGCGCCTCTACACACCAAGCGATCCCGCCTTGGAACTCGCAGGCTGGCTTTTTTGGCCCCAGTTGTTCCTCCCATTTCACCGGCCCCGGTTATCAGTGCCTTAGTTCTCCAAGCCACTGTCCTCTCACAGCTGAACTAGGACCCGGGAGCATCCAGCAGCAGATGGCACACAAGTTTGGCAACATCTACCCGGCCAGGTTGGCGCCCCGCACGTCTTCTCACAAGCAAAGTTTCTTCATAGGAAGAAAGAAACCCTTACAGCTTTCTCTTAATCCTGTGGCGCGCGCGCTCAGCTTCTCTGGCGGAAGATTGTGTTTAGGAACAGCGCGGTGACTTTGTTCCCGCCCACTGCCCGGCTGCCTTGGGGGCGGAGCTTGTGGAATCCCAGGAGCCACCCAGAGAACCCTTGACTGAGCGCGGGTCCTGAGAGAGCATCAGGTGAGCAAGCGAACTAAGTCACTCAAGCTGCACCCCTTCTACTGCCCTGCCTCAGTTCTTGGCTGATTTGAGAGGGCACACTGATCAGGACTCCTCGAGAGGAGCTGCTGGGTGTCGGTGCTCGACAGAGTGGCTATCCTTCTGCCTGGGGGTGCTGAGAAAGGAGGAGCCCACACGAAAACAGCTGTCCCCATGGCCCTTCAACTACTGCCTGGAATTGGACTCTGGACGGGGCACTAAAATGCTTGCTTGTCCAAGTTTCACAGCACGTGTATTGACGATTGGAATCCTGAGCCAATCAAGAATCAAGTTGAAAGTGGTACTCCTGGGCTCTCCATCCCAGACTTCAGCAAGACTAGAAGGGAGGGGTCTCCTGCTCTAACTAGTAGATCTCCGTTCTGGAATCGGACTTGACAGCTTTACTCACCAATACTTGGACTGCAGTGGCTACAGGGTTCTCTTAGAGGTTGGAGGAGGGTTCTCTCTGAAGACCAGACCAAAACACTCAGAACCTCGACAATGGACCGAGTTTATGAAATTCCTGAGGAGCCAAATGTGGATCCGATTTCATCTCTGGAGGAAGATGTTGTCCGTGGGGCCAACCCCCGATTTACCTTTCCATTTGGCATCCTTTTCTCCACCTTTTTGTACTGTGGGGAGGCTGCATCTGCCTTGTACATGGTTAGAATCTATCGAAAGAATAGTGAAACCTATTGGATGGCATACACCTTTTCCTTCTTTATGTTTTCATCCATTATGGTCCAGTTGACACTCATTTTTGTCCACAGAGATCTGGCCAGAGACAAGCCGCTATCATTGTTTATGCATCTAATACTCTTGGGACCTGTTATCAGGTGAGTAAGTTTTTAATCTCTCCCCTCCTCCTCTCCCCCTCCCCCACCCCCAATTTGTGTAAAGAAAGATGAAGCTAATCTTTATAAGACTGATACTGTGCCTCTAATTGTGCTCTCAGTCCCTCCCACTCTTGGCTTCCCTGCCTACCATCCAAAAAATCTTATCTGAAATCTTAAATGCCACCACGATGAATATGTGATATGTACCTGTGTTCTAAAACTATGTATGGTACCATTGATGCAACTTCATTGGACAATGTTTGCTCTCTGGATTTGGGCTGGGAAAATTGGTATGGAACCAATTGATGTGGTCACCTTGTGCACACAGGCCATACTTAGCTTAAGAGTGTGTTATTTAGACTCTACCTTTTAGACGCACTATAAATTGAATGAAAGTTCCTAACCCCCTTCACATCCCATCTCACATTCAGTTTCTTTATCCTGAACTGCTTGGGCTGGTGCTGCTACCATTTAAAAATTTTCCAGATTTGTTTTAAAATATTTTAAGACATCTGTAGTCATCTGGTACTCCAACCTACTGTGTGTAGTTTATTTTTCTCTGTCAGTTCATCTGTCTCCTGTTTATCTCTTTGTATCTTTCTGAAGAAAAGTTACATGGTTAAAAGTGGGCAAAGAAAGATAGTTCATCTGTCCATCTGGATGCTGTAGCACAATATAATAGCATCAGGTCTTTTCCATTCAGATTGCCTTAAAGGTACAAGAATGTGCCTTATTCCAGGAAGGCAGGCATCTGTGTCAGCAGTCTCATCTGGACAGTATGGGATTATACAGATAGGGAGACATTGCAAAACTTATGAGGTCAGGAGAAAGGAATGGACCAAGTTTGTCTTGATTGCCAGAGAGGCAGAAACCTGCAGTCAGCTGAGCAATATGGGTCAGAGTGCTGATGTTGTAATTGCAATAGGAAGATATCTTATTCTTGTGGAAGTAAACATAGTCCAAAACTGACTAAGGTTGGAACTCCCCCTTAAAATTTTTTTTTTACAATATGTGTTTAAATGGGGAGGAATTCATTAGCCTCCATTAGAGAAAATATGGATATCAACAGAAACAGTGGCCTGGAATTCAGGAGACCTAGTATCTAACTCTCCCTTTGTCACTAACTAGTTGCATGGCCTTGGTGAAATCTCTGAAGATGCCTTGGCCCACAGTCCCGTCATCTGTAAAATAAATTGGTTGCATGGGCTAGGTCTCAAACACTTGCAGAGGCAAGGCAGGCATCATAAATGAGTGAAATGGGCCAAGTATGAGAAAAACAGTAGCTTCACGTGTGATAAATGTAAACAAAACTCAATGTTAAATGATGGAGAGTAGTGAGGACTGTGGCAATCTGGAGTCCATGTGATCTACCTCCTTTGAGGCAGCTACTCTATAGTTCCCGTCCATTGTTTCCCTGTTGAAATTCAGACCCAGTATTGCCACATCCCCCAACTTTTCAAGAGGAACTCCCAAAATAGGATTTTATATGAAATGCCATTATTTAAAAATTTGGGACCTTACTAATGAAATAAAAACATGGTATGGGCCAAACCACAGCTGTTGGTCAGACGTGACTCAGCTGGACTATATCCACCCTTTGGACTAGGTAGTCTAAAAAGAACCTTTACAGTTCTAAATCTTTGAAGTTAAGCTGTAAAAGGAACACTTCATCTTCAACTTGGAACCAAGAAATTTAGAGATGTGGACCATGGAATCCATTCTTCTCTCCTTTTTCAAATGCAATTTATTGAATTAACAGATCCAGCACTCACAAGATGAAAATTTCAGCAAGTTCCATACCAGCCCTCAGTTCTGACTTCCCATGTTTGCTTTGTGGCCTCCCAAGCCATCTTTGATTCGGACCCTCCATATAGAGTGTTGAGTACTATGTTTTATATTTGTAATTTAGCTTCCACTAGAAATGATTGGAAAGCATTCATAATCTCAGTCAACTAGCCCCACAGCAGAGAAAAACAATTAAAACCTCATAAATTATATTCTTGATATACTTATTCTCAAGGCAAATTACTTTTTAAGGAGGTAGGAACTTGATTGGTGCTATTAGGCACATGAAAGTGTTTGGAGGGCCCAGCTCCCTTTTTAAAAAAATATTTTTAATTGATTTTAGAGAGAGGGAGAGGGAGAGGGAGAGGGAGAGAGGAACATCAATGTGAGAGAAAAACTTTGATCTGCTGCCTCCTGTACACTCCGTAATGGGAACTGAGCCCACAACGCAGGCATGTGCCCTGACTGGGACTTTTTGGTGCATGGGTCGATGCTCATCCAACTCAGCCACAGTGGCCAGGGCCAGGCTTCCTTATATAAATGCAAAGATAACTTCTGGAACTGAAAATGTACTCTAATTTACTGAAGCTTATAAGCAAGGCAAACACCCTTACTTAAACCAGTAAATATCCTTAAGAATAGAAGTGTAAAGAAAATGCTTTATGCAACTGCTTCCTTCAATATTTCATTCAGCAATAGCATTGGTGGACTTGGGTTAAAGTCTAAAATCTTTTGTCAGAAATACACTTAGACATTTTCCCTGAATAGGAAGAGAATGTTGCTTTTTTCTTCTCTGTTCTCTCCTTCCATCTTTTTCTCTCCTGGGTTTCAGAGCTGTCCCTAGAAAGTGGATGTTTCAAGCTACATGCTTCAGACTGGCACACAAGCAGCAATCTCAGAGGGATCCTGTGAGAATGGCAGCCAGCACATGTTCCTTGAGGAAACCAAAGGCTTAGAGAGCATATACATCTCTTCTGTCTTTGGTATATTTTTCTGTTAAATTACATTGCCATTATTATCATCCTCTCCTCCCATTATTTCTCACCCTGTATTGTTTTCTTCCTTCTTACTCTTTCATTTACTCAGAAAATGCCCATTTATCAAATACCCACTATGTGATAAGGGTGGTAGGCAAGATAAATATACCCCCCTCCCCCCGCTTCAATCTGTCAGGAAAGATGGCTTAATTTTCACAATTGCTCTTACTTATCATACGAAATAGTCCACAGTTTCCATTCATTTCAGGGTGAATAGAAGTGGTAATTCAGGTGTTCTAAAACAAGATGTTCTAGTTGCTTCTCTTCTATTCATTACATCAGAACTTCGAATGACTTCTGATTTATATGGGGGAGATGCGAGGGGGTATAGCAGGAAATGTGGTCTTATCACTGTTTCAAGAGTGGTAGGTTCTCATAAGGATGTTTTCTTCTTTGTAAAGAGATAGTGGAGTTTAAAAGTCTGTTGTCCCCATACAGGTCAAGAGGCCCCCAAAGCAACGTAGAAAGATCTTTTGAGGTGCCCTAGGATTGGATTGTGAGCTGTCAAGTCTTTTAAGTTCCTTTGTTGCTAAATGGCTTTTCCGTGTATGTGAGAGGTTTTCTCTACATCCCCTTTAAGACTTGTTGGCAGAGACACTGATAGTTGTGGGTTTTGTCTTGAAAAAAGCAGAACTCAAAAACCCCAATTATGGAGCTGAATGCTTTGAATAAGGAACACTTGACCTCAGGAACTTGAGGTATTATGACAACCGGGGCTTTTTGGAACTTCCTTATTCTCTCTCTCAACACATTGTTTACTTAATATCTTGGTGTTTAGGGCACTTTTCTACCCTTGGGCTTATTCTTAAGGAGACAAAGCAATTCCTTAACTCCTCAAAGAAACACTTTTGAAATGGTGTTTTTAGGTCAGTGGATGACTGAAAAAGAAAAAAAAGGATTTAGACTCAAGTAACTTGTAGAAGGTTTGGCCGACTCTTTGACTCATGAGAAATGAGTAGAATGGGAGAGAAGGAATGGCAAAAAGTAGCAGCACCTCTCTGAGTTATTTTCCCCTCCCTCACTAAAATCTCCCTTCCCAGGGCAGCTTTAGTTAAGTTCCCATGATGCTTTACTTCTGCAGATGTTTGGAGGCCATGATTAAGTACCTCACACTGTGGAAGAAAGAGGGGCAGGAGGAGCCCTATGTCAGCCTCACCCGAAAGAAGATGCTAATAAATGGCGAGGAGGTGCTGATAGAATGGGAGGTGGGCCACTCCATCCGGACCCTGGCTATGCACCGCAATGCCTACAAACGTATGTCACAGATCCAAGCCTTCCTGGGTTCAGTGCCCCAGCTGACCTATCAGCTCTATGTGACCCTGATCTCTGCAGAGGTCCCCCTGGGTAGAGGTGAGTGGGGTCAGGATTGGGGTGGGCTCCACTTAAATCCAGGGTCTTCAAAATCTAGACCTGAGCTGTCTAATACACTGGGCAACAGCTTCCTGTGGCTATTAAAATGAAAAATTAAGTTAAAAATTTACTTTCTGTCATACTAGCTATATTTAAGTGTTCAATAGCTATGTGTGGCTAGTGGTCACTTATTGGACAGCACATATATTATAGAACATTTCCATCATTGCACAAAGTCCTATTGGACAGCACCGGTAGATAGTCAAACAACTTGGGAATCCAGACATCTCAGGCCTGACAGATTTCTTAAACTGGGGTAAGCTATTTAGACTAAAAATGCCACAGATAAGCCCTCTCTGGGCTAGTAATAAACCCTCTCAGAAGAAGCTAGTAATACCAGCAGTCAGTAGGACATTTTCTCCAGCCCAGAGTGTTTAAATTATACTGAGGATTTTTTGTTTATTTGTTTGGTTGGCTTAGGGGTGACCATATTTAAATAAGAGGTTCCCAAATATTACTGATCATGAAATTCCTTTTTACAATTACATTTTCTACTCAGACCTGAATCAATCTGAGTGTGGGGAGGGTAGGAATCTGTATTTTTTAATGTACCCAGTTGATTCTGATCAGCCACATTTGGGAGCCAGTGATTTAATCACTTCTCCCAACTCCAGCAAAGAGAAAGACCTTTGGCAGAGGATGAAATGTGAGTCAGTGTTTTCAAAGCTGAGATAAAGTACTGTTAATGAGTTTTAACAGCCTGAGATTAGCTTCATCTTCTTGGGCTGGAGCTGGTACAGCTGTGGGTACAACTTTGGATCATTTTCTTATTGTTGGGTGCTGACTCTGCTTGGCAAACCTCCATGTCTCAAATAAGTGTAAGGAGGAAATTTTTCCTCTTTTGTACTTTTCTCCACTAAGAATTGTTCATGAAGCTCTATTGGCCTTGAAGATTTTCACATTCTTAGAATGGACAATAGTGGGAGGAGAAAGATCTCTGAAAATGACATTTTTCCTCCTGAGAATTTTGAGGGTCATCAAATCATCTAATTAAAATGTGTATACATTACAAAAGTAATACACACACAAATCAATTGACCTACAGGTCATTATATATGCACAGAAGAATTTCTGGAAAGATATACAGGAAACAATTTACCTCTAGGGAGTGGAAATGACTCAGCCAACTTTTACTTTTACTTTATACTCTTCTTTATGGTTTGAAATTTTTAATCATGATCATGTTTTATTATTTTAGATCCTTATTTTTAAAAATTTAAAATGTTATTTTTATCCTTATTTTTAATTATAAAAATCTGATAAGGTAAAGACTCAAAACCATACAGAATATATATAAAAGAGGAGATGTAATCTCACTTCCCAAAGGTAATCTCTGTTAATCATTCAGTATATATCCTTCCAGACTTCATTTTACTATGTAAATATAAACATACATACAACAGATATATGTATATTTTTGCCAAAAAAGGACTGTATTAAACATTCTGTTAAGCAACATGTCTTTTTCAAAAGTAAGCCAGTATGTCTTTCTTCAACAATTACTTATACATACATATAAAATAATAATAATAATGATAAATATATATTTTTTCCTTATATGAATTGGACGAGTCTTTCTTATTTCCCTAATCATCTATTGGTAGGATTAAAGTTTGTTTCTATTTTTTCCATGCAAAAATTTTTTTAAATTATAAACTATGTTCCAGTGAACATCTGTGTACTGGAATGAAGCTTTGTATGATAAATTCTGAACAGTAGAATTGCTGGGTAAAAGGATATGCATGTTTAGAATTTTATCAATACTGACAAATAACCCCCACAAAAGGTTGTATGAATTTATATTCTCACCAACAGTGTAAAAATGTGCCTGTTTCTTCACATCTTAAACTAAATATTATTTAGTTCTATAATTATAAAATAACTGATTTTTAAAACATAATTTGCATTCTTTAGTATGAATGAAGCTGTGCATCTTCTCATGTTTGGTCATTATGTTCTTTAAATTGCTTACTTGCATATTTTACTTTTTCTAGTGGTATATTTTTTATTAATTTGTAGGAGCTATTTACTTATTCTGGCTATTAATCTTTTCTCTGCTGTGGATAAGTATGTATGTATACATTTGTATACTTTTTTTTGTGTGTATATACACACGTTTTAAATGTGCATATACATGTAACATGTGCAGCACACACATGCAACACATGTGTAAGATCAACACTATACTTGTATCTTCTGGCATTCTGAAGGATTAAATTTTTATGTATTTACATTTTTTATTGGTTTTAGATATTGTGGCTTTTTCACAAAGGTCTTTCACAACGCATATCTGATAGAGCAACTTAGCCTGATCTTCCAAATAGA
Source organism: Miniopterus natalensis (assembly GCF_054644295.1). Lineage (NCBI taxonomy): Eukaryota > Metazoa > Chordata > Mammalia > Chiroptera > Miniopteridae > Miniopterus > Miniopterus natalensis. The sequence goes on from NC_142103.1 coordinate 29,123,804, forward strand.
TGATTTACCACAATCAATTTGTCAATTCCCCTACCAAAGAAACAAAACAAAGCAAATAATAACAACAACAAATGAAATAACATTTCATTGAGACTGTGATTAGTATTACATTAAATTATTTAGGCTATTTTGGAAGGAATTTACATCTTTACAGGATCAATCAATTTCATATTAGAAAATAATAAATCTCTCCATTTCATTAAATATTTTTAAATCACTTTATTGAGGTACAGTTGACAAACAAAAACCTCGCCTATTTAATGTATACAATTTGATGAGTTTGGAGATAAGTATACCTCCATGAAATTTCACCACAATCTATGCCATGAGTAAGAATAGTTTTCTTGCTATAGGTCATTCACATTTTTGTAAGGCTTATTTCTAGGTGTTCTATCAGTTTTAAAATTGCCTAATTTCCAAAGTGTCATGGTAGTGCCTAAGTAAAGTAAATGCACCTACTACACTTTTGGAAATAGAGGATGATGATGATGATGATGATGATGATGATGATGATGATGGGAGCTAGCAGATAGTATTTACTATGTTCCAGACATTTCTCTAAGCCCTTTATGTGTAATTATTTCATTTAATCTTCATAACAATCCTATGAGATAATTATTATTATTTCCATTTTACAAATGAGGAAATAGAAGCACTGAGAGGTTAAGTAAATTCCCTAAGGTTCTGTAAGTAATAGGTAGCAAAGACTGGATTGGAATTCAGGATGTCTGCCATTAGAACCTGTGTTTCTAAACATATTACTATGCAAAGGATGTAAAGGAAGTTTTTTCAAGGCCTTTTAAAAAATTCTTCAGTGATTTCTCCTATTAAAAACTTTCTGACAATACCATCTCTTTTAAGGTTTTGTAAACAACTTTTTGGTTTAGTTTTCCTCCTACCTTCTTCTTGCTACCCTTTTCCTAATCCCTTTTTCTCTTGGAGGCCATCTGGATTATCATAGATGACCAAATTCACTCACAGCATTATGATCTCTTATGGCATGAGTCTATTTGTAGGGAGGCAGATGGAAGGTGTTTTTACATTTATTTGGAAGCATCAGGCTTTCCTTCTTTTATTACACTACTATCAGTAAATGAGTTCTAATTAAAAGGAAAGCATTACCAACACACTTGGATAGATGTAGGTACACTCTGACATTCCCAGTTCTTGAGCATCAAGTCTGGAGGATGGGACTGAGAGTGATTTAGAAAGCTAAGACTATAGCAAATTATTATGTTACACACCTTAAGCCAGTGCAATGTTATATGTCAGTTATATCTCAATAAATATAGAAAAAATAGAAAAATAAAGCTAAGAATAGAGACTTTAAGGAAGTCTCCCATTCTGGTCTTTGAGATTCCAACACTCTACTTAGAACTGAAAAAGAGGTAGAAAACAAAGCTGTGCTTCCTTTTGGGTTTCCATGGGGATGTCATCACTTTTCTTGCAGATGATCTCCACTGCTGTAGTTCTCTGGATGCAGTGTTTTTATAGGAACAGAAAGCTCAAGTAGTTTTGTTTTTTGGACTCTCAGGCCTGCTCATTCTCCCTGTGAGTACTAGATTTTTCTTTTTAAAAAAAATTTTTTTATGTCTTTATTGATTTCAGAGAGAGGAAGGGAGAGGGAGAGGGATAGATAGAAGCATCAATGATGAAAGGGTCATTGATTAGCTGTCTCCTGCACCCCCCCCCCCCCCCCACTAAGGTTCAAGCCAGCAACCTGAGCATGTGCCCTGACTGGGAATCAAACCTTGATCTCCTGGATCCCAGTTGATGCTCAACCACTGAGCCATGCTGGCTGAGCTGGATTTTTCTTAGTTATCAGTATCCTTTGCTATAAAGGAAGAAAAGGAAAGGGGCATGACACGATCTATAGTTAATATTTAGTAAAGCAGGTTAGGAAGTATTCTAATCCTTTAGGTCTCTACTCTAACATACAGCAGTATGGATGTTATAGGCTAGGAAATGGAGTTTTTATATTTTAAACAACTCTGCTGGAAGTTTGGCAATTCCTAAATTATACCAAAGCATTGGGGTGACAAATTTTCGTTGTTGATGATTAATACAAACAACTCTAGAGTATCTCAGTGAATTGGGGGAACTGAGGTACATAGATACTCAGTGACTTTCACAAGCTTCCACACAGCTGAACCAAGGACTTTCTAAACATAAGTATTTTATGCTACCTCTCTAAACTCAGAATTCTTCATTAATTCCACAAACATTTATTGAGCACTTGCTATATTCCAGGCAGTATGTTAAGCTCTGGGGATACAGCAGTAAATCAGATAGACATGGTTCCTTCTGCCCTCATGGAATTTCCGGTATATATTTTGACACATTCTTGAAGTACCCACAAACAAGATTAGCTCCTTGAAGGAGATACACATCAAGGAAGGAACTTCTATAACCAAAGGCATTCTCTGTGAATCTCCTAAGACTGTATTTTTCTGAGATAAGAGCTCTTTCTGCCTCCTGCACTGTTTGCTCAGAAGCCTGTTTCATCAGGTAGATGCTGTCCTATATCTTTATAAGTGCTCCTCTTGTCTTAGTGACCCCTCAATGCTAGTTTTGAGATCCACTCTTTTTAAAAATTTCATTGTGTATGTTTATGTGATTAATTAAAATATTACAGCATATGTTCATGGCAAATTTAGAAAATAGGGAAACATAGAGAAAAGGATTTTAAAAACTGACATAGTCCTTATTATGAAAATATATATTTTAGTTTATTTCTTTCCATTTTCTTTCTGTGCTTGCTATTTGTTTACATAGCTGTATTCATACATGAGTGCTCTTAACTGGGGCCCTCAAGTCTCACCTATTATCTCTCTGGACCTCTGCATCAGAATATAAGCTTCATCAACATTAACTGAATGCCTATTTTTGTTTCTTTTTTTTTTCTTCTTACAGTTGTGCTAATGGTTTTTTCCCTGATATCTGTCACCTATGGGGCTACCCTCTGCAATATGTTGGCTATCCAGATCAAGTATGATGAATACAAGATTCGCCTCGGTCCACTAGAAGTTCTCTGCATCACCATCTGGAGGACATTGGAAATCACTTCCCGCCTCCTGATTCTGGTGCTTTTCTCAGCCACTTTGAAATTGAAAGCTGTGCCCTTCTTATTGCTCAACTTCCTGATTATCCTCTTTGAGCCTTGGGTTAAATTCTGGAGGAGTGGTGCCCAGATGCCCAATAACATTGAAAAAAATTTCAGCCAGGTTGGCACCCTGGTGGTGCTGATTTCCATTACAGTCCTCTATGCTGGCATCAACTTCTCTTGCTGGTCAGCTTTGCAGTTGAAGTTGGCAGACAGGGACCTTGTTGAAAAGGGTCAGAACTGGGGACATATGGGCCTGCACTATAGTGTGAGATTGGTAGAGAATGTGATCATGGTCCTGGTTTTTAAGTTCTTTGGAGTGAAAGTGTTACTGAATTATTGTCATTCCTTGATTGCCTTGCAGCTCATTATTGCTTACCTGATTTCTATTGGCTTTATGCTCCTTTTCTTCCAGTACTTGCATCCATTGCGCTCACTCTTCACCCACAACATCATGGACTACCTCCATTGTGTCTGTTGCCACCGGAACCCTCGGGGCAGGCTTGAGAACTTGGAGTCACCATTTGATACTGAAACAACACAAAGTGTTGTCTGATTCTATCTCCTGGGTATTTTTGGATGGATTTGGGTGGCCAAGAGCAACTGTGAAATTTAAGCAGAGGATGAGGCTCATGAATGATGAGTACCCACTGGGACTTTTTTTTTTTTTTTTTTTTGAGTTTTCTGGTAAGCCTTTCAGAAGAAAGAGCAGCCCCCAAATAGGTTTCATTTTCTTAAAATTGACTGCTATGTTTGCACACCAGGATAGCCACCATATATTCAGAAGGGTCAGAGATAGCATTTATACTCCTCCCATCCAGGTCAGCTGTCTCGCCTCCCAATGGGATAACCTACCTCCATGCACTTCAGGCATTCTTTGACCTTCTAGTTCTGCTCATTTGCTTGAGGTGCATTACTGAGCTTTCCCCAGGCTGAACTAAAAGACCAGAATCCAGCCAGAATATATCCTGACTGATCAGAGGATGTGACTACTTACTAGCTATGGTTACCCTTCAGGAAACATTCTGACTAAGGTGGAACATTTAACTGTAAGTGTGGCTGGGGTCTTTAATTCGAATGAGAAACTCTGGTTAAGAAGAAAAACCCCACTATTAAAAGTTCTGCTCTCCAAATGAGTTAGCTCTCCATTAAGATTTTACTAGTGATCATTCATCAAGGACCTCTCTTTTCAGTGGTCCGTTATAGGCACACTCTGAGGAGGGAGTGGAGAGTAGGATTCCTTCAGGGCATATGCCAGAATGACTCTTTTCCTCAGGGACCTGCATGGACCTGCAGCTTGTACAATGGAATGGTTAAGTAAAATCTCTCTCTTTGTGGCTCATTATCAGGGATTCCCTTCAACCCAGCTTTTATGTGTTTTTGGTGTTTTGCTACTTGATATGAACCTCAGAGAAGGTGAACTGTAATTAAAAATGTTTCTAATGTGTGGAAGAAGTGAAGATTTCATTGTGTCTTTTACTGTCTTGAGTATTTTGTTGATTTGTTTTTTTAAGGGAGAGAGAATGTAATAACTGGGATATCACCTTTATGTTTTTTTGGGTTGAGATGGTGGCTAACACTCCAAGGTAGAGTGAAGGCAGAGGAGGGAAACAAGATCACAGTAAATCATGTGACATGGGATATTATTTTCTAATTAGGAGCATATGTTTATCATTCCCATACCCCTAATGGATGAATGCAAGTCTCCCTTTCTCATGTATCTCAATGTTTACATCTCAAATCATTTGAGTATTTTGATGGGAATATCACCTGGATGCCTCTAAGGTAATGAAGGAATCAAGGTTAGTATATCCATTACCTATTGGGACCGAGAATCCCACCATTTACCTAACTAATGCTTGCCTCTCACAGACCAAGAAGGTGAGAAGAACTCACTAGTAACATGTACTACTACCACAGTTGCTGTGAGAAGTTCTGAATAGCCCAAGCTAAGACTTCTCATTCCCATCCAATTTTACTCTTGGGATCATGCTTTAGCCATTTCCCTTCCTCTTATTCAGTGTCAGGACATGTTGCAGGGGCTCCCCCTTCTAAGTAAGTAGCAGGCTGTTTAGCCAGAATTGTCCTGTTTCCTGGCGTATCTAGTGTGGTTTTCCCCTCTTCAACCACTGTTGGGGGCTAAAAGGATTGGATAGTACTTAATTTGGGGGAGACTAAAGTGACTTGCTTTGGAGCATGGAGATTTCCTTTTTCAATCCACCTCCCTCATTCCATCCTTCATGATGAAGAAGAGATTTAGGTGGTCATAAAAAGCTCACACTGCTGTCTTCTATGTTATTCAAGGTGAATTTGAAAGAAATAACCTATCAGACGTCCAAAAGAACATGCTGCCTCTTTAGAATTCAAACAAGAATCTCTACCCAGTGATTAATATGCCCTCCATTAAAAGCAGAAGTAGTGTGGAACTATAATTTGGTCCATAAAAGCCATGTGAATCAGCTACTTAAGGGGTGGGTGCTATGGGAACATAGAGAGACACGCTAAGCTAGGCAGGCCAATTAGAGCTAGAGTGGAGATACACAGCGTGGAAAAGCATGTCTTGGTACTGAACCAAGCCTCTTTTCCCAGTGTATCTTCCCCAGCCTTAGTGACTTAATATCCAAGGAATGCAGGAAGTTTAGGGTGAAGGGTGTGGAGCAACTTCTGACCTGAAAAACCTGCTGCCCTTACCCAAGGAGAAAAGACTCTAGTGATATATTATGCAAATGAAGCCTCAGAACCTCCTATAAGTGGTGGCCTCTCTATTCTGCAGCAGTCTTCTAGATACACAGGAGAAGATGGAATTGTGGAATATGATTGTGGGGGCAGGGGAAGCACCCCCTTTCACCTACAAACCCTTCTTTAATTTACTACTCTCTTTTTACCCTTTGAAATCTTAAAGCAACACAGGGTACTAATGTAGGGGCAAGTCTGACTGAGTGGGAGAGAAGGCAGAGATTGGGCCAGAAAATTGGTCTTGGAAGAGGAAGGCAGAACCATGAAGATAGGCCATTGTAACAACAGCTTCTCTCATATTGGAAATTTGGTGGGCTAAGTATGGGCAAGTGAATATGGTAAAGAAATGTATTATATAAACCAGTAATTTTCACCAGTGCTGCAAGAATTTTTAAAACATGCAATACCTGACTATTTAGTCAGGGCCACTAACCTCTTTTCCCTTAGATTGTCAAATAAAAAAATGACAACAGCCAACACAACAATAGTCATCCATTGTGAATGAGTAAAAATTATGCCTATTTTTTTTTTTTGTCGGATTGACAAAAAATATATTTTTGGTGTGCCACAGATTTTATTAATTAGTTTGTGTGCCATAAGATAAAAAAGGTTAAAAATCACTGATATATACTAATTGTTGTCAATTTTATTTCTCCACAAATGCTTTAAAGACTATGGGCATAAAACTGTGAGGCACTGTAGGAAAATTAAATAATAGCTAATATTAATGAGCACTCACTATATATCTAGCATTGTGCTTTATGTGCATTATTTCATTCAATCCTCAGAACAAATGAAGGTTTGAAGGCATAGAAAAGTGAAGCGAACTGCCCAAGATTATAGCTAGTGTCAGAGCCAGGATTTAGAATTAGACACTAAGGCTCCAGAGCTTACACTCTTAATCATGATACAAGCCTCTAAATCCTCTTAGGTCCTTTGTGAGATTATTTTAATATATTAGTGATTTCAGGAATATTTTCTGGGCTATGGCTAGATTCATATCAAACATTCTTTCTCATAAACATACCTTATCAAGGGGCACCACTCTAAAGAGAGTCAAGTCCTAAAAGGCCTGGGATGAAAACTGAGTGTGTGTTCACATGTACTTATAGGTTGGTATGGGAGTGGGGATAGGGTGGAAGAGAATGGTAAAGGGACCCATTTCCTTTCTAGTTTCAAGATTTTGCTTCCTGTGTGTTCTTAAACACACATTTTCCAGACCTTGGTTGTGGGAATTAAAATGGTGGGAGCAATTTTCACTTCGATTTGTATGAATTCTTCCTCCAGAAACAACCTATTAGAGCAGGGCAGTGCTGAAGCCCATTCTTTTAAACTTCCTCTTGCCAACACTGCCCTTACTCTCACTGAGAGGCTGACTTCTAGTTCTTAGAGCAGGCCATAGAATGTGGATGTTAGAGAATAATACCACCTGCCCCCCCTCCCCAGCTTTTCCAATCTTGAGAGCCTAGGTCAACCTTCAGTGCTCTTTCAGCTAGCCCCCTCAAGTCTGCACCTCACAAGGTCATGATCCTTAGCATTACAGACTTGATGGCTATTTCACAGTGTGGAGGTGGAGTGAGCAGCTATAGGGTAGGGTATTCACCAGGACATTCCATTTAAACCCATGGGGCTCTATCTCTGAGAAGTCCTTTATCACAAAATCAGTGGAACCTCCAAAATATTTACCTACTTCAAAGTGGTAATCCTTGTTCTCTGAAGCTTTTGCTATTGGGCTTTATTACTATCTTCAGGGGAAACATATGCCCATAATCTTATGTCATTGCACACACTTTAGACCTCAGAGCCTCTGGGGTTCTCAGTGAAAGTTACCTCAGGAGCCTTGGCAATAAAACATATAGCATGTGAAACTGGGAAGTAGCAAGACCAACCTGAATGAGAGATAAGAACTAGGTGTGAAAACACATTTCTGTGTATGGAAGGGATGTCTGAATAGCACTGCGTAATATTAAAGGGCACATTTACATACATTAGCTCTGTGCTCTTGTATCATTGTTAGGACAAATCTTCTGAGTTGTACACATGGATTTACATTGTTCTAACCTTCAGTTCATCAAACAATTACTAAATTCTTATTTTATGACAGGGAAATCTATCTGGATATCTAAAAATGCTTTATAGAGGCTCAAAGACTCAAAGGAAATCCCAAATATCGAGTATAAGTCATTTTGGAGATAAGGAGGCACTCTAATGCATTACTGGTATAAGGGTAAAGTATTAGCACAATTTTTTGGAAAGCAATTTGTCAATATTTGTCAAAATTAAATAGACATGCTTTTTGTCTCAGGATTTTAACCTCTAATAATTTTTCTTATGGAAACATAGTCACAGTTGTGCAAAGAGATATGCATAGGAATGTCCGTTGCAGCACTTTGTAATGGTGAGAAATTGGCACCAACTTAAATTTCCATCTATAGGGAAATAATTAAATTCTGGAAATTCTAAAATTAGAATACCTTTTAGCCATTAAGAAGAATGGGGTAGATGTATACAGCATTATTAAGTGAAAAGGCAGATGGGAAAAGCTTTGATTTTAACTTAGCAATATTGTTTTAGCATTTCTTTGTTTTTTAACTTACTATAAAATGCCAGTTCTCATATCCTCTTTTGAGTTAATTTTGCCACCATGCTGGTTTCCTCCTTCATGAGTTAAAATTAAACTTTGACACATGCTCACTCTATTTGTACGAAACTTAAAAAAGCACGTTGAGAATCTACTTTAACAATGATCCCACATTTGTAAAAACAAAACAAAAACAATATGATGTGGAGGGAGTAGGCAAAAATTGCTCCAAACTCTTTACAGCAGTTCTCTGGTTGGGGAAGTGGAGGAGGTTATTGGGGATATTTTCTGTGTTAAATAGTTTACAATATTTGAATTTTGTATAATGTTACATGATATTTATAATCAGAAAAATACATTACTTCAAAAAGTAAATATATGTAAATGAAATAAGCCAGTCAAAAAATACAAATACCATATGATTTCACTCATATGAGGAATCTAATGAACAAAATATAAACAGATTCATAGATAAAAAGAACAGTCTGACAGCTGTCAGAGTGGATGGGAGTTGGGTGGAAAAAGAATCCAAGAAAATGAGGATAGTTTAAGGCACCTCTGGGAAAACATCAAACATAACAACATTTGTATCATTGGGGTACCAGAGGAGAAGAGAGTGCAAGAAATTGAAAACCTATTTAAAGAAATAATGACTGAAAACTTTCCTAACCTGTGGAGGAAATAGACATACAAGTCCAGGAAGTGCAGAGAGTCCCAAACAAGATGAGCCTAAAGAGGCCCACACCAAGACACACCATAATTAAAATGCAACAGGTGAATCTGAAAAGCGGCAAAAGAAAAGCAGTTAGTTACATACAAGGAAGCTCTCATAAGACTGTCAGCTGATTTCTCAACAGAAACATTTCAGGCCAGAAGGGACTGGCAAGAAATATTCAAAGTGATGAAAAGCAAGGACCTGCAACCAAGATTATTCCACCTAGCAAAGCTATCATTTAGAATTGAAAGAGAGATAGTTTCCCCGGAGTACTATGCAGCTGTAAAAAAGAAGGATCTCTTACCCTTTGAAACAACATGGAGGGACCTGGAGAGTATCATGCTAAGCAAAATAAGTCAGTCAGAGAAAGAGAAATATCACATGATCTCACTTACATGTGGAATCTAATGAACAAAATAAACTGATAAGCAAAATAGATCCATAAACAAGTAAGCACACAACAGACTGACAATTCTCAGAGGGAAGGGGGGGGGGAGGCAGAAAGAGATTAGCCAAAGAACTTATATGCATATATGCATAATCCATGGACACAGACAATAGTGTGGTGAAAGCCTGGGAGGGGAGCGGGAGTGGGGAGGAAGGGGCCAATGAGGAAAAAAAAGGGGACATCTATAATACTTTCAACAATAAAGATAATTTTTTTTAAAAAAAGTTTCCCAGACAAGAAAAAGCTGAAGGATTTCATCACCACCAAACCATTATTACAAGAAATGTTAAAGAGACTTTTAAGAAGATTTTAAAAAATTAAGAAAACACTGCAAAGAATAGAAATTCTCACTTACAAGGGCCAACACATAATAAAAGCAGTGGATCAACCAAGTTTAGAACTAGTACAAAGGTTAAAAGGCAAAATAGGAAGACCATGTGTAATTACAACAGTAAAGTAAGGGAAACACACACACACAAAAGAAGTAAAAAATAATGACAAAACATAAACATGGAGGGGTGAATAAAAATGGTAGTGATTTTAAAACGTGCTCAAACTTGAGGGGCCGTCAACTTAAAATAAGCTGCTATAAACATAGCTTGTTTGGTATATATGAAGCACATGGTAACCACAAACGAAAAATCTAGAAAAGATATGCAAGAAATAAAGAGAAAGGATTCCAAACACAGCACTATATGAAGTCATCAACATACAAGAGAAGAGAGCAATAAAAGGAACAGGGAAAGAACTCAAAAACAATCAGAAACAATAAAATGGCAATAAGTACATGCTTATCAATAATTAGTTTAAATGTAAACAGATTAAGTGCTCTAATCAAAAGATGAATGGATAAAGAAGATGATACATATATATATAACGGAATATTACTGGGCCATAAAAAAGAATGAAGTCTTACCATTTGCTACAGCATGAATAGACCTAGAGGGCAGTATGCTCAGTGAAATAACTCAGACAGAGAAAGTAAAATACCATATGATTTTACTTATATGTGGAATCTAATAAACAAAATATATGAACAAACAACAGAAACAGGCTCATAAGTACAGAGAACAACTCATGGCTGCCAGAAGGGAGGGGGGTTGAGGGGCTGGGTGCAAAAGGTGAAGGGATTAAGAAGTACAAATTGGCAGTTATTAAATAGCCATGGGGATAGAAAGTGCAGCATAGAAACTATAGTTAATAATATTGTAATAACTATGTATGTTGCCAGGTGAGTGCTGGACTTAAGGGGGGATCACTTTGTACATTATATAATTGTCTAACTGCTATGTTGTACACTTGAAACTAATATAATACTGAATGTCAACTGTAATTGAAAAGTAAAATTTTTAAAAAATAAATGTATGTGAAAATGATTCACACAGTGCCTGCCCTCAACAAATTTAAGATCTGGTTAGAGAGAGAGAGAGGCATGTATTGCATATAACTAACTAGAAATGTAAGTCAAATTATGATAGGTGCCCTTTGAAGGAAGGGGGCTTGTCATCTCTTGAGTGCTTATTAGATACCAACGTCCAGGTTGGATTATTTATATAATTTCACTTCAGCATCACAGTGATTCTCAGAGATAGTTGCTCTCTATCTCCATTTCTCAGATGATGAAGCTGAAACTGAAAGTGAATTGTCCACGGTCACAAAACCTTTAAGGAAAAGAGCCAGAATTTAAATCCTGGTCTTTCTGAATACAAGGTTCATATTCTTCCCATTCTACCATGCTGCCTTCCATTGATGTTGGATCCCATAGTCCGGACTGGGTAGGACTGAAATCAGTGGGTATTTTATACTCATCTTTGGCTTTTTAAATAGGACAGGTCCATTCACACATAACACAGAGGGGAATAGTCAAACAGCCCTTATCACTAATATTTACCCAAAAGAGCCTATGGTTTTGCCTGCTCTCTATGGTTCAGTGCTCTTATTCTTGGCTTTGGGATCCAGTTCCTCCTTGTTTACTTGACCCACTTGGCTCTGCTGCTCTTGTTTACCACCCTCTGCCTACCACACTTGACTTTAGAATTTCGTCTTCCCCATTGGGTTGGCTCAATTGCCAATGAGACAGTCCTCCTGTCAGCCTCAGCCCCAGGTACCCACACCTGTTAGGCAAGCTCCCTTGTCTTCCAGCCAGGAGTGTGGGATTGAACAGGCATAGCCAGGTCAGAAAACTAGAATGTCCCTGGGAGTGGCATGGAAGAATCATGCTTAGGGGACCAAGTCAGGAATTCAGTGCTAGAGCAGAAAAGCTGGAACTTATGTAATTGAGAATAAAGTTGATGCTGGGGTTTGAAAGATGGGAAGGTAAATAACAGGACAAATTTAAAGTCTACAGGTATAATAAGCTGGCCTGGAAGCCAGGGGGGCACTGGGTGCTGAGATAGGAACGGAAGGAATGCAAATGCTTGGTACTAAGTGAATAGTTCTGAGTGGGTTTAGTGGTTTTATTGCATAATTATTGGAGCTTGTTTCTGCTTGGGCTTGTCCTATAATATCTGGTTGTATCAGTCAATGAGATAAAAGCAGAGTTCTGTGGCAGCACTAAGAGATTCAATTCTGATTGAGGAGCTGAGGTCCACAGAAGATGTGAGGTTTGAACTAAGCCTCGAAGGATAAGTAGACTTGCTATTGTTGGTGGGTAAAGGTGCATTTTAGCAGAGGGAATATTAGAAGCAAAGACACAGAAGTGTCAAGGTCCTTGACATATATGTTCATTGAAGAGCAAGTACTTAGTGTGGCTGGAATATAGTGTGCATTTGGGGTGAGGCTCCATGAGAGATGAGGTTAGAAAGGTAGACTGGGAGGTGGGGGAAATGTGGAGGGCTTTACATACATTAGCCAAGAATCCCGAGTTTGAATCTATAGGCAATGGGGAACCATTGAAGGCTTTTTCAAAAATTATAGAAAAATTGAAATTTTGGGGTAATGTATAAATTTTAACACATTTATAGATTTGTGTAACCACCACTACAATCAGGACAGAGAACAAATTCAATACCCCCCAAATTTTCTCTTAGTACCTCTTTATAGTCACACCCTCCCCACACCCCGGACCCCTGGCAACCACTGATCTTTTCTTTGTCCCTGTAGTTTTGTCTTTTTGAGAATGCCATATAAATGGAATCATACTATTATAATCTCTTGCACTGAATGTTTTTGAGCAGAGAAGTGACATTGTTAGGGCTGTTTCAGGATGATCACCTTCATGTTTGTGTGAAAGAAGGATTAGTTGAGGGTAAAACTAAAAGCCAGGAGACCAGCTGCAAAAGCTCAAACCAGAGATGACCATTCCTTTGGCACATATGGTACATATTCATTAAAGGGATGACTGTAGTTAATGAAACAGCTGTCAGAAGAAGATAACTAAACTAGGTCATGTTTACACATCTATAATGTTTTTGATAAACTTTAGCATGATTACCCCAAGGATATAATAATACACACAGAGACAAAAAAGAAAACCCAACAAAACGAAATATGAGGCCACAAAATGACACAGTATAGTCCAAATTTTATTTTTTTAAAAAACATGTATATAGCCCTAGCCTAGTGGCTCAGTTGGTTGGAGTGTCATCCCATACACCAAAATGCTGCCAGTTTGATTCTCGGTCAGGGCACACACCCAGGTTTTGGGTTCTCTCCTAGTTGGGGTGTGTGTGGGAACCAACAGATCAGTGTTTCTCTTTCACATAGATGTTTCTCTCTCCATGTCTCCCTCCCTCTCTCTCTAAAAATCAGTAAAAACATATCCTTGGGCGAGGATTAGAAAAAGAAAGACAGTATATATATTCACAGAAAAATATCTGGAAGACATGTCAAGATCTTTGTAATTGCTGTATGGTGGGTGGGATCTTCTTTATAATATTCTATGTTTCCAAAAGCCCTGTTTTCTTTCCTACTCCCCCTCCCCACCCTGATGCCTTTAAAATAAGTAGAATATTTCCTATATATGGACCATACTTTCTTGTTTGTTTTAATGATTCTTATTTTTTTGTTGAAAATTGGATATTTTGAATAAGTTGAAATTCTGGAACTCAGATTTTCCCCCAGGACTTGTTGCTGCTTGTTGTGAATTGCTGTTTTTTGTTTAGTGAGTTTTCTAAATGATTTTTTTTTAAAATATATCTTTATTGATTTCAGAGAGAGGAAAGGAGAGGGAGAGAGATAGAAACCTCAATGATGAGAGAGTCATTGATCGAGCCCGCAACCCGGGCATGTGCCCTGACCAGGAATCAAACCCCGATCGCCTGGATCCTAGGTCGATGCTCAACCGCTGGGCCATGCCCGGCTGGGCAAAATGATTTTTTTTTTAAAGTCTGTATTCTATGTCATGTGTGGCTACTGAAGTCTGTGTTCCATTATTTTAGTGACCAGCTAGTATATTAGCAGGGCTTTCCTTTAAATGCCTGGAGCCAAAAAAGAAAAAAAGAAAAAAAGAAAAAGAAAGTTATATTCTCCCAAATTTTGTAGATTGGCTCTTTTCTGGGGTAGTCCTTCAGTGTTTAGCCAGGCTGTTAGCAACTGTGCTTCGACCTTCACTTTCTACTTGCCTGGAGCCTGAAGATCAGCCAGTGGTGAAAGCTCAGGGTTCTCTCAGGCCTTTTCAAAGTATGTGTTCCGCCCTGGGCATATGTGTGGCCTTGTTTTCTTGGTATACCCAGGAACTTTTAAAAGCCCTTATTTCCTTATGTATCTCCTTTTCCAAACTCTTCCCATATTTTTCAATCTATTGCTTGTCCCAACTGACATCCTTTGACGCAGGGTGCAGAGACCAATACCTTTGCCTTGAAATCCTTTTAGCAAACACCACCTTGTAAGCTGCCTCAGCCTTTGGAACACTTGAAGTTGGGCAAAATAAACAAACCCTTATGACCTTTCTTTAGGGAACCACCAGACAGGTTGAGTACACATACCCAGTTCTTTGAGAATAAGGTCTATGCTGTTTCCTCTGACACAAGCAACCTGCACCAGCTGCCAATTTGATGAGTGAAGAGGGATGGAAAGCCGGAAATTTCAAATACCAAAAATCCTCTCTTACTGCAATTACAGCAGCTTCTTTCTTCATTAAGCTTTCCTTTGTTTGATGTACATTTTTTTACCAGGTTCCAGAGTTCCTGGAAAGTTGATTCTGACAGTTTTCCACATTATTAGTTGTTTTTGTGGAGGGGCAGAGCCCTGGAATTACCTATTCCACCATTTTTTGTGACCCTCAGTTTTTTATTTTCTGTAAGGATGGCATTACCACTTCTAAGCTCTTAATATGCCAGAGCTAAAGCCAGATGTCCACCCATTATTATTTTTTTTATGCACAAATCATCTTATCATTGGCCAATGGAATTCCCTTCAAAATGGCTCTTAGTCTTTTTAACAGAATCTCAGTAATCACTGATAGCTTCCTTTCTTTCTGCTACAAGAGATCTCAGACTCATCTTGTACACTTACTGACTCGGGTTCCTTTAGGTGGGAAACAGTATTTAAAGGCCAAAATCTGGATGCTAAGGATATTTGTTGCTATTGAATTGTCATTGCTTCTAGACTTTTCAGTGGATAGACCTAGAAGAAACCTTTTGAAAAATGAAAAATATCATGACTTTGTAATGATATTTCCAATTCAAATGTAATAGTACAAAAATTAATAGTACAAGGTTTTACCTAATTTCTTTATTTTGTACTTATGTATTTTTTCTCTTATCCTGACCATCTTGGTTTCTAACTACATGAACTTCGTACTTATTTGTAATATTCTAAATAAATAAATTATAATTCCAAAGTAACAATGCTACTATTGCTATTAACAATAAAACTACTGAAAGCAGTTTAACATTTTTTGTGTGTAGTTCATTTTGTTCTTAAACCATTTATCACTAAAGATGTACAGCCAAAATACTATGTTTTAAAGTCAATTAAAGTTATTCTCTTCTTTATATAATTATGCCACCAACATGACATAGAGTAGGGTTCATTTGTTTCTCTTCATTTTCAATAGAGATTGCTTTTTATTTTCCTTTTTATTTAATTTTATTTTAAATTATGCTTCCAAAGTAAAAACTAAATTAAAAATACATTTAGAGAAGCTTAGCTTCTATCTCTGTCATTGCACTCTGTTCCCTCCTTGCCCCAGTTTTTTTTTTTTTTTTTTTTTTTTTAGATTTTGGTTTATACTTTTGATGTTTCTTGTTGAAAAATATAAACAAATATATGTGTGTATGTATTTCTCCCCTTTTTGTACACAAAAGGTGGCACACTATAAAAACTATTTCTACCTTGCTTTTTATCAGTTATTATATCCTAGAGATCATTCTATGTTAGTATATGAAGATTATCTTGTGTATTATTTCATTATGTGAATGTACTGAGTTTCTTTTAGTGTTTTGCTGTTATAAATAATGTTACAGTGAATAGCATTAGGCATATGTCATTTTGAATTTTTTCCAGTATGTCTTTGGAACACATTCTGGGAAGTGAGATTGCTTTATTGTATGCATATGTAATTTTACTAGATAGCAACAAATCCCCCTCCATAAGGGCTATACTATTTTGCATTCCCATCAACAATATATGAGAGTTAGAACTCTTTACATCTCTCCACAGAGCTAGTGTGGATAAGTTTGCTAACTCTGGCCTTCATGGCATGGGAGACTTTGCCTTCTTTGCTACTCATCCCTCAGATACATACCAGAGCTTGCAGCCTATTATCTTTCTTATTACATGCCTTGGAATTCAAAACAAATAGGTTGCCTAATTTGTTAGAAGTAATGAGGAATGAAGTAATGTGGCAAGCCTTGGCTTGTTATGAGCTGCTTCTCAAGCTGCCTGTGACGGAGGGAGGTTTCTGAAAAACATGTTCAACAGCCTTGACAGCCTGATTGCAAATGAGTCCACATTGCTGTTGGTACCAACCATGTGATCTTGCCTATGCCCCTGTGACCAGAAGGCATGGCCTAGTACACACGGCTCAGGAAAGTACATTAGACATGCATCTTTGTACTTCCCTGAAGTAACTGTTTATTGTTTATTATCAACTTTGAAATAAACCCATTGAAAGTTCCCAAAAACAAACACATCTTTGTTTTTTATTTCCTTTAAAAATTGTTTACCTTTCAATTACAGTTTACATTCAATATTACTGTGTATTAGTTTCAGGTAACAAATCATTGATATTTAAAAAATAATTTTCTTTTTTTTTTTTGCCCAGCCAGTGTGGTTCAGTGGATTGATTATGGTCCCATGCACCAAGAGGTCACCAGTTCAATTCCTGGGCAGGACACATGCTTAGGTTTTGGGCATGATCCCCAGTAGGGAGCATGCAGGAGGCAGCTGATCAATGTTTCTCTCTCATCTATGTTTTCTTCTCTCCCTCTCCCATCCTCTCTCTTTAAAATATCAATAAAAACATTTAAAAAATAAAATAATTTTTTTATTTTTCAATTACAGTTGACATACGTTATTATACTAGTTTCAGGTGTACACCCCAGAGATTAGACATTACATAACTTTCTAAGTGATCATCTTGATAAATCTCACACTCAGCTGACACCATACATAGTTATTAGAATATTATTGACTATATTCTCTATGCTGTACTTTACATCCCTGTGACTATTCTGTGATAATCAATTTGTACTTCTTAATCCCTTCACCTTTTTCATCCATCCCCCCCCTCCCCTCCTCCCATCTGGCAACTGTTAAATGTTCTCTGTATCTATGAGTCTGTTTCTGTTCTGCTTGTTCATTTATTTTGTTTTTCAGATTCAATTGTTGATAAATATGTATTATTGCCATTTTATTATCATATTTTTATTTATTTTTCTTCTTAAAGAAGACCCTTTAACATTTTATATAATACTGGTATGGTGGTGATGATCTCCTTTAGCTTTTCCTTGTCCTTCCATTCTAAATGATAACCTTGTTGGGTAGAGTAATCTTGGTTGTAGGTCCTTGCTTTTCATCACTTTGAATATTTCTTGCCAGTCTCTTCTGGCCTGAAATGTTTCTGTTGAGAAATCAGCTGACAGTCTAATGAGAGCTCCCTTGTATGTAACTAACTCCTTTTCTCTTGCTGCTTTTCAGATTCACCTGTTGCATTTTAATTATGAAGTGTCTTGGTGTGGGCCTCTTTGGGTTCATTTCCTTTGGGAATCTCTGCACTTTCTGGACTTGTATGTTTATTTCCTTCACCAAGTTAGGGAAGTTTTCTGTCATTTTTTCACATAGGTTTTCTTTTTTTTCTTTTTTTAATTTTATTTTTGTTCAAAATATTACAGATGTCCCTTTTTCTCTCCAATGACCCGTTCCACCGTATCCCTTCCCCCTCCCCAGTCCCTCTCCCCATAACTGTCCGTGTCCTTGGGTTGTGCATATATGCATATAAATTCTTTGGTTACTCTCTCCCCCTCCACCCACCCGCCCTCTTCCATCCCTCTGACATTCGTCAGTCACATCTATGCTTCTGTATCATTGAATCTATTCTGTTCATCAGTTTATTAAGTTCTTTAGATTCCACGTATAAGCGAGATCATGTGATATTTGTCTTTCGCTGCCTGGCTTATTTCACTTAGCATAGTATTCTTTAGATCCATCCATAGTGTCCCAAAGGGTACGAGATTCTTCTTCTTTACAGCTGCGTAGTATTCCATGGTGTAAATGTCCCACAGCTTTTTTATCCACTCATCTACTGATGGGCACTTGGGCTGTTTCCAGATCTTAGCTATTGTAAACATAGGTTTTCAATTTCTCGTTTTCTCGCTTCTCTTTCTGGCACCACCATAATACAAATGTTAGTACTCTTGAAGTTGTCCCAGAGGCTCCTTATACTATCCTCATTTTTTTGGATTCTTTTTTTCTTTTTGTTGTTCTAATTGGGTGCTTTTTGCTTCCTTATATTCCAAATCATTGATTGGATTCTTGGCTTCATCTATCTACTGTTGATTTCTTGTAAATTATCTTTCATTTCAGTTAGTGTATCCTTCATTTCTGAAGGTCCTTTTTTATGCTGTTGAGGTTTTCATTAAGTTTCTTGAGCATCCTTATAACCAGTGTTTTGAACTCTACATCTAGAAAATTGCTTGTCTCTGTTTAGTTTTTTCTGTTCTTTCATTTGGGTTATGTCTCTTTGTCTCCTCATTTTGGCAACTCTCTGTGTCTATTTTTATGTATTCCACGTATAAGCGAGATCATGTGAGCTGCTACATCATCCAAGCTTGGTAGAGTGGCCTAATGTAGTGATGTTCTGTAGGGCCCAGTGACACATCCTCTCCAATCATCCAAGCTGGGCCCTTGAAGTGGACCCTTCCACCATGTAGACTGTGATATCCTCCTCTTGTAGTTGAGCCTTGATTGCTGTTGGCACATCAATGGGAGATATTTACCCCCAAGCCAATAAGCTTCAAACACTGGCTGCAACCACTGACTACCATGGTCGATCAGCTGTGCAGTGGCTCACCCCAAAGAACAGGACTCACTTAAGCAGGGCTCTGTTGCCTGCTGAGTCTACCCCTTGAGTGTGTGGCTTGTGGAAGTGGTTGAATGGTGGTGCTTTGATATGGTCTGAAGCTGTCCACTGGGTGCACTGGCTCTGGGGCCTCCCAGGAAGTGCAGGCCAAGGTCAACCACTGCCTGTGTTCTTCTCAGGGCCACCTGACATAAACTACAAAGCAATCTGTAGATGGCTTCTACTTGTGCTGGGCTTGGAGGTACCCAGGTGAGGCAGAGCTGCAAACAAGGCTGGCTGCTGCTAGTGCCAGGCCTGGGGCACTTAGCGAGAGGTACAGGGCGTGCTAAGGCCAGATGCTGTTTTTTTGAGAGATTTTAGGAAAAGATGAAGCATGGGCCTAGACAGGCCATTCAATAGAAAAAGCCACTGGAAACAGCTTAGGTGGGCCTGAAAGTTGGGTTAGATGGGGCCTCAGGGAATGAGGGGAAGAGAAGTGCAAATAGTGTTAGTAGCCAGGTTGATGGAGTTTCAGATATGGCGCCTGCCTGCCGGCTTTGGCTTCGTATGGGGAGAGCTCATCAAAGGAACAATGGACTCTGCCAGCACTTCTGTATGGGAGAAAACTGCCCCTCCAACTCTCGCTCGGATGTCTCTGGTGCCTTTCTTTTTTTTTTTTTAATTTTTATTTTTGTTTAAAGTATTACAGATGTCCCTTTTTCTCCCCAATGACCCATTCCCCCCCATTCCTTCCCCCTCTCCAGTCACTCTCCCCACCATTGTCCGTGTCCTTGGGTTGTGTATATATGCACATAAATTCTTTGGTTACTCTCTCCCCTTCCATCCCCCCGCCCCCCTCCATCCCTCTGACATTTGGTCAGTCTCAACTAAAGCTGCTGCCCCAACACTAAAACTCAGAGGGAGTGAGTCCAAGTACTTTTGTGCATGTGCCCTTTAAGAGGAGCTGCCTGGGACTCCAGAAGCCCTCCGTCTCCCCCAGCTACAATCTCTGCTCGTTTTTACAGCCAGAAGTTACAGGTACTTCTCTTCCCAAAACTAGAATCCTGGGTTGGGAGACCTGGTGTGGGGTTGGGACCCTTCACTCCTCAGGGGGGACCTCTGCAGTTGAGATATCCCTCCCAATTTTTATCTGCCACATGTGGGTGTGAGACCAGCTCATTCCATGTCTCCACCTTTCCTACCTGTCTCAATATAGCTTCTTTAATTCCTTAGTTGTTGGATTTCCATTCATCCAGATTTCAGGCAGTGCTGAATGATGGTTGTTCTGTAGTTGTAATTTTTTAAAAAAATAAAGGATGCGACTCCATTTTTTTTCTTTTTCTTCTCTTTAAAAAATTTATCTTTATTATTGAGGGTATTACAGATGTCCTCCTTTTTTCCCATTGCCCCCCTCCACCTGGTTCCTACCCTACCCCAGTCCTTCACCACACTACTGTCTGTGTCCATGGATTATACATGCATATAAGTTCTCTATCTGTTATTCCCTGCCCCCTCTTCTCTGAGATCCCTCAGTCTGTGCCATGCTTCCATGACTCTGGGCTTATTTTGTCCATCAGTTAATTTTGTTTTCTTTTATTAATTTTAGAGAGGGGGGAGAGAGAGAGAGAGAGAGAGGAGAGAGAGAGAGAGAGAGAGAGAGAGAAAGAAAGAAAGAAAGAAAGAAAGAAAGAAAGAAAGAAAGAAAGAAAGAAAGAAAGAAAGAAAGAAAGAAAGAGAAAGAAAGAAAGAAAGAGGGAAAAGAAGGAAGGAAGGAAGGAAGGAAGGAAGGAAGGAAGGAAGGAAGGAAGGAAGGAAGGAAGGAAGGAAGGAAGAGAGAGAGAGAAAGAGAGAGAGAGAGAGAGAGAGAGAGAGAGAGAGAGAGATTGATAAGTTGCCTCCTGTATGCATCCTGACCAGGGATCAAACCTGAAACCTAGGTATGTGCACTGACCGGGAAATGTACCAGTGACCTTCTGGTGCATGGGATGGGATGATGTTCCAACCAACTGAGCCACACTGGTAGGGCGTTTAGTTGTAATGTTGATGTGATTGTGGGAGGATATGAGTACCAAATTTACCTATGGGGCTATCTTGGCTGGAAGTTAACACATCATTGTTTTGGTTTTTTTCTCCCCCAGTTTTATTGAGAAATAATAGACTTACACCATTGTATAAGTTTAAGGGGTACAGCATGATGGTTTGATTTACGTATATTGTGAAATGATTACTACAATAGGTTCAGCTAGTTATTGTTGTTCATACTTCTTTCATCAATGACACTTGCCTTCACTTCCATTCTCTGCTTCTCCAAGTATTTCCTTGGAGCTCTTGACATTCTGTGGCAGGTCAGCAGGCTTGCGAACTGCAATGTTGACTTTTCATAAGTGTGAATAAAATGTTTTATAAAATATCACAGGCTCAGGCTCTCCCTGCCACCTTTGGCAGCACTGTGAAGGAAGAAATATTCATTGCCAATGTTCCCAGATTTTCTTTTTAGAACTCCCTTCATTTTGTGCTCCCAGTGCTTCTTCAAGGTGCTCTCTCTGACCTAAAATACTCAGAGCCCTGGTGGTCTCTGCACCTTAACAGCTTTTTGTGATAACATGTCACTGTATTCTTCTCCTGGAGATTTTGTTCTCTGGCTGTGAAAAGAAAAAAATCTGTCTTCAACTAAAAAAATTTCAGGCACCAGAGAGGGTGGTAATGACAGGATGAAGGGGGGTGCGTACCAAACTTAAGAATAAAATTTTTCCTGAAATCATGCCATACAAATATCATTTATTCAGCCTCTGCCAGGACTGTGACATAGCAAACTGAGAGAGGACCTGAAAGAACTTTTTGATATAATGGCAAACTTTCACAATAGCATATCACTTATTTCTAGCCATGGTACTTGTCTGGTACTTGCAGTTCATTAAGGCTTTTCCCCAGAGATGACTTGATGTTTCAGTGGTTATCTACAAGGTGCAATCCAAAGGGTTCTAGGAAGACTCCAGAGCCCAAAAGATGTTTTCCCCTAGATTTTTACTCTCCTGGAAAATTTCACTCATATGTGGAAGTACATATTTTAAATTATAAAAGCAATGCATGGTTCTATGTAAAGATGGCAAATTGAACACACGAATTTGTTTTTGCTCCTTCAGAAAGCCTCATTTTAATGGCAATGAAAGAAAACCTCCAAGATTTCAAAATGATAACAAAACTAAAAAGATTGGTATCCAGAATATGTGTGTATAATATGTAAAAATGACAGTGAAGGGATTTTTAAAAAGTAATAACCCATAAGAACCAAGAGAGTAAGAAATAAGATAGAATTGAAAGTATTTTGAAAGCTGGAAAACAAATGGTGAAGTTATTAATTCCCTCAGAAGATCTGAGGAAGCTGGACCTTATAACAATAGTGAGAAAACGAGGAAATGAAAATTTAAATCTATATTAACTCAAGAAATTTTCCCAAAACTGAAGCTGATGTATTTCCAAGTTGACGGATCCTATGAGTAATGTAAATGGATCAACACTAGGCACATCTTCATAAAATTTCTCAAAGTTGAGTTAAAAAGATCATACGCGCTCCCAGTGATAAGAAAAAGTTATATATAATGGATCAAGAATTAAAATGGCTTTGTATTTCTCAATATCAATATTGGAAACTAAGAGATGATGGAAAATGCTTTCAAAACTCGGAAGAATAATTATTTTCAACCTAAAGTTCTATACCTAGCAATGCTGTCAATCAAGTGTGAGGATAGAGTAAAGATATTTTCAGACAAGCAAAGTCTCAAAAATCTACCCCTCATGCACTTTTTGGTTAAAACAAGTTTTAAACCAAGAAAAAGGAAATGCTTGGGTTAGTGGGAAAAGTATCCGGCATAAGACGCAAAGAGAATCTCCAGGATGACGGTTAAGGTAGTCCCAGGATGACAGCTACACACCAGAAAGGAATAGAAGACAAATAGCTCATACAGGACAAAAGCTACAGTAGAGATACCTGACATACCTAAACACGTGGAGAGGAGATGGAGGTAAATGATGAAGTGTTTAAAGTTGAAGTCCTGCTAAACTGTTTAAAGAAAACTATTTAAAAGAAATAAAATAACTATCCTACCCAGTTTTGCTCAGTGGTTAGAATGTTGTCCCTTGGACTGAAGGGTCCTGGCTTCAATTATGGCCAAGGGCATGTAGTTCGGTTGCAGGTTCGATCCCTGGCCCACTTGGGGCTCATGGGGGAGGCAACCAATTGATGTGTCTCCTTCACATCTCTCTCTCTCTCTCTCCCCCCTTCTCTCTCTGAAAAGCAATGGAAAATATATCTTCGGGTGAGGCTAATAAATAAATAAATAAATAAATAAATAAATAAATAAAATATAAAGTAAAATAAAATAATAGAATAGAATTATTAGCTCCAGGAAAAACAAAAATTTGTGTCAGTAAGGAAAAATATTCGTGATGCTTCATGACTCAACTGCAGTAATGTCTACTTAACAACCATACCATAAACACTAAATAGTGGCCTAACCAAAATCATGATATGCCTATACCGGAAGAATGTAGGGATAGGAAGTGTCCTTGAGTGAGGTGGGAGGACAGGGTGTGTGTGTAGGTATGTCAATAGACAATGCCAAAAACTTAAAAGTCAAGAAATAATAAGATAATGTTATTTAGAGAACCAAAATAAGTACCAAAAGAATCAGCTGAAAGAGTTGAAAGCTTTTGCCCCTGGGGAGTGGGAAATTATGAGGAAGGAGGGGAAAAACACTGTTTTGCATAACAAAACTTGTAGAATTATTGAACTCTGTGAAATATGATATTGTATAACTTTAATAAAAATAAAAATAAATTAAAATATAAAGAAAATGCATGCCCATTATAAAAACTTAGAAAATTTGGAAAAGCAAAAAAAAAAGTTTTAAATCACAAAAAAACTCACTACTTATCAATAGCCATATTTAATATTTTGCTATATTTCCTTTCAGACTTTTTACATGCCCAGTTTTTTTCTGTTAATTTTAAAAATATAGAGGGTACACTTCACGAATTTGTGTGTCATCCAATTTACATAGTTGTGATTATCCTGATATCTTGGCTTTTCTCTCTATTAATGTCAAGGCATATACATTTTCCTGTTATATTCTGTTAAATGGCTTTGTAGTGTTCCATTGTGTAGATATACTATAATCAATTTAACTATTCTCTACTACTGAGTATTTAGATTGTTTCCTTTTTTGCCACTATAGCTAATGCTGCAATGAACATGTTTATTCATAATTTTTTCTGTACTTTAAATTATTTCCCTAGTATATATTCTGCAGAGTGGTGCTGAATTGTGTGCCCTCTAAATTCATATGTTGAAGCACTATCCCCTAATGTGGCTGTATTGGAGCTAGGGCATATAAGTAGGTGGTAAAGGTTAAGTGAGGTCATAAGGATGAGGCCATATTTCCAAAGGGTTGGTGTCCTTATAAGAGGAGGGGACACAAGAGGTCTCTCTCTCTCTCTGTCTCCCTCTGTCTCTCTCTCTGTGCACACAGAGGAAAAGCCATGTAAGGAGGAAGCAGAAGGCAGCTTATCTGAAAGCCAGGAAGAGAATTCTCACCAGAGACCAACCCCTGATGGCACCTTAATCTTGGATTTCTAGCTCCAGAATTGTGAGAAAATAAATTTCTGTTGTTTAAGTCACCCCGTCTGTGGTATTTCATTATGGCAGCATGAGCAGTTTTGCATCTTATTTTATACATTAGAATCAGAGAAGATGTAAAGTGGGAGAAAGCAAAGTGGAGAAATCTCTGAGATTATATAAAGAGTAAAATGGAGAGACACATGCTTTTACATTGGTGGGTACAGGATAGTTCACAACTAACATTTACAGCACCTAGAGATGGTAGGAGGGGAACAAGGTAACAATGAGGGGCTCCGTGGTCTCTGCTGTGGTGGGAGATTGTGCCCTGAGGGATCTAGGAAAAGGGGATTACTCCCACATTCTAAAGGCATGTTATCATAGATACAAAAAGGTAATAGGCTCAGTTAAGGTAAAGATTGACCTTTGTCAAGGAAGATACCGGCCTAGGACCTGAGTACTTGTCATGACTGGCTTTTAGTTAGGAAGTTTTCATTTCAGACCATCCTATGTGGTTACTTTAGGTCTCTGAGTTTGTAAGGCTGCCAAGCAGGCCTCCTCAAGCTTGTCAGGTTTAGTATGTGGCCCCTTTTTCATCCACAGAAACTAGACTTTTGGTCTATAGTGTATACAGATATCAAATTATAATGTTGTGCACCTGAAACTTATATAATGTTATTAACCAATATTACCTCAATTAAAATGAATAAATAAAGCCCTCATGTAAAAATGTCAATGTACTTGGGGAAGACTTACACAAAGGGCTATTGTCAGCTGTTCACGCCCTAGTGTGACAATTTTATTTGCTCCTTTCTCCTTTACAATGAAGTGAAATACTGGCACCTGGAGGTGGAACTCATTGCAGCTAATAAGGGATTGGCAGAGCTTCTGGAAGTCACAGAGACCTAGCAGTACTGAGTTAATAAATGCCAAAACAAGACTTGATAATTATTTAGATTTGTAGCAGTGTTTTCTTTTGTATAAATTGTTTATCAATATGAATAAACACTGCCCGTTCACCTGCTCTTCAAAATATATCCTAAATCCACACTTTCTTCCTATCTCCACTGGACCCAGCCACTCTGATAATTTCCCCTGCTTCCATAATCAGTTCTTTGCACCACTAACAATACACTTATAAAAACTGAAAACCAGAACCCATTCATTCCCTGTTCAATACTGCTTTCTATCACATTTTAAATAAAGTTCGAACTCCTTGCCATTATATATTGTATATGTGCAATGTCTATAATTTACTTCAAAACCCTTCAGTACCACTGTGTAATATATCTTACTTAATCTACTGTAAAATGTATATTTTTTCACTTTTTATTACCCCTGAAATTGGGGCAAATTTTACCATTAATGGCATGTCATAGTTTGAAAACAATTTTCTTTTCTTGGTGCATAAAAGAATGACAGGTCTCACAACCTATGACATCTTGGATTCACAGAACTAATGACTTAATAAAATGGTATACTTGTCTACAAATGATCTTTGAAATATTGGTCTAGGGTGTGGGCACTGGAGGTAGGAAGAAGGGGTGGATTTAGTATGTATTTTGTTGTTTTTCTTCTTTTTAGTGAATTTACTGGGGTGACACTGGTTAACGAAATTATACAAGTTTTGATACCATTGTAATTAACCAGTTATTAATTCATTAACAGGAAAGGAGCAAAGGGAAGGCTGAATATTATAGGCACACCCAGTGAAATCTGGGTGACATAGAGAGGTGCTTTCCTGTCAGTCATACCTGGGAACAGGGCATTGGCCAGAGTAGATGTGTAGTCTTGGCCACTACAAGTGCAGGAAAATTTGATATTTAAGCTCCTAAACAAAGGGGTTCACTTGCTTGCTTGCTCTCCTGCTGCTCTTGTCTGATTCATGTCTTGCGGGGCTCTCACGCTCTGCACTCGCCCACATGGGCCACAGACGTGTGGACCCTCCACAAAGGACTGATGGACTGGAATTAATCTAATGCTGTGCTGGACCCAGCTCCATCATGAAACAGAAACTCTGGACACTGGCTTTGCTTTTGACTGCTGAATCCCCAGCTCCAACTTTTCCAGGACTGGTTTAAGGGAAATGGGACTTTGGAAAATGAGGGATATAATTCCAGGCAAAGAAAGCTTTCTACCACATCTCATTCTCATGTGGGGGCCTCCAGAAATTCTTATTCCAGCAGCACCCCAAGAATCCCACTTCCACTAGCAACAGAGAAGTTCTACCTGTGCAATTTTCCGATAACAGTTTCAGGTGCACAGTTCCACAACACATCATCTGTATATTGTATTGTGTGTTCACCACTCCAAGTCAAGTCTCCTTCCATCATCATTTATTCCCCTATACCCTCCTCTACCCCCCTCCAATCCTCCACAATCACCACACTTAATATATATTTTGAAGTGGAGAAGAACCAGGCAATGTTTATTCATATTGATAAGCAATTTACACAATTCACTGTAAATTCGTTTTAATCCACACTCTGGAGGTGGTTAGTTAACATATGAATTATCTTAATCAGGAATATCACTCAAAAGTGGTTAGTTAGCATTTGAAAGACCCTGCATAGGTTTCCACACCCCAGCCCCTTGATGTTCACATTTTCTTACCTGAACCTGTGCAGGAATTCTTAAACTTTCTTTGTACCATGGTCTCCTTTTGTCAACTGGTGAACCCTTTTCAGAGTCATGTTTTTTAATAATTTATGTGTATGTATGGCTTTATACAATAATAGCAAAGATTGTTCTTGTGTCTGTAAGTACATCGGCCTCATCAGGCACTTCTCAGAGAGTATTGGAACAGGAACATGGATCTGTACTGTTACTAAACTCAAGAAGCTGTACCAGGCTGTGCACCACCCTCAAGGAGGAGGCTATGAGTAAGGCCCAGCAGCTTTGTTTGCATAAACCACACTGTTTTTTACTGAATGATTACTCCAAAAATAAAATCACAACAGAAACTTCTCATTTAAATGTCAGTTGTAAATTAAGACCTCTTAACAGCCGAATGTAAAAATTTTTGGGTGGGGGGTAGATAACATATATCTAGTAGTTGGTCAAGTCTAAATTATATACCTTTGGAGAACTGTTTCCATTTTAAGTGGCCTTCTCTTCTTGGGATGTTCTATTGACTTGTATATTTAGATTCATTTTAAAGGTATTTGCATGAGTTAAGAATTTATTTAGCCTTTAGCAACCTAAATTATAATTCTGATCATTATATTTTAATATTGTCCAGTTACCTGTAACTGACAGACCAAGCTAATTGGCTTTGTGTCCCACTTAAAGCATTGGTTTTTTTCAAGTCACGTGGATGCCTGAAGTCAGCACAGTAAAAGGAACAGGTGAACAAAAATGTTCCTCTTTGCCTGCTTGAGAAGGCTCTTATTTCTATGTACTTAGCCCCAAACATTTGCTTTGTCCTATCTTTGAATTGCATCTTTGTTGGTTTGTTTTTTCCTACATGTTTAACAAGAACACAGGGGTCCCTGATAGATTTCCTGCAGGAGGCCAGCTCAATGGTAAGATTCCCACTGTAACTTGTACTATTTTGAAAATTCATTAAGCAACCACCTCTCTAACCATCTTCACTGTCGGCCACTCCAAAATGTGTCTGGGTTTGGAAATCCTAGTTTCTCTCAGCAGTGCTTCCTGCATATGGAAAAGAACTTGGTGCAGAGTACTCATGTTTCTGTTACCACAACTGTTAGATGGGTCAGGTATGGAAACCCAGGTACAGAAACTAAGGTACATAGGCTCACTGGGAAAGAAGGCCCTGGGTGACTAGCAAGGGGCAAAACTGGGAAAACAAGAACCTTGTCCCCTGCGTAACCTATCCTCCTCTAGCATATCTCTGGTCATGTGGTTTAGATCCCCTGACCTTTTGTCCCTAAAGATAACATCTAGCCCTTAATTGTATTTCAGCTCCAGGCCCAGAAAAGCAAGAAAACCAGATAAGTGACCCTGTGGCTGCCTCAGGACCAGCTACCTGGAAAGCTGATGAATATTCTATTGAGACACTCCCTTGAGACCTCCCCTAAGAATCCCGCCTGCAAGAAAGAGATAAATAGGCTCAGGATAAAGGACCCAGTGTGTGCTTCCCACTAGGGGAGCATGCCAGTGCCATCTCCTTCTCTCCAAGGGGACCCCAGGAGACTTGCAACCAGGGGAGCAATGCGCAGCTGCAGCTCTCCTGGGCTTAGCCCCTGAACCTGTTTCCAAGGCCTCCTTCTCTCTCCCTGACTCCTCAGGGAGCCAAAGCAGCCCAGCCCAGGCTCTCCTGTTACTTCTATGCCCTTCCTTGTCACTGTCCCAAGTATATTTTTGCTACCATCATGGACCCAGTACCCTTTGGCTCAGTGCTGTGTAGCCCTTTCCTTTGGATATTCCTATCCCCTTTTAATAAATTTAATTTTTCTTTATCCACCCATCTGAGATGGCTATTTAGCCTGCCCATGCACCACCATGTTAACCTTTCAACAACTATCACTTCTCATCCCATGCCATTACACATGAGCCTCAGAGACAACTACAGCTAACGTCATTATTAATATCTTACTGCTTCATAGTGTGACTTTTAAAAAGTCATTTCTCCCTCCCAAGTCTGTGTAAATGTCTTTTTTTTCCTTCAAATTTTTCTTTGTGTTGAAATACTAACATGAATCCTAGGCACAATGAACTCCAGTGAAAATACCTTGTCAATTTTGAAAATATTATATGACCTCTGGTAATTCTTTTCCTGTATGAATACTGACTTTTTGGAGTAATTAGTGTATCAGTTACTGTACATGATTGCTTTGTGAACTGTGCAAATATCACCTATGTAGCCTTGTTTGATTTACTTTTTCTGGTTTGTACTGTTATTAAAAGCATATTGTATTACAGTCATGTTTTTAATGCATAAAGTAAAACACAAAGGATTACAATTAAAACCAATTGTGTTGAAATGCTATTATCAAAATTATAGAGATATAATTCTGACATTAATATGTGTGCTTCTTTATTAACCAAGCAAATAACAAGATCTAGCAGCAGGCCTAATAAACACCATAATTTTGAAATAGTGATGAATATAAAGGGTCTTTTGAGATATTTGCAACAGCTTTAATGTGACATGAAAATATCTTCAATATGTAAGTAAGACTAGTGTGTTGACTTTCAGTTAGAAATTGATAAAAATGTAGGAATAATTTTTTCCAATGAAAGTCCACAGACTCCCCTAAATTCTCTCCTCAGGACCCAAGGTTAGGAAACCTTACACCACAGACTTCATTAATTAATTGCATGAATAGAATATAAAAATCTTGTGAGCCAGCCACTTAGCTCAGCACTCTTCAGAATGACTTTCTAAGCCCCAGACTGTGTGGTTCTGTATCCCTCTATGTGGTAGCCAGCCTGCCAGATGGTCCCAAGTGATGCCTTCCTTGTGTAATCCCTTCCTACATTGAATAGGGATGACCTGTGTAACCAGTAGGATACTGTATTATGGAAATGACTGTGTGTGACTCCCAAGACTATGTCAGGAAATACATTGCAGCTTCTGTCTTGCTCTATCTTGGATCATTGCTGTTACCTTGTTATGAGAATATTCAAGCAGTCCTATGGAGAGGTCTAGGTGGTGGGCAACTGAGATCTCCTGCCAGCAACTAACACAAACTTCTATACATATGAGTGAACCACCTTGGAAGCAGACCCCCAGCCCATTCAAGCCTTCAGATGGCTGCAGCCCTAGCCAACATCTTGACTACAACCACCTAACTAAGCCACTCTCAGATTTGTGACACACAGAAACTACGTGAGGTAATAAATGTTTGTTGTTTCGAGGCACTAAATTTTGGGGTAATTTGTAACACAGCAGTAGATATACCACTTAATAGAAGATTTTCCTGCTCCACTCAGAAAACAGGCTGATCCTGTTACCATATCATTAGGTCATCTGTTTCAGGTAAATCTTTTATGCAAGGAACTTCCTGGAGTTCCTAAAGGTCAGAGAACATGTACTTTCACCCAGTTTACAAGATGAGGCTATATAGCTTCTTTGGTCCCTGATGACTAATCATTGTATGAGCCATAGAGTTCTTTCTGACAATTACCTTCACTGTAAAGTTCTATCTAGTAGGAGGCTGTGGAAGAGGTGACCTATAGCCCTCGCCTACCTTTAATCTTCAGAAGCTCCCTAAGTCTGCCAAAAACAATGGGTTTAGGTCTATTTGCAACACATGTGCAAAGGCCTGCAAGGCCTTAGATAGTCAGACTTTTATCTACTTCTCTGAACTCTTCTTAGCTCCTACTCTCACTTCTCTCTAGCAACACAGTCTGTATTTGTTTGCTGAGGTGCCATAACAAAGTACCAAACACAGAATGGCTTAAATAATAGAGGCTAGGAGTAGAGATCAAAATGTTGGCAGGATTTGTTCCTTCTGAGAGCTGTGAAGAAGAATCTATTCCATGCCTATCTCCTAACTTCTGGTGGTTTGCTGGCAATTTGGGGTGTTCCTTGCCCTGATTCCTGTCTTCATCTTCACATGGTTGTTCTCCGGGTGTGCATGTCTGTGTTAAAATTTCCCCTTTTATAAACACATCAGTCATATTGGATTTGAAGTCCACTCTACTTTAGTCTGACTTTACTTAACCAATTACATCCAAATAAGGTCATATTCTGGGTTATGGGGGGGGGGGGCAGTTATGCCTTATGGGCTGTCAGAAAGAAGATGCCTACTAAGAAGGGCTCCTGGTGGCTAACTGGGCTCAAATTAAAAACAAAAAACAAAAAACAGAGCCTAACAACCGTTTCTACACTGAGGGCCTCTCACACAACTGCACTTCAGGGAGAAGCCTGCACTCTGCACTGAACTGCCTGTCTGCACTATATTTCTGCCATCTGAGCCAGCCCTTATAAAGGAGTTTCTGGAATGCTATTTCAACCAATAGTACAGAGGCTTTCCCCATCCAATCAGAGTTGTGCAGCTGTATCACCATTACATCATCACCAACCAATCAGAGCAGCTCATTTCTGACCAATCAGGACAGTGCATTTTGGACCAATTGAACTGTGAGGATTTGAAGTCCTTATTTGCATGAGGATGAACCATTCAGGGACCAGGTACAAGGACTTCTGTCTCTATAAGCCAGCTCCCCTCTGGGTCTGGAAGCGCACTTTCTTTTTCCACTGAAAACTGGAAGACTACATTTCCCCAGCTGAGCTGAAATACCTAAGGTGTCTTTCTGGAACAGAGCAGAGCAGAGCAGACCAGTGCAGCACAAAGCAGACTGACTTGAAGCAGAACAGAGCTGTCTAGCCGGAGAGGGGAGGGCCTCAGGACCACCTGGCCCCAGAGCTGCCTCAGTTGTGCTGTTTTCACAGCTGTGCTGTATCACGATTGAACTATTTTACATTGAATAAATTTTCCTTCTTCACTGCACCCCAAATTGGGGATTCCTGTTGGCACCAACGGCCATTGGTTGACAGCTTTCAACATATGAATTTTTGAGGAGACACAATTCAACGCATAACATTGGACTTCTTGCTGTTTCTCTAGCGCACTGAGCTCATTTCCACCTCATATCCTTTATACTGATCCTTCCATCTAAACCCCAAAGAAGCATTGACTGTTCCCTTCTCAGCATATAGGTGTCATCTCATGTCACCTTCTCAAAGAGGTCTTCCCTGATTACCCTATCTAAAATAGCCCCTCCACCACATACACATCATTCTCTGCCCCATTATCTGATTCAGTATTCTTCATAGCTCTCATCACTACCAGAAATATATTTCTTTTTTAAAAAATATGTCTTTATTGATTTCAGAGAGAGGAAAGGAGAGAGAGAGAAACAGCAATAATGAATTATTGACCTGTTGCATCCTGCATGCCCCCCACTGGGGATCGAGTCTGCAACCCTGCATGTGCCCTGACTGGGAATCAAACCAAGATCTCCTGGATCATAGGCTGATGCTCAACCACTGAGCTGTGCTTGTTGGGCCTGAAATATATTTCTTTTTACCTATTTTTATCAGTTCATCTCTCCAGAATGTAAGTTCCATGAGGACAGGGAACTTGTCCATCTTATTTATTACTATACCGTCAGCTCCTAACACAGTGCCTGTTAGAGGGTAAATATTTAATAAATGTTTGTTGAATGAACACTGAATGAGCAAATGTTCACTGTGTTGATTCTCTAATTTAGTCTCTGGAAAGTCCAGTAGAATAAAGTTTTCCCTGAGAAAATGGAAGTTGTTATAACTCAAGATATAAAACAATAAAGTAATATTACTTCTCTCCCCCAAAGTTACCTGTTTTCCCTCTGCTTGTACTACCAGGAAATCACCCAACGGTAGTAAAAAATCAAAGATCAGAGCGAAGAGAGGTCAGTTCTGAGACAGAGGCACATTTTTAATATTTCCTCAAAGATTGTCTACCACCTGCTCTCTCTCCAGCCCGGCTAGTTCTTTTCAGGTCCAGCAGGCACACATTAATGTGCCTCGCTGGACTACCTATTAGGAAATAAAGGGGGTTCCCCTTTCATTGGATCTACTGCTCAGAAAAGGCCAATGAACTAAGCTGACTTCCAATCGAGATTTCTGAATATAAGAGCCTTAAGGTAGAACAATGGCTATACTTTGTTCTTCAAGGTTTTTGTTTTTTAAAAATAATTGTCCACTTTGAGTTCTGACCTGCCTGAGAGTAGAGAGGTGACCTTACTGACCTTCCGCCTGCCTCCCAGCTCTCAGTTGTAGGACAGGTGCAAAGATAAAGTGTTATCTAAACAGTCTCTTGGGGCTTTTTGGTTATTGTTTGTTTTCATATTTCCTTAACCATCAAAAGAGGACTCTAAACGGAACTTTTGATGTGTAGTCACCTAAACTCGGGCTTTTCCTGTAATAAGAAGAAGGGATTGTTTGTGGCTTGTGAACTGAGAAGTTTCAAGCAAGTAGGGAGGGAGGCTTAGTTTCTAAACTATTTTTTAAAAGACAAATTTTTGTTAAGTAAAGGGAAGAATTAATTTAATTAAATAATTTTGTGAGATCAATTTCCAACTTTATTCCATTTAATCTTTTCCCAAGCATGCTTAAGTCAGTAGTTTTTGAGCCCTTGTGGGTTGCAGACCCCTTAGAACATTGCTTCTCAAATTTAATGTGTGTATGAATTACCTTGTGATCTTGTTAAAATGAAAATTCTAATTCAGTAGGTCTGGAGAGGGAATTATAGGGTAAATCAAGTGGGTTTTCAAGCTTCCCCTTTTCAAATTTTTATTTATTTTTTATTTGAGAGAGAGGGGAAGGGAGAGGAATAGAAACATTGATGAGAGAGAGAAACATTGATCCTGCATGCTTCTTACTGGGGATCGAGCCCACAACCCAGGCAAGTGGCCTGACTGGGAATCGAGCCAGTGACCTCTTGGTTCTTGGGTCAGTGCTCAACCACTGAGCCACACAGGCTGGGCTTCAAGCTTCCCCTTTTGAACACTCACTTTGGCTTCAGCCAACCTCTAAATGCCCAATGCAGCCCTGTTTTCTGAAGCCCTCTGCTGCAGTACCCCATTCTAACTACCCCTTCCTGCCAGACACACCATTTTACAGATCTTGCTGTTTTTAACTCACCTGAAAATTTACCTGTCTTTTTAAAAGATATTTTGCTTTTTTAAAAATATGTTTTTATTGATTTTAGAGCGAGAGGAAGGGAGAGAGAGAGAGAGAAACATTGATGTAAGAGAAACATCGATATGCTGCCTCCTGCATGCCTCCTATTGGGGATCAAGCCCACAACCCTGCCATGTGCCCTGAAGGGAATCAAACCTGCCACCTCTTGGTGCATTGTTGGGAGTCGGTGATATGCCTCGACATGGTCCACTGAAGGTCTGGAGTCAAGGACTCGACCCTCCCACAATTACCCTTTGTTGGGAGCCGGCTACGTGTCTGGACATGGTCCACGTAGCCTGAGGGTCTGAAGTCAAGGACTCGACCCTCCCCACAAGTTCCCATGAGGAGCCGAGATAAAGAAATTACCAAGGTCTGGGCTCACGCAGGAGGCAGGGTGTTTACGCTGAAAGAGTGTTCGTGCAGCCTAGAAGGGACTACTTTGTATCACCCTCACCTCATTATCACTTGTTTGTTGCTTACTGTATAATAAAGGCATTGAAGCCATTTGGGGCTGCTCCTCATGGGAGGGCAGCCCTCCTGATCCCATCACTTTGTCTCTTTCATTCCCACGGCTCGAACTCAGGTTTGTTTGTTTCTCAGGCTGGTTCCTGACTGCATGGGATGATGTTGAAGTAGCTGAGCCATAATGGTTATGGCAAATTTGCCTGTCTTAGGTCTTTTTCTTTTTGGACCCTACTATCTATGAAAATATAATGAGTAACAGATAATAAAGAAGTGAAAGAAGCCAATCACAAAAGTCACATATTGTAAGATTTCATTTATATGAAATGCCCAGAATAAGGAAATCTATAGAGACAGAAAAAATATGTCAGAGAGTAGAAAGCAACTGCTAGGGGCTGGGGAAAGGCAGGAATGGGGAGTAACTGTTTAATGGGTATGTGGTTTCCTTTCATGGTGATAAAAATATTCTTTGACTAGATACTGGTGATGATTGCACAATATTGTGCATGTACCAAGTGTCACTGTGCTGGGCACTTTAAAATGGCTAAAATGGTAAATTTTATGTTATGTGTATTCTTGCCCATGTACAGACTGGAGAACCAGTGGACACATGGCTCTTTTCTCAGTGCACTTGACTAGTTATAGATGTGGGGACAGCATTCTAAGATTAAGCCCCAGAGCACCTAGGCCACATTCTCTAATCCATTCAGCAATTCTCTTCTTTGTCTCCCCAACTCGAAATCCTACCTGGATTTCAGGATACCACTTCTCTATCCAAAACCCAGTTCTGTTTTCTTTACCAACCTTGATGACCCATGGTGAAGAGCCTCAAACCAGAGCCCAAATCCTTAATAATCAAAACCTTTTTTTGACAGCAAGAAAGTATCAGTCTTGAAAATTTAGATAATCTCATCTTGTACTCTCTGGAAGGAAGGACAACTATTTGCATCCTGTCCTGGGAGAGTTCCCTTACCCCTATAATGAGCTGAGTGTTTCTAATACACCAAAGGAAAAAGACTTTAAAAAATCAGTTCCATTTCCTTATTTAAAAAAACCCAATCATTTATATCCTGCTTTACATGCAACCAAAATAGTTCTAACTCATCTACCCCACAGCACATGTTATGTTAATGATAAGAATTGTAGTCTGTCAATCTTGAGCTCTGAAAACTTGAGGCTTTACCTTCATTCTCAGGCAGAGTAGGAAGTTCAGAGCCAGTGAATAGTCACAGGAAAGTCATTCCTTGTCATCTGCATTAGTTTCCTGTGGCTGCTGTAACAAATTACTACAAACTTGGTAGCTAAAGACAACCCAAATTTATTATCTTACAGTTTGGATGTTAGAAATCTGCAATGGGTCTCACTAGGCTAACATTAAGGTTTTGGCAGGGCTGCGTTCCTTTCTGTAGGTCCTAGGGGAGAACCCATAACTTTGCTTTTTCTAACTTCTAGACACTGTCTACATTCCTTGGTTCATAGCCCTGATCCTCCATCTTCAAAGCCAGAAGCAGAGTGTTGAGGTCTCACATCACATCACTCTGACCTCTTCTTCTGCTTCCTTCTTCCATTTTTAAGGATCCTCGTGTTTACACTGGGCCCATGTGCATAATCCACAATAAACTCCCTATTTTGAAGTCATCCGAATAGCAACCTTAATTCAATCTGACACCTTAATTCTCCTTTGCCATGTAAGGTGACATATTCACAGGTTCTAGGAATTAGGATGTGGACACCTTTGGAGGCCATTATACTGCCTACCACACCATCACTTGACAAATGTTTCTTGAGCACCTACTATGCACAGAGAGCTTCATGCTCTGCCTTAGGGAGCCACTTGGGTGAGACAGGACTTAGTCAGAAAGGGTAAATAAAAATAGGTTTCTCAGGCTGCAAGAGAGATAAGAAGATAAGAGGAAGTCCTGTTATGAAAATTAGCAGAGGGTGTGGTGTGACTGATGTGTTCAGAGAAGGCTTCCTGGAAGAGACAGAACTTGTTTAATCAGTCTTAAAGAAAGAACAAAACTTGAATATTGTTTTAACAATATTGAAACATTAAATTGAATTCAATGAGTTGAATAAGTCTTACATACTGTTAAATTAGTTGAACAAGGAAACCATTAGACTAAGGTGGCTTTAATTCATTGGTGGCCCATGTAAGCAGATCAAAACCTATGCCTGTAAATGCCTCAAGGTTAAAAAACAGAAGCCTAAGGATACCCAATCACAAAGAGCCAACTAGGCTTTAAGATTTAACCCATTAAATCATTTTTTTTTTTCTTCTGTACCTTCTCTGTATAAGTAATTCCCCTAGCTAGTGTCCATGGAGAGCCCCTAACCACCTGTGGTTTGGTGCTGCTCAATTCAAATCAATTTTTGCTCAAATAAATTCTTTATATGTTTAATATGCCTCAATTTAACTTTTAGCAATACACATTTTTGAGTGTAGCTTTCCAGCGTAACAGCTGTAAAATGTAAGTACTCACTGCTATTCAAGTGACGTCTCCAGAACACTTATCAGCTTCAAAAGCACCATTATAAGCTCATTTGATGTTCTCCAAAGCCTGTGAGGGCAGTAGGGAGGGCAGGCAGCCACATGTGTTTTGTCATCACTAAGTCCTCAGGCCCCTTTCCAGGCCTGGATTTGTGCCTCATGTTCCTTCTTCCTGGTAGCCCAGGGACACAGCCAGTTTTCTCCCCTTTCGGCAGTTGTCTTCCTATGCCTAGCTGCAGAATGAAATGCAGTCTCTCCACCTCCTCCACTTCCTTGCTGCCATTTAAGTCAAGTAAACGGGCTTATTTAATTAAAGGTTTATCTGCTAACTACTTTGGACAAACAGGGGGTAAAGCTAACAGATAAGGGAGCGGCAAAGGTTCCATAATCTTACAAAGTTTATATAATGAATGGCCATTAATCTATAATTTCTGCTTTCCTTTACAATGGTAAAAGCAAGTAATATTGGGTTCAGGCCCTCAGCTTATATTTTCTTAGAGATCATTATCATCCTAGCAACAAGCAGCCATGGAGTGCATTGTTCTAATTGCTTTACATATTTTGACTCATTTAATTTTCACAAAATTTAACTTTATGAATAAATAAAATGAGGTAGACTTCAAACCCAGGTAAACTGGCTCTGGAATCTGTGTTTCTAACCATTGTGCAGTACTGCCTTTTCCCTGCCTCCACCTACCTTCTTCCTGTCAATACAGGCTACTATTTGGACATTTCCTCCATGAAGAACCAGTGTACTAAGTTACAGATGAAGAAACTGAGGTCTAGAAAAGGTCGACTTTCCCAAGGCAGTATTGGTAGGGAGTAGGGAGCTGAGAGTTAAATCTAGCTCCATCACACCACGTTATCTTTAAGGATGGCTACTTTGTGAGGTTTGGTTCAGATCCCAACATAGTGGGGGGGAAAAACAAAACTGATTTCAGATGACGAGATCGAGCGCTTTCAGGGTGGTATGGCCATAGATAAAAAACTGATTTCAAACCATTCCACATGCACTAATCCCTCTTATCATTATGGAATGTTTCATGTTTGGACACTGATCAAAGCCAGATTAATACCTTTAAAGGCTCTAAACTCTAAAAAGAGAAGGATGTCCTCCCAGCACAATCCTCTATGGATACAAATTAAAAACAATTATAAACAGTAAAATAAATACAACAAAGTATTAATTTTCTCGTCATGACTACTTAAATTTTTCTTTTTGAAATTTTAATAATCAAATACTTAAAAGAATTCTTAGAAGGATTTTTTTCCAGGTGTCCTAAGCACATGTTTAAACTGTTAAGTAATTTAACACTGACTGTTATATATTAATTCCTGGAAAAGGTGTACAAGAGTTATTATTGTAAAAGTAAGTTGGAGACAAACGATGACGAAGACAAGTGAACAGGAAGAAGACAAAACAAGCTGGTCAGGGAGTGCCTCTGGGCGTGCAATTTACAGAAATCCACCTATCATGGGCGGGATCGTCAGTCTACAGGAAAGCTTTGCAAAAGACTATGGCCAACAGTACAACTGTTGGTGAGTTACTGATGACATTAAAGTATTCCCTAGAGGTCTCCAGGAAGCAGCCAACCTTAAACCTAATGTCAATCTATAAACCTGGGAAATGCAAACATTAAGACAGCCTTATGAAACAAAGAAGCGGGGAGGTATTATAATATCTAGAGCCAAAAAGAAGGAAAACAATTCTTGGAGAATTTATAAGAAAAGGAGATGGACTGTAAGAATTTTTCAGTGTGTCCAGCATTGCCTGAGGAAGAAGGGCCTCAGATTTGGGCCAGAAATATTTTAGTTGGATTAGCTGGTCTAATCTTATTTTGAAAGGACCCAATTAATCTTGCTGTTGCAGCTTAATAATAATAATAATTCATTAAGATCATCCACTTATCTTTGCTCAGATTTTATGCTCATCAACTTATCAATTGACTTCCTACTACTCTGGTATTAGGAATAGGGCCCCTATCCAGTGGCTCCATTCAGTATGACATATATAATCCTTTAGGTAATACACAAATTGTCATCTAGGTTATAAATCATTCTTTTGTGAATCACAGGATCTCATGGTTGGAAAATAACTGGCAAGTAGTTATTTTTCCTTGACATGTCAGGTAACAGGAAACGCATCACCTCTTCACTTCTTTGAATACCGCATTAGAAAATTCTGCTTTATATTAAACAAAAATGTTGTTACTTTAGTGCTTCCAACCCTAGGTTGACTCTTTGGGTCCACATAAAAAAAAACAAACTAAACCTTCTCCTCGCCACCCCCACTCCCATCCCCACCCCCAAAACATAGATAAGCTCATGTCCCTGACAAACTAGGATGGTTTCAAATCATCATTCTGGTTACCCTCCCATGGGTGGGCTTTAGTTTCTTTTTTAAGGCATAGTCTTGGGCATGGTGAAGTATTTTTGTAGAATTTGCAAAAGTAACATATTTTCATTGCAAATGGTTAAGATAACTTTTTCCGCTTCTCCTTCCC
The DNA here is from genome assembly GCF_054644295.1 of Miniopterus natalensis. NCBI lineage: Eukaryota > Metazoa > Chordata > Mammalia > Chiroptera > Miniopteridae > Miniopterus > Miniopterus natalensis. Next base: position 29,163,540 of record NC_142103.1, read on the forward strand.
CTCTGTCACACTTACCCTCACATCAAGCAATGCTGAAATGGCCATGGGCATTTCTAGAATAAAGTTAAGGGGAAGCTGTGTTGGTAGTGTATTTAGTTTGGGTTTAGGAGAATATATATTACGTGGTTTACTGACACTTCCATGCATAGTTAACTGATTGTTAGCTGTCTTAGTGTAGGAATGGCTTCCGGGAAGACTCCAAACACCCACTCACTGTGCTAATTTCACTCAGCGTTGTGACACTAAAGTTGCAGGTGTATTAGGTAGCTAATGAAAATGTTATGCTATTTTTATGAGTTTTATAATAGTGAAGAGATTTTTCAGCTTTTAAAAACATAAAATGTGATATGCATTGAGCTGTACCCTTACAATGAGTAAATTTTATGGTATGTAAATTATACCTCAATAAATCTATCAAAAATGTTAGGTGATTTCTTTTCTTACTTTAAATAAATATTTATTTTTTTGCCCAAAGTAAAGTAAAATAAGAGTATATAGCTTTTTGTACAAAAAGCTACACCCAACATTATACTTAAGGGTGAAATGTTGAAAGAATCCACTTTGAGACTGGGAATTAGACAAGGAGATCGCTATTACTACCTTTGTTCAACATTGTATTAGAAGTTCTAGTACAGCAAGCCAAGAAAAATAAATAAAAGGTATAAGAATCAGGAAGGAAGAAATAAAATTGTCATTATACAAAAAATATGGCTGTGTTTGTAGAAAATCTAAAAGACTAAATACAGAAATATTATTAGAATTAACAATTGAGTTTAACAACATTGCTGAATACAAAAATTGGTATGTAAAAACCAGTTGCAATTTTATTTAGTTTTTTGCACTTTTAAACAATAGCCACAATTAAAAATTAAAAAGATATAATTTATAATCATATAAAAATATAAAGTACTTAGCAGCAAACATGACAAAAGAAGTGCAAGAGGAAGTTGAATCTAAAATTTACACTGGCCCTGCCAACGTGGCTCAGCGGTTGAGCATCGACCTAGGATCCAGGAGATGGCGGTTCGATTCCCGGTCAGGGCACATGCCCGGGGTGCAGGAGGCAGCCAACCAATGACGACTCTCTCATCATTGATGTTTTTTTCTCTCTCTCTCCCTCTCTTTTTCTCTCTCTGAAATCAATAAAGATATATTTTAAGAAATAAATAAAAAAGATACTGGAAATAAATGTGTTTATTTTTAACTTAGGTGGCAAGTACATAGATATTCATTCCTTAAAATTATTATTTGAATTACATCAATGTTTTATATATCCTTCTGTGTATATTTTACCTTTTATAGTAGAAGAAAAATCAGTGCCCAGAACTGAACACACAACTCCAGCAAATCAATCATACTAGGAGACAATCACCTCCCTTGTTTTGAACACTGACTCTGTTTTGCAAATCTGGGTGTACATTTATACTGCTAATTTATCTCTTATTCGATTTAGCTATTCTTTTCACTTGTCCTCCCAGGCAGCCAAGCTCTCCCCAGAAACAGATCATCCTCTCCGATACAGACAATCCTCCAGTTACTTAAATTTCTGAGCCAGCTAGGCCTGAGGTCCACATTACAGCTGGAAATGTGACAACTCCTCTGAAAGCCCATCTTAAAGCAGCTTCCTTAACAAACTCACTTCCTGTCCTGCTTCTCCTGAGGTTATCTGTTTATAGCCCAGCCTAATGAAGGTAATGCCTCACATTAGGTCATGTTGATAAGATGATGAGAGCGTATTCTCACTCAAGAAGACTGTTATTTCCTGAAGGGATAAAACCCCAAGAGGGAAAATCCCTGTGGTTCTCATAGGTAGGGCTGGTCTGCTACCCAAGCTGATAACATAGTTCCGTCCAGAGGAGGAAGGGCAAATGCATTTATTTGTTCTGGAAGTTTTGTGGGTAGATGTGCATCTTCCATGTCTTAAAGACTCACAGACCTTGAGCTGGAAAGAGGTCCCAACCCTGAAGAACCTCTCCAGAGTCCAGGCTGCTGAATCTTTCCTGCTGCTTAAAAAGGTTCCAAACCACCTCTTGAGAATGGCAAACTGGGTGGCTAACCACTGGCTCTCAGTTTTGGTTTTGGTAAGTGATATTTAACTGCCTATTAATTACTCTTAAAAGAGGAGACATCCTGTTTGTTTATATTTGTAAAGCTATTTGAAAGGGAAAGATTCCGTGCCAATATTGGGGTCATCAAGGCCAGTTATCAGTTAGAAATTTCAACTTTATGCTTTATATACTCTTTTGTGTATAATATATTTCACCACTTTAGAGAAGGAAAAAAATCCAACTCTAGAAATTCATTAGTAGAGACAAATAATATGTTCTTAAGTCACAAGTATTTGAAATTTCAATCTTTTCATTTTCTATCTTCTCTTTATCTCTTCCATCTCACTTATAACTACTGCCATGGATCATTCTATTCTCTCCATCCTTCCTGCACTGCTTAATCAAGATTTTATAAGGCCCTGGCCGGGTAGCTCGGTTGGTTAGAGCATCGGCCCCATATGCCAAGGTAATGGGTTTGATCCCTGGTCAGGGCACATACAGGAAGCAACCAATGAATGCATAAATAAGTGGAACAACAAATTGATGTGTGTTTTTTCTCTCTCTCTCCCTTCCTCTCTCTCTCTCTAAAAGTAATAAAAAAGATTTCATAAAATCATTGAACTTTTGAGTTAGAGGGGATCTTAGAGATAATCTGGTATAGCATTGTCTATTAGAAATATAATGTGAGTCACATATGTGATTTTTAACTTTTCTAATACATTGAAAAAGGTAAAAATAATAGGTGAAATTAATTTCTAGTAATATATTTGTTAAATCCAATATATCAAAAAGATTATCCTTTCAACATGTAATCAATAATGAAAATATTAATATGATCATTTATATTCTTGTATTTTTACTAAGTCTTTGAAATCTGTTGTGTATTTTCCACTTACAACACATCTCAAACAGGACTAGCCACATTTCAAGTGCTTAGTGGTCACATGTGGGGATAGTGACTATGGCATTGCATTGTGCAGATATATATAAATTCCTTGATTTTACAAGGGAAAATGAGACCCAGATTTCACACAGTGAATTGATTGCAGAACCATCACTCAATCCCAGCTCCCCAGTGTTCAGGCAGAACTCCTGTACACACACACACACACACACACACACACACACACACACAAACACACACCCTTTTCCCAACTCTCATTCTTTCATTTCTGAGCCACCCCTGAGCCTTGGACTCCCTACCTATGTCCTTTCTTACTTTCCTTGATCTTCATGCCATCACTCCTTCTAGGGTCCTTGTCTCTTTCCTCTTGTTTTCCTTTGGGCCCCATAGGACTGCCATGTACTCCAGGGGAAAAAGTGTGGAGACCAATCACGTTCCCCTGGAGAGTTGTTCTGCATTTATTTTGGCAGGTTGTACTATGACTTATATTTTCAGTGTTTCAATGCTCTATGTTTAATTCCTTTTGCACTAGTTTAGGAAATAGCACATCTGGGAATTAGTTTCAGTTCTGCTCTTAATTGAGTGGCCTTAATCAAATTATTTATGCTTTTTAGACTTCAGTTCACCCGTGTGTGTATGTGTGTGCGTGGAGGGGGTAGATTAATGAAGTGACTAGATAAAATATAATGGTGTTTCTAGCTTTAAAATCCTTTGCTTTGTATTATCCCTCTCCTATTTTTTGCTCAGAGAGTTTATTGCCCATGGTGATGAGTCACATTTAACTGTCTAGCTTTGAATATCCATCCCCCACCAATCATCCTGGCAGGCCCAGACTTCTTGCTATCTCTGACATATACTCTTATACACTATTTTTTTAAATGAAAAAATAAATTACTCAAAAATATTTTTACTCCTCTTTCCTGTCAGGTCTTCTACTCCACTTTCTTTTTCATTCATAGTGGAGGAAATGATAGTCAAGGTGGGAAATGGAATTATTTACTCTCAGATGTCACTGTATTTCATCATTCACCTTACCTACAATTGTTTATTGGGCTGACACAGAGTTCCTTGCCTTTGTGTACCTCTCGGATTCTGAAATATTTCTGCTCCCTCTAAATTAGTTTCTCTCCTCTATCTTCTGAATCTTGAGATATCTGTGGTTTTCATCACTTTTTCCATGAGGTCAAAGAATCTCTGGAAGGCACTCATCTCTGGAAAGGGTCTCTAAACAAAGGATGCAGGAAAAAATTAATCAGTAAAGCCGGTCTGATAACAATGCAACTCTGTAGCCTGCATTTATTGAGCTCTTACTATGCACCAAGCATTGCATTAATTATTTCACATGTATTATTTCATGTAAGACTCATAGCAGTGCTGTGAAGTAAATATTGTTATCACTCTTATTTTACAGGTGAATTAATTGAGGTTCAGACAAGTTAAATCATATGTCTGTTTAAGATTACAGAGATAAAAAGTAGTGGAACTAGAATTTGAGCCCGGGGAGTCTGACTCCAATATCACACATTAGATCACTATGCCATGCTGCTAGAGGTGTGTGAATGGTCCAGATCTAGTGAATCTGAATGGGCAATGTCTTAGGCTAAAGACCCTTTACCCTGGGCTGAGATGGTTCTGATCCATCCTGGGACCAGGGATACACATTAGAGGCATCCCAGTGTCTGGAGTCCTGTTCAATTACAAACTAACACCTCTAAGCTTCAGCTAGAGCCCAGTTGTTTGATCTCCCAGGCAGTGGGCAGTGGGTTCCAAATTTCCCCCTTTACCAATGCAGAGACGGAGCTTGGGATATACAAAAGCAGTCTTAAGAGCTCAAATGAGTCCAAAACAATGATAGGTTAATTTAAAAAGAGACTCACAATCTAAAAACAGGAAAATGTGTGTCAGGGTGTAATTAAAGAGGCCAGCCCATCTGGAAGGGTTTAGTCCTTTTCAGATGAATATTGTTAAATTTATTCTTTGCTTCTTTAGAAATCCATTATTCACTGATTGTCATCTTTTAGGTAATAGTGTAAATTCTCTAGTCCAGGAGTTGGCAAATGCTTCCTGTAAAGGGCTGGGCAGTACACATTTTAGGCTTCACAGGCCATATAGTCTCTGTTACAGCTACTCGGTTTGTTCACTGTATCATGAAAGTAGCCATAAACAACACAGAGATGAGCAGGCATGGCTAAATTCCAATACCACTTTATTTATAGACACTGAAATTTGAATATCATGTAATTTTCATGTAATAAAATATAATTTTTCTTTTGATTTTTTCCAACCATTTAAAAACTTGAAAATGAAAAAAGTATAAAACCTATTCTTAGCTTGTAGGCTGTACAAAATAGATGGTGAGCCCATGGACCTTGGTTTGCTGACCCTGCTCATGAGTGTCCAATCCATGTTTCGAAGTTCTAACTCACTGTGAAAGTAAGTTAGATACTAGCAGGATTGTGTTCATTTAAAATAAAAACAGACTTGCCCTAGCTGGTTTAGCCTAGTGGTTAGAGCGTCGGCCCGTGGACTGAAGGGATCCTGGTTCAATTCTGGCCAAGAGCACATACTTTAATTGCAGGCTCCATCCCTGGCCCTGGTCAGGACGAGTGTGGGAGGCAACCAATCTATGTGTCTTTCTCACATTGATGTTTCTCTCTCTCTTCCTTCCACTCTCTCTGAAAAGCAATGGAAAAAATATCCTCAGGTGAGGATAAAAAAATAAAAATTAAAAATAATAATATAATAATATAAAAACAGACTGCCCTTGTGTGGCTCAGTTGGTGGAGTGTCTTCTCGTGCACTGAGAGGTCACAGGGTAGATTCCTTATCAGGGCACATGCCCAGGGTTTCTAGCTCAATACCCAGTAGGGCAGTAGGGGGCATACAGGAGGCAGTCAATCAATATTTCTCTCTCTCTCTTTCTCTTCCTTTCTCTCACTAAAATCCATAAAAACATATTTAAAATAAAATAAAATGAAAACAGATAAACACAAAATAGTCAAAGGGTGACACTATTTCCTACCCTTTATTTCCTGCTGCCCAGACCCCAATTTCACTTTATTCTTTGCTTTTTTTTTTTCTTCCTTTAGGTTACTTGGTTGGGGCTGAATGCTTTTTTGTTTACACATGCCTTCCTGTCATATGAGAAGGGTGACAAGTACTACTACACAAGAGAAATCCTGGGGGTGAGTATCACAGTTGCAAATGTGGGGAATCTAGGCATTTTTCTTGTCTTTGATCCTGGCTCATTTGAGACTCAATTTCCTAACTTCCTCTAGGGTTCTCAGAAAAATTACAGGATGCCCAGATAAATTTGAATTCCATAAAAATAACAAATCATTTCTTTTAATATAAGTATGTTCCAAATATTGCATAAGCATACAGTAAGCCCTCACTTAATGTTGTCATCAATTGTTTCTACAACTTCTAGCAAAATGATGTATAACAAAACCAGTTTTACCATAAGCTAATTGATATAAACAAGAGTTAAGTTCCTATGACAGCTCATCAGCATTATAACTACATGACCTTAATCAAAAGGACTTTATTCTAGGGCCTCCTGTACTAAAAAAAAAAAAAAAGGTTTTCCCCTCTGAAAGTAAAGCATTTACTCTCTGAAAGTAAAAAGGTTTACTCTCTGAAAGTAAAGCATTCCTGTGAAACCTTTTGCAAGCCAAAATGGCATAAAGCAAAGAAGCAATTACCATTGATTTATATGGAAAACTTTTTGAGCATTCTTAGACTCCAAAAATAATCCATCACATCATACCAAATATGCTTAATTACATATGGTTTTATGCTAAGTGTAACACTCTTCTGAGCTCGGATACTTTAGGACACACCTTGCTAATATGTACATAATGAATCAAGATAAAGCATAGATGCTCAGAGACACAGTTCAAAGCTATGGTGGCTTGGTGCTGAGATGCTGAGGTAGCTCCTGGGAAGGATCTTAGTGAGGCCACTCACTGCTCAGGTGTGCACTGTCCCTGTAAGAGCTGGCTGCAAAGCAAACGCTGAATGCTATTTTTGCTTTTAACTTTTCTTTTTTTTTTAAACACAATCCTCTTTGTGCACCCCCCTCCCCCCGAAAAGGTACTGATGTAGGTCTTTTGTAAAAGTTAAGTGGCAGAACTCAAACTTCTGAAAATTGGGGTGATATCTGTATTCCTTTTGTAAATCTGATGTTCAAATTTAACTGGGCATCATGTATTTTTGTTCACTAAATCTAACAGCTCTGTCTAGGGCACACTCCCCAGACCCATTAATGAAAACATGCAATACAGTAAACTATTAAGCAGTGTTTTTCAAACTGGTTTCCACAGAAACTCAGGTGCTCCTACAGGCTGTGAAGGGAAGGCTAACTGAGTAGTGGTCCTGCCTCTGCCCCTACTTCAACCAAAGCAGCCTTTATCTGTCTTAAGGACTCTTGCTTATGATTTTAAGAGTTTGGTTAAAAATAAACAACTGAAAACCACCGCTATGGATAATCTCACAGAAAAATAACTTCCATGAAACAGGGATACTTAGGGAGGTGTGGGGTTGGGTGGTGCTACACAGCTCAAGGCCTGCAGAAAAGTGGGGTCAGGTCACAGTAACAGGATGGAGAAGGTTGGAGATGTGGCAGATTGAGAATAGAAGATGCGGTACATATATACCAGAGAATACTCAGCCATAAAAAGATGAAGTATCGCCATTTGTGACAACACGGATGGATCTTGAGAGTATTATGCTAAATGAACTAAGTCACACAGAAAGGGGCAAACACTTATGGTTTCACTCATATGTAGGATATAAAACAACAAACAAAACAAAACAAAGAAACAAAAAAACAAACTCATAGGTACAGACAACAGAATGGTGGTTACCAGAGGGGAAGGGGAGTATGAAGTGGGTAAAGGGAGTCAAATACATGGTGACAGAAGGAGACTGACTTTGGGTGGTGAGCACACAAAAAAGTACACAGATGGCATATTATAAAATTGTACACCTGAAATTTATGTAATGTTATCCCAAAATTTAATATAAAAAAAGAATACAAGAGGAAGGGTAGGGGTGAGTAGGGCACATTGGTGTGGAAGTTTTCAGGGGGAAGCATGGAGGTGAAAATGGTTCTCTCACAGGCTCATCAATCTGGCCACTACTTGTTAGAGAAGGAAATGTGACTACTAACTGGTGAGTTATTCAGTAACAACAGGTGAGAGATTTGGTTAAGTCACTTTAATCTTGACAGTGCCTTTTTCTTTTCTTTTTTTTTATCCTCAGATGAGGATATGTTTTTATTGATTTTAGAGAGAGGAAGAGAGAAGGGAGAAGAGAGGGAGAGAGAGGAAGAGAAAGAAACATTGATGTGAGAGAGAAACATCAATTGGCTGCCTCCTGTATACACCCCTACTGGGGTTCGAACCCGAAACATGAGCATGTGCCCTGACCAGGAATCGAACCTGAGACCCTTTGATGCATGAGACGACTCTCCAACCAACTAAGCTACACCATCCAGGGCTTGACAGTGGCTTTTTCCACTAGCTTTCCACAAAGATCCACCCAATGTACATGTTTAAAGATAGCTTGTCCTTTATTTATTTATTTTTTCCTAAAATATATCTTTATTGATTTCAGAGAGAGGAAAAGAGAGGGAGATAGAGAGATAGAAACACCAATGATGAGAGAGTCATTGATCGGTTGCCTCCTGCACGCCCCCTGCTGGGGATCGAGCCCGCAACCCGGGCATGTGCCCTGACCGGCAATCGAACCCTGATCGCTTGGATCCTAGGTCGATGCTCAACCGCTGAACCACGGCCGGCCGGGCTATCTTGTCTTTAAAAAAAAACAACAAAAAAAACCTTCTTTTCTCTCCATAATCAAAGGATCCATGTTGAGATCACAACTAATTTGAATGTTCTTCTCATGGCTTATTTTACCCTGCTGTTTTCTATTTAAAATATTTGTTTTTGATCCTTCTTTGGAAACTATAACTCCAAAGGAAGTGTTAATTTGTTTTAAAAATAGTTTTTTATTAAGAGAATGATGCAATAAATGTGACTAGTTGTTAACAGCTGAATTGTTTTATGATCAAAAAGTCAGCAGCAGAAAAATGAATCATGATGATTTCCTGTGGGTATTTCATTTTTAAAGGCCCTCTCTATTAAAAAATCAATTATAAATAATGCTGCATTCGATGAGATCAAATGATAGAGAAGTGTATAAGTAAAATGTGAAAATTGCCCCGCTGGCTTGGTTCAGTGGTTGAGCATCAACCTGTGATCCAGGAGATCGTGGTTCGATTCCCTGTCAGGGCACAGGCCCGGGTTGCGGGCTCGATTCCCAGTAGGGGTCATACAGGAGGCAGTCAATCAATGACTCTCTCATCATTGATGTTTCTATCTCTCTCTCTCTGAAATCGATAAAGATAAGCTTTTTTAAAAAAATGTGAAAATTACTCTCCCATCCCATGCCCCCAAAATAACCGTTTATTAATAGTTTGGGGGGGGGTGTGTATAAATACACTGACATATTCACAAATACATCAGGCATGGGTTTTGTTTTATTTTTGAGGTAGATACTATTGTTATTCAATTTTTTCCTGTATATGGTAAAAGTTGCTCTTTTTGGTGTACTGTTCAATGAGTTTTGATAAACACATTCAATAGGACGCATAGGTTTTTTAAATTTTATTTTAACCAAAAAATGGATCACATTGTAGATTTTGGCTGGCAATTTCTTCCCACACTTAGTATATCTCAGATATCTTGCAATATGGGTATGTGACCAGCAAAGCGCTGGAACCAGCTTATACCAGCTTACAGTAGCCAGGTATGTGCATATCTTACCAAGCCAGCATTCAGTGGCATTCAATGATTTCAAGTTGGTATCTTGAAATATGCCATGGTGGGAGTGTTTACCTCATGTAAATTGGAAGATGCTGGAAATAAAGATCGCTGTGTCTTCCGAAAGCTGACTGTTAAACATTTACTACACCTATACCACTGCATATTGTTCTCATTCTTTTAAGAACATAGCACTCGACGGCATTGATGTGCCATAATTTACCTAATCATTCCATAGGATATTTCTTAAACTTGTGTTCCCTCTAGGAAAATGCAGAGAGTTATTTGATTCAGCATGAAGCAGAGCAAATTAAGTAGCAGAGGAAGGAGTTTAAATCCATAGTTAGTGAGGCATTAATGACAGTAGCAGTTGAATTAGAATATCGCCTAGTGTTGATGTTGAAAAGTGAACAGAATTTGGGGTATTTCAGTGTGCTGCAATGGGAAAAAAAGATTTGTTCTAAAAAGAATCCATCCTATACAAATGGCCCCCACAGAATATGGAGCTGTGAAATTGAAGCCCTATATTTTCAATTCACTTGCCAATTTTAGCCTTAAGAAACCTCTGTGACTTAAATAAGCAAGCTGTGGGAAACAATGTGGAAATGTGGGATTTTTGAGATGAGCAGAGAAAATTTACGCAGTAATGGAACACGCTGTTTCTATCAAAAAACATTCAGAGTGTGACTCAGCGGAGGGAGAAACACAGGTCATGTGGAAAAGCCAGAAATGGAAAACAGTAGGACAGCTCTTGTTCACTGCACTGCCTGACATTGTAAGGCATTATGGATGCGAGGGAGATCTTGCTCAGGCTTATTAAACCAATGTCGCATTGCTCGAGGTTTAGGTTGTATGGAAAAATAGCTTTTGTGTCAAAAAGATTACTAGAAAAAAAGGCTGAGAAATTGTTAACTCTAACCCATATTCTTCCTTTTAGTAAGTCATCAACGCGTGCACATGTAAGGCCAGCCAGTCACCTGAAGTGCAACAGTAATTGCTTTCAGGTGACCGGCAATTGTGAGATTGCCATAGTGCATTGACTGTGAGATGGTCATACCGCATAGCCTGCAGTTTCAAGTACATGGAGCCGACTCAGAGACCAGTTGTGCAGAGTTGAGAAGTTGGATTTAGCTACTATGGAGTTGAGCATATTCTTTCCAGTGTATACCTAATTAAGCCTCTTTCTGGGCTAAATCCTTCTTTGAAGAACTGATTTTTTGTCTCCTTTTCCAGCAGCTTCTACTGCTGGATCAGATTGACCTTGATGTCTGTTGCCTGGCCACCCAAGGAAATCAGTTTCAAATTCTGTTCTCAGAAGTTGTCCCTTCTCAAATCTCTACTGAAGTTTAACCTTTTCGCTTTAAGAGATTCACTAGTTTTGCCTAGGCTTTATTCAATTATTAAAGACATCTTAAATACAAGCAGTTACATTTTAATTGTTTTTATTACATGAGTATTACATGCTTATAATTGCTACAGAAAAGACAGAAAAGAAAAAACAGTCACCATCTGTAATTATACCTCTAAATAAAATAAGCTTTATTTAAACTGCAAATAAAAAAGATATATCCAAGATTGTTTTACAAATGAAAACAATATACTCATAATCATTGTTGTAAACTATTACACCCATAGAATGTGTTTGTTGACATGGAATCATTAAATCCTGTTCTCTTTCATATTGAAAATGTATAGTCAAATATTTCAAATCACTGTCACAGGAATTTCTCAATTCAATATTAAGTTCAGCAAATTTTCAGTCATTTGCAAGCAGAGAGCCTGGCCTGATTGTTCTAGCTACTGAGAAAGAGGGGAGGAAGCTGCAGCCTGCCCATTTCCAGGTCTCAGACAAGTCGACTGGGCTTATCCTCCCCGGCTAAACAGTGAGATGAAGCAGCTGATGATGTCTTCTCTCCTCTGCTCTAGTCCGCGTTGGCCTGGGCCCGAGCTTCTGCTCGATGCCTGAATTTTAACAGCATGCTGATCCTGCTTCCCATGTGTCGGAATCTGCTGTCCTTCCTGAGGGGCACCTGCTCAGTGAGTCCCAACCATTTGTAGGTCAACTTTCACATTAAGGAAGGTGATTTAGAACACCTAAAATGGAAGGGAAAAAAAGTGAATTAGGGTACTCTCAAAGAATAATAGTTTTTTTCTGAATAGCTGTACATCTTGTATTACCTTTAGGGCATTCATCTGAATGTCAATTTATAAAGTACTTTCAATTAAACTAAACCTATAGAAAAAAAGCAGACACATCACAGGGTTTCTAGGAAAAAATGAGAAATAGGATGGAAAATGACTATGGTGTAAAATGTATCTTTTAATTTTCATAACCACTCTGAAGTATGTATAATTTATGGTTTATTAGTAAAGACTTAAAGATTAAAAAACAGACGAGAGACCCTGGACTCCTTAGTTGGACAATCCAACACCAAGGCTCTAGGGATGGAAGTCAAAGGTCTCCTTGGTAGCCAAGGGGGTGGGCATTGGTGGGTGAGTATTGGTGTGCTCTGTGTAAGACATGTTGGTTATGGGTTGGTGAATTTCATAAAGCTGCCTGGGAGAAATCTCACCTCCGTCACTTTACATTTGTAGTTTTGCAGGCGCACCCTGAGAAAGCAACTGGATCACAACCTCACCTTCCATAAGCTGGTGGCATATATGATCTGCCTACACACAGGTAACTGAGGCAAACCATGAAACTATAGGCTTCCAGGCATTCAGAGTCTAGTTTCATTCGTCCATGAATATAGACATTCAACAAATATGTATTTTACACTTGGCATTATTTGCCAGGCACTGTTTTAGGCCTATTTTCATGGAACTTACATTCTATTTATTTGGAAACAGAGTAAGTATGGAAAAGGTCTTGGGTCTCTCTATGGTCAAGGTTTATTGGGCACCTTCTGTGGACTTGGCATTCTGCTAGACACTATATATAGGATTCTCCTTTTCTAGTGAGGCATGCCTGCCATGATGCTCCTGGGATACCTCTCACAATCCTTTTCATCTTTCCACTTAGCTATTCACATCATTGCACACCTGTTTAACTTTGAACGCTACAGAAGAAGTCGACAGGCCACAGATGGATCCCTTGCTTCTGTTCTCTCCAGCTTATCTCATCAAGAGAAAGAGGGGGATTCTTGGCTAAATCCCATCCAGTCCCCAAACACGGTGAGTTGACTCAATGGCAAAGCATCTGGCCCTGGTCACGAACAGGAAAAGCCTGGTATTCTTGGTGGATATTGTGCCAGGCTGACATTTCTCCTTTCATAGACCGTGATATATATGACATTCACCAGCATTCCTGGTCTCACTGGAGTGATCATCACAATAGTTCTGGTTCTCATGGTGACTTCATCTATGGAGTTTATCCGGAGGAGTTATTTTGAAGTGTTCTGGTACACACACCATATTTTTATCATTTACTTCATCGGCTTAGGGATTCACGGCATTGGGTAAGGTCCCCAAACTCCTTTCTCATGCTCCAGCCCCTGACCTTGCATAATTCTTTGCCTCAAACTGTCCTTCTTTGTCTATTTCAGTGGAATTGTCCGGGGCCAAACAGAAGAGAGCCTAAAGGAGAGTCATCCTCACAGGTGTGCAGAGTTTTTCGAGAAGTGGGATGATCATGACTCCCACTGCAAGCGTCCCCAATTTGAAGGGAACTCCGCTGAGGTAAAAACCCTATGGACAAGGATAGACTCTTGTTAGGAGCTGTTATTTGTATTGTTGTTATTATTATTTGTTATTATTACCTTATTAGTTCAGCCAACATATCCACAAAATTCCTACCATCAAGGAATTCCAATACCACTGGCAACAGGCTAAGGAATTAGCATTAGCAGAGGACCCTGAAGAGGAAGGACTAATAGTTAGTGAATGTTGTGAAACCCTCTCCAAAGGTAATAATGATAGCCTATGTTATTAATAGTGTTTACCATGGGCCAGGTTTGCTGCGTTATATGGATTACCTCATTTATACATAGCAATAACCTATGAAGTAAGTACTTCTTCTGTCTCCATTTTGAGACAAAAGGACTAGGAGGATTCATAGAGATGAAGTAAACTGTAAGTAACTAGTGGAGCTGGAATTCAAGCCCAGATATTTTGGATTCCAAAGATTGTGTTCTTGACAACTGTACTGCCCCAAAACTTAGGTGAAATTCCAATCAATTTTGGGGGGGTTTTGTTTTTTTGGAAAAAACATTCTTTTTTAAGCTCTATTGAAGTATAATTGACAAATAAAATTGTATATATTTAAAGTGTACAGTGTGATGAATGACATACATATACTTTGTGAAATAATCACTGCAATGAGGTTAACACATTCATCACTTCATATAGTTACCATATTTTTTTTTCTGCTGAGAATGCTTAACATTTACTCTTTTAGCAAATTTCAAGTATATTATACAGTATTATTAACTATAGTCACCATACTGTACTTTAGATCCCCAGACCTTATTTTATTTTTATTTTTTAGTCCTCATCTGAGGATATTTTTTCCATTGCTTTTCAGAGACAGTAGAAGGAAGAGAGAGAGAGAAACATCGATATGAGAGAGACACATTGATTGGTTTCCTCCCGCATGTACCTCAACTGGGGCCCAGCCTGCAACCAAGCTATGTGCCCTTGGCTGGAATCGAACTCGGGACCCTTCAGTAGGCAGGCGCAACGCTCTAACCACTGAGCCAAACCGGCTAGGGCAGACCTCATTCATTTTAAAACCGAAAGTTTGTACCCTTTGACCAAGTCGGGATCCCCCACTCCCATCACCAGCCCCTGGTTAACCACTTTCCTACTTCTGTTTCTCTGAGTTGAACTTTTTTTTTTTTTAAGCTTTCTTAAGGTCGGCTTTCATTGGTGTTATAAGAATATGCTTAGAAATTATTGTTAAATAGTGGATGATCAAGAAATTGGATTCCAGGGAACTCAAGGTGTGCCTCAGGATAATTTTGTGGCTAGTATGGCTTATTTTGGCTTGCTCATAAAATATGTTAGCTTAAAGAATAAATGGAAGGGAAAGGTTAATTGTGATGCCTCAAAGTGTTTTGAGGATAATTAAAGCATTTAAATCAGATGCAGAATGAAGAGCAATAGCTCAGTCCTCATCTAGAAAAGGAAAAAATATCTAAAGAAATTCCCTAACGTTGGCATTTTAAATCAATGGGAAAAAGATAAGAGTGTTCAATAATTTTTTTTAAAGATAATATAATAGTCATCTAGGAAAGAAAAGTTCTATCTTTAGTCCATATTTTACATTAAAATATGGATCAAGGATGCATGGATCAAGAATTTAAGTG